>NC_133804.1:26835229-27435229 GCF_043250625.1 Sebastes fasciatus
AGGACGCATGTTAATGCCAGGTCTGAACAGAACCTCAGGACAGTTTTGCAGCATGATGGCAACGATGGACGCCTCATACCAAACTAACTGTCTTTCATTGTGTTTCCACTCTGCAGCCGTGGGAGAGTTCGTGCATCCATGTGAAGATGACATTGTGGTCAAGTGTACGACAGAGGAAAACAAAGTCCCCTACTTCAACGCCCCAGTGTACTTGGAAAACAAGGAGCAGATCGGGAAGGTGGATGAGATATTCGGCCAGCTCCGTGACTTTGTATCCTTTCTGTTGTCCTCATTTTAGTCTCTGGTCCTCTGAAACAACCAGGAAGGCTCAATCTCTGGGGATTGAATATAATTGTTGCTGCTCAAAATCCTGTTAATTCCTTAACCTATTCCTGCAGTATTTTTCAGTGAAACTGTCTGATAATATGAAGGCGTCTTCGTTTAAGAAAATGCAGAAGGTATGAAAGACATCCATAACATTTAAAAATACTGCATTTGCATACTTAGAAGCATTTCGGTGCCTCTGTGTGTTACACTGTGTGATTTGCAACGTCTCTTTTTAGTTTTATATAGATCCGATGAAGCTCCTCCCGCTGCAGAGGTTCCTCCCCAGGCCGCCAGGAGAGAAGGGTCCGCCAAGAGGAGGCCGAGGAGGAAGAGGTGGAGGTCGTGGAGGTGAGGCATCCAAGCTTTGCCCCATTTTAATTAATCCTGTCTCGCTTCGTGTGTTCCGCCATCTAGCGGCGCTGCCATTACTGCGGTGGCAAGTAAAGCATCTTTGGTAGTGACTCTAATGTCTGCTAACCGTGTTAACTGGTGACTTTCAGCCAAAAGCGTCCGTGGATGCTCGTAGTAACTTGCGTAAATGGTCGGCGTAGATTATAAACACAAATGAGTATGTATTTATAATGGATCAAAGTTAAATTGAAGGCTTTAACGAGGACACTGCTGCCGGTAAAAGTAGAAAACTGTTGAGGACAGCTTGCATTCAAACGTTTGCATATTGTTAAGCTTCTGCATTAATAGCAATGTGGTTACTTCCGGTATTACCCTGCATTAGTGTATTGTTGAGGAATGTGTAGCTTGTGACTCTTTAACACAACCAGGGTTTTTTCCCTCTTGGCCACTTATGCAGAAATGATCTGTCAGTCTTAGTTATTGTGGATTTAAAGGGTGGTTCCTTTGTGCCTGTTTAGAGCACTGCTTGTAAGAGTGGTTTGATTAATTCTGCTCTGTTTTTGTTTCAGGTGGTTTCCGAGGTGGCCGCGGTGGAGGATTTGGAGGTGGTCGCGGTGGTGGAGGATTTGGAGGCGGCCGCGGCGGAGGAGGATTTGGAGGTGGACGAGGAGGAGGCTTCAGAGGAAGAGGACGTTCAGATGGAGGAGGACGTGGATTCAGAGGTTTGTCCTCTTTCAATGCTCTACAAATTGTACTTGTTTTTCCCGGTGCGAAGGTAACCGTGTATTTTGTTGTTCACTTGTAGGCGGGCGATGATCTGACAGTGACGGTCTGGTGTGACGCTCTCTTCCCCGTCTCGTGCTACACAAGCGAAAAGGCTGCGTTCTCTGCCAGCGCCTGGCCTGTTGGACTCAGAATATGGACATTGCCTTTCTCCTTTGAAGAACTTGAACGGATTTCGCCTTTCTTGTTTTATTTTTGTACCAGTTATGGATATGTGATTTTTATTTAAAAGGTTCATATCTATGCTTGTGTGTAACAACATGAGAACCTTTCAGCCTGTTAGGGGGGGTCATTGGGGACCTTTGAAAAACAGGTTTATCATTATCATGTACTGATTGCATTGGCCATGACACATATTTGACTAAGATTTCCAGAGATACATTCACAAACCTCCATGTATTCATTTCCTCCGATAGGGGAAAATGTGTGGGAACGCTTTATATGCTGTTAGTTGAAAACATTTTAATACCCATAATTTGTAAACTCTTAAGCAGAATGTTGCCACATTTGTGTTAAAGGCCTCGATTAAAAGGTGCTTTGTAACTGTGTCTTTGTTTTAATTTCTCAGTAGAAGGCAAAGTGTCATCCTAAAGGTGCAGAATAGGGGGGGGGGGGATGAGAGTTCAGCAAGGGTTCCAAATATCGCTAGAGAATACTAGATAAATAATACTAGAATGTGTTTTGCTTATTGTTGATTCACTTGGTGGTTTAAACATTACCATGCAGAACTCCACACTGACACTATAAGGTTTCACATAAAGCTGCTGAAGGGGTGAAGCTTGGAACCAAATCATAGTCCAACTTGCAAAGGTGTGCATATAAGTAGTGCACATACAGTATACCTATACTGATGGGTTTTTCAGTGAAGTACAGGACATTTTGTGCCCAGTAGTTAAACTTTTGAGATGAAAACTATTTGCATAATCATACATTTAATACAATTGAGGTTTAAGATTTATATTATTTTAAATATATATATATGTATATTATATTTGTATATATATTTATATAATGTATTTATATATATATTTATAGATACATGTATTATATTCATATATATATTATATTTATTTAGGATTAACTAGGTTATTGGACTTGTTGGGAAATTAAATACAATATTCATTATTGTGATATTGAAACATACCAAATTAATCTGATTTGACCTATTTTTATACAAATTAATACCTTCAGACGAAACAAATTTGCTGATCAGTTGCCGTTTAATTTGTGAAATTACGATTTCCAACGCCAAGAATTAGCTATCACTTTCAAATGTTGGTTTATATGCGCTAAACGACAGAAATAAAAATGATTTTGATATATATTGTTTTATTTATTTTTTATTTTTTTTCGAGGTTGTTTTCATATATGCAATTTACAGTTCGTAATCACAGCAGTTTATAAACCATTTTTTAAATAGATGAACTTATAGACAAACTCATTAAGTACACTAGAGAAAACAACTTCAACATTCAGAATTGAAATAAAATTAAGAAAATAAATAACAATAATAATAATGATAAAAAGAAAGAATAGTTAAAAGAAAAGAAAAGAAAACACAAAACAAATGATTTTGATATATTCATATATATATTTTCAAACACTTTTTGAATCATACGTGCTTACGTCATGCGTATGCTGCACGTCCTCGTTTCTGATTGGTCAGGAAGTGACCTCCTTTACGGCTCTGCTCACTGCTCCTCCCCTCCCTCCTCTCTCTCTGAAGCAGCCAACATGGAGACAGCTGGTAAAGTAAGTACATTTCACACAAAATACACAATGCACATTTCAAATGCATTACTTCCTTATGTACTTAACTTAAAGGTTGCACCACAGGAAGCATAAGACAAGTCTTAACTAGCTTGCTGCATTCAGATACAGTGATTGAACAAGTACAAAGAAACACTGTTCTATTACCTAACAGGGATCTCTGGTCAGTAGGTCGCAGCTGGTATGCTGCAAGTTATTGCAATGCTTCTCCTGAGAGAGAGAGAGATATTTAATCCTGATTATGGTGCACAATAATAATAATAATATATTGGGTTAATGGTATTAAAGCAGGACGCCCCTCCAATCAGTGAACTACTAGATCTCGGTTTGCTTTACATACTAAGCTGTGGATACAGTTCAAAGGCAAAGTGCATTGTGCAACTAGCTCGACCTGTCACACACACACACACACACACTGTAAAGCCTCAGGTAACCCCCTGGCTGCAGTTACTTAATTACTTGTAGAAGCATTGTTTGACCAACAAAACTAACTCTTTGACTTCAGGTCATCAAGTGCAAGGCAGCTGTTGCCTGGGAAGCTGGGAAGCCTCTCTCCATTGAGGAGGTGGAGGTAGCTCCACCCAAGGCCCATGAAGTTCGCATCAAGGTAAACCAAACCTGCCTGGCATGAATGCAACTCACATTGTATCTAGCTTTTGTATTCTTTGTAAGTTACCTGCCTTGGCATGAGAGGCAGGGAAATAACCCTGGAAGAATCACACATAGTTTTAAAGGGATAGTTTCAGTGTGTTGAAGTGGGGTTGTATTTATCCATAGTAGGTGTATTACCTACAGTAGATGATGGTCAGCACGCCCCCAGTTTGGAGAAACAGACAGGAGTTACCACACGGGAGGAAAGCAATGTACTGTTGTGGACGATGGCAGCAGCAAAAAGTATAACAGCCACCTTCAAAGAATTAAAATAAAGAAGAAGAAGTTTAAGTGTATGTTGTGTTTAGAGTTTATACACCGGTTTACCTTGCAGTGGGACAGCTATACAGTCTAAGTTTCCAACTGGAAGCCGTCATCTATGCTCTCGCCAAAGCAACCAGACTCCATTGTTAACTCCATTGTGCTCTGCGAGGTAAAATTACAGTTCTTTTCTATGGAGTCTGGTCTGCTTTGGCGAGAGCAGAGATGGATACAACGGCTTCAGTTCCCCATCAGAAAGGGCTGTCTGACAGCAAGGTAAAGCAGTGAAAATAGTCTAAATATAGCGTACACTTAAACTGCTATTGATTTTTTTTTTAGGTGCGCCTTTCTTTTAGGTGCTAAAATACGTTTTGCTGCTGACCCCGTCTATAACAGCACATTACTTTACTTCCATGCATTAACTTCTGTCTGCTTCTCCGAACTGGGGGCGTGCCGACCGTCATCTACTGTAGGTAATACACCCACTATTGATACGTACCTCATACAACCCCACTTCAAAACAACCAAACTATCCCTTTAAAATGGACTTGTATGATGTTGATGTTTCATAACTTATGAATGCCTGAAGTTAGACATTAAGGAAATTAAGATGATTTTTAATAAAAGGCCTAACGTCTTTTATTATTCCACTCTTGCATTTAGCAACTGTGTCTGACATGAACTTTAAATGACACTGTGCCTCTCAGATCTTCGCCACAGGGGTGTGTCATACAGACGCCTACACTCTGAGCGGCAGTGACCCCGAGGGACTCTTCCCCGCCATCTTGGGCCACGAGGGTGCTGGAACAGTCGAGAGCGTCGGCGAGGGTGTCACCAAATTCAAGCCAGGTATGGAGCTGCAGGACGTGATAATGAAATGGTTTTTTTTTTTGGTATGATTTCTAATTATTCATATTTCTCTTTGACCAAGGTGATACTGTCATCCCGCTGTACGTGCCACAGTGTGGGGAATGCAAATTCTGCAAAAACCCCAAGACCAACCTTTGCCAGAAAATCAGGTAATGCTTTCAGACTTATTTATGCAACCTTGAGCTGGTGAAGCGACAAAAAAAAAGATTTTTTTGTGGCATTTGTGCAACCTCAATAGTTGAACTTGCAGCCTCAGGTGCCTCACCTCAGGGCAACCAAATCACAGCTCATTAGTTAGAGCCCTGCATTGAAGCACAGAGTCATTGAGTTTCATCATACATACATGAAATGAAATCCTCTTCTCCCTGCAGAGTCACCCAGGGCCAGGGCCTGCTCCCCGACAAAACCTCCCGCTTCACTTGCAAGGGAAAGCAAGTGTTCCACTTCATGGGGACCAGCACCTTCTCGGAGTACACCGTGGTGGCCGACATCTCTCTGGCCAAGGTGAACGAGAAGGCTCCGCTGGATAAAGTGTGCCTCCTCGGATGTGGCATTTCTACAGGTTACGGTGCTGCTCTTAACACGGCCAAGGTGGGTATCACAGGCTGTAGGCCACGCTACAGTACAAGTAGGCCTCCTTACAAAAAAAAGAAGCATTTGTACATGAGTTAATTTCTAAAGTGTTATTGTTTGAAGCTCGTTATGCAGAACGAGTCTGTCGCCCAAAGGATACAATGAAAAAAGATGAAAATGCTGTCGTTGTTTGTAGGCTTCACTCTGAAATGGGTCACCCTCATTAATCATGCATATTTGATGTGACAATGAGTTGTTGCCGAGGGCGTCTGTTTCCAAGTTGCTGTTGTTTTTTTCATGTTTTCGTAGGGACATTAATTTCACACCCAAAAGTCCATTTTGGACATGTTCACAAATTTATAGAAATTTGATATTTGTTTAATTAAATGTGACTTTAACTTTATAGTTCTCTCACACATTACATTTGTTATATGCAAAATGATTCAGTAATATTTGAGTTCTCACATTTGCTATTCTCCCCCTGTGCACACTCAGGTTGAGCCTGGTTCCACGTGTGCCGTCTTTGGCCTCGGAGCTGTCGGCTTGGCTGTTATTATGGGCTGCAAGGTTGCTGGGGCAACGAGGATCATTGGTGTGGACATTCTCGCCTCAAAGTTTGACAAAGCCAAGGAGTTTGGAGCCACTGAGTTTGTGAACCCAAAAGACCACAGCAAGCCCATCCAGGATGTGCTGGTGGAGATGACCGACGGGGGCGTGGACTATTCTTTTGAGTGCATTGGAAATGTGAAAACCATGGTGAGACACTTCGGATTGTATTATGAAAAAAACATGCAGGACGTCATATAGAAATTACACTAAGCAACATATAAAACATTTTCACGAGTGTTCATTTGTCATCCCGGTTAGTTAGTTGGTAGATGTACATAGTAGAGGCAGTGCAGATATACAGTAGACCCTTTTACAGCCGCTGTCATCAAAAATATACATGTTAGCAATGGAAGTGGTGTTTTGCCCCGAGCCGTCCAGACGAGTTAGCAAACTTTAAACATTGAATTAAAACGGTTACCAGCATCAAAATGTCCTGTTGTTGCGTGTTTGGTTGTCAGAATCAATATTCTAACAGAGTTCCCAACAGAAACACGACCGTTTCAGACCTTCAACAGGTGTTTCGGTTTAACGAGTGGCCGTGTTAACTGGTGACTTTCCGTCGAATGCGTCCTTGGTTGCTCGTAGTAACTTACATAAATGTTTGGTTTAGATGATAAACACATATGAGTATGTATTTAAAATTGATTTGAAGGCTTTTACGAGGAAACCTCCATGTTCTGTTTGTGTTTTCAATAGCTAGACGTTACTACGAGCAACCTTGACGCATTAGGCTGAGAGTCACCATTTAACACGGTCACCTGTTAAAACCAAAACACCGGCGGCTTCTATAACTGCAAGCTATTCAAAGTGTTGATTACCACTGGACTGAGGACTCGATCAAAAATGCAGTGTTTGCAGCTCCCGTTTTAATACTCAATAAACTCCAAACTCTGAGTCGGTCATCTGACATTCTGTTCATGACCACAGATAACGTAGTTGTAAGAATCTTGTGACTTGTATGCTCGTAATTTCTCGCTGGTGTAGCGTTTCACGCTAGGTTTCCCCACCAAATACGTGTATATATCTGGCCACTGAATATTGGGTCACTTGCTAATGTGTTCTACCGACTCACTAAAAGCACACATATCTGGAAAGTCAATTTGTTTAGGTTGTATTTGCGATCTTCAATGATTAATGTCCTTACATAGCTTGACAAGCTACTGCACTCTGATGTACTTCCGTTGCCAAACTGCGTGCGCACACTAACGTACGTCATCTTTGTTTGCAAACTATAAAAGTGTTTATATACAGTACATAGTGTGTACGCAACAGCAGCATTTAAAACCATTTTTCATAAGTTGGCAATTCATAAAAAAACAGGAAAATGATCATTTTCTGATTTCAGAGAGCCGCTCTGGAGGCGTGCCATAAAGGATGGGGCGAGAGCGTCATCATCGGCGTAGCCGGAGCTGGACAGGAGATCTCGACCAGACCGTTCCAGCTGGTGACGGGCCGAGTGTGGAAGGGCACAGCCTTTGGAGGTGACTGACTGTGTTAGATAATGACTTGTTATAATGGGAGTGATGTTGTCTGGCTGCAGTTCACACTCTCTGCCAGTTCAAAGTCGTTTGCATATTTTAACTATGGTCTTTTTTTAGCATCCAATATATTAGGTGGAAGTTTATGAAAAGTTTATAAGCTGAGTTTAAACTAGAGTTAAACTATCCGTTTGATAATTGGACTCAAAGATAGCATTTTCTTATGAAAGTGTCTGTATTTGTAGTGGTATTTAATTAGCCTTGAGGTGATCATGGAACAACTCTTAAATTCAGCATGTAAAATACTGTAGTTTCCACCAAGTAAACCTTGAGCAGCTGTTTTTTTAGGTTGGGACTTGGTGCCTTGCCCTCGGCCTTTTGGTGAAACATTAGTTCTATTCAGTTTAGTTTTGCCTAAATTAGATAATGAGTTATTAACCTGGTTTTGGTATTCACCCCCCCAGGGTGGAAGAGTGTGGAGAGCGTTCCTAAACTGGTGGAAGACTACCTGAATAAGAAGCTGAAGGTGGATGAGTTTGTTACCCACACTCTGCCCTTTGAGAAGATCAATGAGGGATTTGACCTCATGCACGCTGGAAAGAGGTGAGAAGAAGAACACTGAATTTATGCAGTCAGTTAGTGGAGAATCAATTAGTTTTCTTTGTTTGTTTTCTGCTGTTCTGTCGACTTTAGTTTTTATATATCCTAACCTAATTATGTTGTTGTTGTTTTTCTCATTTCAGTATCCGCACGGTGCTGACCTTCTGAAGTGCCTTAAACATTGACTTCCTTCACATCCGGCCTTTAAACAATCTCCATCCATATTTGCAGCACTTAATTTTCTTCTCTGCACTTGTTTTGATGACTTCACTTTCAGCATTAGAACATCATTCATCACTTTTAGTAACAGCAAAAGACATGCTTGAAACAAAAGTGTCATTAAATTCTTTTCAAAATTAATTAATTTTCTGCTTCTGCTTTTTGTTGCTCATTTGCTGACTTGTGTGGTGTTTTATAAGATAACATATTTATACATAAAGGCTGCTGCTCTTAGCTAGAACAGTCAACAAAGAGTCTCTTTCAGCCCCATTTAGTCACTCCTTCAAGAGTTCATAGCATGAAAACAGCATTTAATTACTTCAGTTACAGTATACACAACCACATTCATACTTGGTACTCACACTGAATAAATAATTAATGTTTTACATAATGCAATATAAAAAAGAACAAATGTTCCAGTTAAAACATCTTGAATACATACTTAAATATTGTACTTACATTGCATTTTGGTAAGGTCATCACAGTCTCTGAGATAGCATACCACAGCCTGATCGGATCACAAGCCTCATCCTGAGTAAAACATAGTTGTAATCACACAATCAGGGTTATTTTCTGTTCATGTGTGATTACTGTTTATCACCAACAGGAACGTGTTTTATCAGCGCACATTTCCGCTAAGCCTGCACATTGTAGAATATACTGTATGTATACTATTTATGAGCACAATATACTAAGCCTATAACGTACTTCAACAGGGGTGGTAAACAGACTGAGAATGGCCCTTGGGTTTACTTAATGTTTTTGTTGTAATATTACCCCAAAATGCAGTACATTAATCGTCAACAAGCACACTACGCTGCCTGCACTCCCAGCTGGTTGGTCTCCTACATACATAATATAGTATATGTGCAATTCAAGACAAGCAGTTACACAAAATAGGAATGTATTTTCCACACATTTACTGCCACAGGTTGTGAACGGGACTTTTTTAATCTGCATTGTCTCATTTTTGTGCTGATCAAGTTTTACAATTTAAAGAAATTGCTGTTTGAGGTGATGTTTGTTATCTACTAATCGAGATTAACTTTTAGACTGTGACTCCAAATCCGAATTTCACCTACAGTAGGGCACCAAAAGAGCTGGAGCCGGCCCTGTTGCAGGTATGACCTTAATGGCTCTCTGGGTCACCCAAACAACATGTGACACATTGACATCACATCATCAATATTACTAAAAGACTAAGATGATTCAGTTAGAGTGCAAAAAGTCCACATTTCTGGTGAGATGACCACCACATCCTAGAAATACCATTCAGTTTTAATGTTCTGTATGCCTGTATATACAAAAAAAATAAAGTTCAGGACAGTGGTCACAAGTATACTAACTTTACTATTACTTGAATTACATTTATTGCACAATTTATTTGTTTATTTGTTTTGCACAATTTAAGACTATACAACATAACAAAAAAAATAAATGAATAACATAAAGTGCAGGAAGAGGCAAACAACCCACTGGGCTTATCTGAAGCCTCCACCTATAGAGACAAGATTAATATAAAGAAATAATATGACTACATAATAGTGATAACAAACAATTAGGACAAGATGTATATAATAACAACAATAACAATACAGTATATATATCAAAAAAGACAAGTGTGTGTGTGCGTGTAGCGTGGAAGTGTATGTTTAGTGTTTGTGAGGAGGATATTGATTTAAATATCTATAAAGACTTCTGGGCAATCATAACCAAACAACATTGTGAGTGGGATAAAATAAAAAACATAAAAACAGATACATGGACAACATGGAGGAAAAGCAATTACAAGACAGCGATTAAAGGACCCTTTAAGTGACTTTTGAAACATTTGACAGATGAACAGTTTATTGATAGATGTGAAAAGATACTCCATAATTTGGTTCCCATAAATCTTATCTAAAATTGACCTCTACTAGTGAGACATTTAGGAGGATGAAGATCTAGAGATTGACGGGTTGAGTAAGAATAGACCTGAGAATTTGTTTTAAAATAGAACTGCTCTGTAATATTCCCTTCAACAGAAAGTATTATAAATAAAAACACATATTTGAGAAATATTGATATCATGAATAGTAAGAATCTGGAGTTTCTTAAATAGAGGAGCAAGAGGAGATGTGTGACTCTGATTGAGTTGCAATCCTTACAAAACGTTTTTGGAGAACTAACATTTTGTGAAGGTTTGTAGGAAAAGTACAAACTACATTACAATATGAAAGATAGGGAGACTATAATAAATCTATAATAATCTGATCTATTCTTATTACTTCAAGGACAATTGATTACTACTCTTAGATAAATGTATGATTATTTATAATCCACCCATGCATTTGATCAATAATCAATAATTGGGAGGGAGATGACCACTGTGCACCACAGCCATGTGATCAACATGTACTGTTTGATCCATCTTCTTGCGCCTGCGCAGTGTGGAGCACCAGATGGTCCAATCAGGTATTTTAACAGACACCAAAACACCAGAGAGAGAGTGAGTGATTCACCAGAGAGAGTGATTCACAGAAGATGGCGACCGCTCTGGTGGTGAGTTACTTGACTACAACACACCAATTCATTCATTCAGTTTAGGGCTTAAAGCTCCACAACATATGCTTTTATCCACTGATACTAAACAACGATGAAATACATGAGACCGTCCGCGTCATTAACGTTAATTGGTTACCGGTAACAGAACTCTAGGTAGACAAACAACATTCAATTAGAGGTAGATTAAAACACGTTAGTCGCGTTTTTGTATCTAAGATTATTCCTTAAAAAAGGTCAACATGGAGTAATGACCTGCCTCCCGGTTCAAGCGTGTTTACCGGGTGGATCACTCAGTCGGTACCCTGAGATGAACTCTGATGCTCGGGGGGAATGAGGACGCACGCCTCGCTACCGGTAACGTGACCCAGTCAGCAGTCTGATGGGAACCAGCTGAACGGTAGTAGGATACTGGACATTATGCACTAATGAGTATTTGAGAAATAATTAGTTTTTTGCTGAGTTATAGGTATAAGTTAGAGGTTTTCAGGTCACTGAACCTCAAACTGAACTTGCAAGAAACAACAGGTACAAGTCAATGGGTTCATTTTGAGTTGATGTTAAATGATTCTACCTGGATGGATGTTATGAACCTAGAGGTCTGAGCTGGCTGGTTGCAGTGTTGTCAGATCAGGTTGACAGTTTCCAGCCAAATCACAATTTGAAATTTGCCCAATTCAATTAAAAACAGCCTAAATGTTAACCTTACCAGAAAACTGTGTAAAAGCGTAAACCCAAACATACAATGCTTCATTTCTGCATCAAATAACCAAAGAGAAAATGTTAGAAAAAAGGCTATGCAACCCACAAAGACAACCAAATACACAAATATCCATGTCAATGATGATGAAGTTAAGGTGAGGAGGTCCTCCCTTATCCCTAACCACGATTGAATACAATCAAATATTTCTCAAATTAATTTTGTAGGCTGTTTTTTTATTTTTATTTTGTTTTCTCAACTTTTTTTTTTTTTTAAATTTTTTTACAATAAATACACACACAAGACATGAAACACCCAGTACCTTTATACAAAGTAGAAGAAAAAAGAGGGGATACATGTCAAGCACGAGTGCAAAGCAAAATGGAGACAGGGTTAAATGTATAATTATTTGATATTAGTCTCATGGACAAGGGTAAAAAAACAAAGAAAAAAAAACAATTCAAATGTAACTTTATTATCTAAAGAAGGAAATCTGGTCTAAAGTGCCACTATAAATGCACAGAAGCAGTGCAGAAATACACAAAGTAAAACCGAGACAAAAAGGAGCAACACAATACAAAAAAAACCCGTACATGACACAGGGTGCTTTGGCATGTACTGTATGTTATCCATCCCTACTGCTAACTTCTCCTCAACTACTCATGATCCATAAATAGAAATACCCCCAGTCTACAATACACTCTTTGAGTATCACAGCTATGACCATAACAATATATTTAAAATTGTATGACAATAACACTAGACAAGTTGGATGATTAGGCTACAGACAGTGCCAGTAGTTGTCATCACAGATGGCACATTACAAACATGACCGTTTAAAAACCCCACATTTTTATCTCTGAAAATACTTTTTAATGCATCTTTGTACTTTTTTGTTTCCTAGATGACAACTTCAGTTCCTGCTAATCCTGAAAAGGACAAATGTGAAGCAATCATTCAAAAGATTATGAGTCCTGAATCATACATCAAGCATCCGTTACAAAACAAGTAAGACCACAGCTCTATTCCCTCCTTTTCCCTTTTTTCACAACAGAGTCAAGCAGGTATATCTCATCTATATCGGGTACAATAGTTTCATAGGAGATTTGTGCATCTCTTCCAGTGAAACGAGTTGTAAATGAGCAACATGACGAATGAGGGAACACCTGCAGTGTTTCTGTATTAACTCTTCTTTGATTTGCAGATGGGCCCTTTGGTTTTTCAAGAACGACAAAAGCAAAACATGGCAAGCCAACGTTCGTCTCATCTCCAAATTTGACACTGTGGAAGACTTCTGGGCGTAAGTATATTATTGCTATACACGTGACTACTAAATGCTGTCCAATCAGCCAACCTCGGACCTATTCATGATCAAACTGGTTCCATCATTTTGGAGGGTAGGACACAACATCGTTGATTTACTGGTATAGGAGACCATGTGAATCATCTTAATTTAGTTACCTACATCCTTCCACCAAAAAGCAATGTAACATTTCCAAAATAGCTCTTAAAATGTAGTATTTTGTTCCTGCTGTACCCTTCAGGAGTTGTTCTGATACAGCCCAAAATGCTGGATCGGGTATTGGCGAATACGCGAGTCTATGCACCAATCCGATGTCACGTTATCATATCATTTATCAGCTCATTTACACGACAGAGGAACAACAACACGTCACTCGCTACCCAATCCATACATCCTGCCTGATTGTTTTTTTTCCGGAGCTGATGATGAAAGTAGCTACTGATTGAGCTTCTTTCTCATCTCTGTTGAGAGATGCACATGCGCAGTACCGATCGGGCAGGTGCTAGCAGAGAGCGTAACGTGAGCCAGAGCTTGCAAAATGTCAGCAATTTGGCAATATTTGACACTGGAAAATCCCATTAGTGAAACAGCACTATACTTGTACAGTATTTAAGGCTTTAGTTTGAAGGGTTAATTTAGTTTCCATACAGGTTTTTTTTGTTTTTAACACACTGGTATCCGATCGGTACTCTGTACAATTCATATTACACCATGTTTCCAGCCAGGCTGCCAAAAACATAAAATCTCCTCTTTCCTTCACAGATTATACAATCACATTCAGCTGTCAAGTAACTTGATGTCTGGCTGTGACTACTCGCTGTTTAAGGTAAGCATGCTTTTATCGCTGTCTTTCAACATTTTACAGTATGTATCCATTTATAATGTTAATTGTCTTAGCTTCCACTGTCAATAGATATTCACGTTAACTCAGGGGACTCGACACTGACAACGTTTACATGCACCAAATATTCCAAAATAGTTTTTTGCCCTTCTTCCAAAAAAGACAATATTCCTACTAAGCTGTGTACATGGCTAATGAAAAATTAATATTCCCGTTTACCGGAATGATAGTGGAATATTAACATGCATGTAAAGGTAGACTATGTTTACATGCACATTAATATTCCACTATTATTCCAAATATGTTAATAATCTAAATTTGATACGGGTCATGTAAACAGCATAATCTGTTTGGATATTCTGTATTAGGCCTTTTCCTGAATGGAGCATTTTGATTAAGACGTGTGGGATATGACGATATTATTCAGGTTTATGGGCATATGGAGTAGTATTCGGTGTCTCAATTAGGATTTTCACTGCAGTTTGCGACACAGAGATCCTATCGTGATCTAAAGGGAAACTGATCAATCAAAGCCATCGTTCATTATGGATACATTGGGTTATTTAAAGTGTTGTGACCTTTGACCTTTATGTGGATACAGGATGGGATTGAGCCCATGTGGGAGGATGTACGGAATCGACGAGGTGGCCGCTGGCTGATAACTCTGTCCAAGCAGCAGCGTAGAGCAGACCTGGATCGGTTCTGGCTGGAGACGGTATGTTCAGTCCTGTCGAGTATTAGCTACTTTAACTATAACATTTATTAGCTGTATCTTTAGGCCTTTTTCAGGGAAAAGCACAGAACTAAACAATAGATTTAATGACGGGTGAATTCCGTTGGCTGCTTTGGTTTCAGGGTCCTGGTATTGTGCATGTCGGCTCACTGCAACACGTCATGAATTACCTAGACACTTGAATTGAACGCAGTTATGTTATTTGTAACACCTGTGTTTTTCCTACTATGACAAGTCAGAATGCCTGCTTTTGAAAGAGGCCTATCAGTTTCTAACTGCTCCCCAATAACAAAGCATTTGTAAATAATGTCTGTTTCTCCTGCAGCTCTTGTGTCTCGTGGGTGAAGCCTTTGACGACCACAGCGACGACGTGTGCGGAGCCGTCATTAACGTCCGAGCCAAAGGAGACAAAATAGCAATATGGACCACAGACTACGAAAACAAAGATGCCATCACACACATAGGGTGACCTGAAGATGACACACTTACTGATGACAAAGCTGTCAAATCTCAAATAGAAATTCATCTATACATTCAGTCATAGTAAAGAGAATATTCACCTGTATAGCTCAAATGTCTTATTTTTATACTTTGCAAGTATTTTAACCTCAGTAGTTGAAATTAGCTACTTACATTTAATACAGTGGTAGATGACCATTTAGCTTAAAGGGATAGTTCAATACATATTTTCCCTCTTAACCAGTAGTGCTATTTATCAATCTAGATTGTTTTGGGACGAGTTGCCGAGTGGTGGAGGCATCGGCAGTAGATATATTTGCCCTCTCTCCAATATAATGGAACTAGATGGCATTCGGCTTGTGGTGCTCATAGCGCCAAAAATGTATTTTTCTAGAAATCATGACCCGGTTACTCAAGATAATCCACAGACCTCGTTGTGAGCTGTTTAAAATAGGAACTATTTTCTTTCTACCGAACTATAACCGCCAACCTCATCACCGCGCAGAAGGAAGCGTGCATCTATACTCCCTACTGCTGGCTAACCTACAACTCAGCCGAGCAGGATGGCATTAAGGTTTACATCTCGCACTGTCACGAGCACGAGCCTCTCGTCCATGAGTAGATGCACGCTTCCTTCCGCACGGCGATACGGTTGGCGGGGTTTCGTTCGGTAGAAAGAAAATACATAAATTTGCTCACAACAAGATCTGTGGATTTTCTTGAGTAACTGGGTTTCTTCGTTTCTGGAAAGAAACATTGCTGAGTTTTTTAAATTGAGCACCACAAGCCGAGGGCCATCTAGTTCCTTGGAGAGAAGGCAGTCATCTCTACAGTTGGATATCTCCAACACTCGGCAACTCACACTAAAACAATCTAGATTGATGAATGGCACTACAGGTAAGAGGAAAAACATGTATTTTTGATTTAAGGGTGAACTGTCCCTTTAACAGCTGGGCAGATAACCCCCATCACTGGACGTTCTCAGCAAACTAGTTTACTACAGCAGGATACACTGATAGAGATAACCTAAGCGAGGAATATGCATGTTATAGAGTCTGAATGTCTTTTAATGTGCATTTTCTGATATGCAATATGTGTTTCTTTCTGCCTTTTTTTTTTTTAGGCGTGTGTACAAAGAGAGGTTAGGCGTTCCACCACGAGCGGTCATCGGATACCAGTCGCACGCAGACACGGCCACAAAGAGCGGCTCCTCAACCAAGAACAAGTTTGTCGCCTGAGGATCATCAACCACGCCTTTTTCTGTTGCCAGCATAGATTTACAGTCATTTTTCCGTGAATGTAACTTACATATTTATCCACTAACAACCACTTGAGCTGGAGATAAAATTGATTCTTTTCTATTTGCCTATTTGTTGCCACTTTACCAAAGCTTTTTTTTTGTTTATGGTGAGAGTACGTGCCGTTAAAATGTAGCACTATCGTCTTGTTTTTGTGGTGGTGGGCTGAAGATGGGTAAAAGAGGTTTTGATGCCCAGATTTAATTTTCAAATGCAGCTGCATATTTGTGGAGAATTTATTTAATTTATCCTCCCCTTAGTGTATGTCAATTATTTTCTTAAAATATTTAACATTAAAGGCAAAAAAAACTGTAAAACATTTTCTACTTTGGTATAAACTGTAGCTCTCTGTTTGTATTGTAATGCCAGTTTACGGATTTATTGCACATTTAGTTGCACAGTATTTCATTGTGATTTAACCCACATCTTCTGAAAGTGACTGATCTAAGAAATTGATAGAAAACGTTTGAATTCAGCAGTCAGGGAAGTTTTGACATCATTGTGCAGTTGTTTTTCAGTTTAACAAATTATTTAAAAGTCACTTTATTGCCGACGTTGCGAATAGGAGGTCTTATTCAAACTGTTTAGTTTCTAGTTTGTGCAGTAATGGGATATGTGAAGAGTTGAAATTGGGATTTTTAGGGAATATATTTAAAGATACTCATGGTGCTTCATAATGAGTGTCTAAAGATTTTGAAGTTGACTTATTTTCCACTCGTTCACACCGTTATGGATCAGGAAGCGTAGTGACAATGTGCCTCAGATTTATCACTTGAGCAAATGCGAGCCATTTCTACCTGAGCACAGAAAGATGTCAGTAATGAGGATATTTTCTAAATATAAATATTGTTGGGAATGTGTTTATTTCTTGTAAGTGCACAAGCCATATTACAGTGTACAATGTTCAGTTAAAAACAGTTTACTTGATCGAGTTTTGTTGATCTACTGCTTTGATACGGTTTACATAGTATTATTATTTCCACTCCAGATTTAGTTTTGTATGTGGCATAAGCAAAAATTGATTTGTTTGAAGAGCTTAGACTTGAATGTGCCTTGAATGTAACACCTGCCCCATATTTCTGAGCAGTACATGTACAAAGGAGTGATGTAAATAAATTATGTAGAGTGAAGTGGGTTCTCTTAAAACAAGGTTTTGATTATGAACTGATCTTTTTTTATTGTATCATAATGGCATGCCAATTGTCTGGTTTGGAAAAAAGGAACATCTTACTGGTGGTTTAGAGGGAATTTTGGGAACTTAATTTGGAAAAGTATTTAATTTTCTTTATATGTAAAGGTGAGGAAAATAATTAAGTAATCTATAGCTGATATGATTAATGCAAGATGCATATTTTTGAGGAAAAAATGCTTCAGGATATTTCAGTAATGGCATTGCAAGCAGGTAAAGAATTCCTTTGACAGCTGAATACATGACACACACCTGATAATATACCATTTAACCTTACATTGCAGCTGTAGGGAAGCTGTATATGTGTGCTAATAATAGGCTGCTCAGCAATTTATTACATCCCACGTCATCTGAAAGCAGCTTTGCTTTGAGTAATGCAAGGTTGGCATCATGTTTGCCATTAATCACATGTTTTCTGGAGGCTGTTTGAAACAATGATCATCATAACGTCACCCGTGCTCTATCTATCTTCTCTCACTCTTACACTCACTGACATTGTGTGTTAGGTTGGTAACCAGATTTGATGTTTGCTTCCTACCTATTTAAGGCAGATAAAGGGATTTGTGTTGGTAGCTACAGTAATTTATGTCTCAGTTGGTCTTAGCCTTTATTAGGCTATACAAATTGCAGTTGGACTTAAAGGGGGCCTAAAGTAATCTATGACATCCATTGACTGGCTTACCGAGAGCAATAGCAACACGACCCCTCCAGCTCGTTTGAAATAGGCCTCCCTGTAATTGAGACAATCGATCAAGGCCCATTTTCACACCAGAGACAACTAAGAGGAAATTAGAAGAGAGATCCACAGTGATGGTTGTAAGGTTAAGGCTTTACCACATGATGCAAAACACAACAAGCGGCCTTTTTTTGAAAGCTTTAGAGCCCTTTTAGTTGTGTTGCTGTTGGAAATTCTGCATAAATGTGCACATAATGTCACCTGTTTTTCTTAAAGAAGGTAATACACCACTCTTATATCTCATATGCATGATGACTGATTGGTATTGGGCATTTCATTAACAAATGGCAAACCATAAAAACAATCCAACATAGTGCTGGTATTTGAAGAGGATTTATTTCTGCTGGTGTTTTTATTCTCTTTTGTTCAGCTGTAACACAAGATCAAGTAAATTAACCTACTGCAGCTACAGTAAATCCTTCATATGCCCTCCTGGCACAGGTCAGTCAGATTATTTGTCCATTCATTGTATGGAAGTGTGTGTTACATAAAGCAATTATGTGTCACTTTTATAGTCCCCCTAGATGAGTACAAAATGTGATTCAATATGTTAATGTAATTAACTGTCTGATAACGTAATAACATATTCTGATGGACAATTTAATTATTTTTTCCTCCATGATGTAATAGCTCCAAGAAGCACATACTTCAGTTATTGCATCAAGGAGATGTAAAAACAGATGGAAATTCTATCACAATCTGACTAATTATTTCATTATCATGTGGTTCTTATCTCCCCAATTCATCAGTATATCTTTTCTTTGCTTCCGCCTGCCATTTCAAAGCCTTAAATAAGACGATGATGCAGAGTGATCACAATCATCTGCTGGCAAGTGCTGTTAAGTATTGATTTATGCAAAAACCTTTCCCTACCTTCTCGGCCTCTTTTCCCTGATTAGCACCTTTTAGTGGTAACAGCTGACATCTGAGGTGTAGGCTGCTGGGTTTGATGACCTTGATGTCCTGACAGATGGAAGTGCTAACCCGAGCTGACACCTGTAATTGACAGAGGCAACATGCATGTGCTCCTTCTCTTTAGGTTGCAAATGATAAGCAGAGGCAAGAAAAACATATGCAGCTGTTTTAAGGGCCACTCTAGTTTACCTTTACATTTGGGCTTTTAGCCAGAGGTAGAATTCAGATCCTTTACTTAAGTAAAAGGAGCATGTCAATCTCCATTAAAATTTGAAATAAAATGTGATAGCATAATATGTGTATTAAAAATAACAGCTCCCATGCCTATTGTTAAATTATGAATTCATTAATATGTAAGCAGCTTGTTAATGTTGCAGCTAGTGCAGGTAGGGTATACTTAGAGACGTAGAAAGTCTCATAGAATGGTAATAATCAGGTTCCAGTACCTCAAGAAGAGTACTGGGAAAATATATTTGTCACTTTCCACTTAGCTTTTAGCTAAAGCTGCTATTAAGATGCACTGTAAGTCACGCTTAATGCTACTATTAACTGTGAGTATAGGGCTTGGGTCACTGCCCATCTTATCATGTCAGCTGTTGCAGGGACCAAAGCACAGATGCAGAAGCAATGTTAGGATGTACTGTATAGGATTTTGCCACCTTCATGTGCACATTAAGTTAATTACAAAGGGCTGACATCATGCATACAGTAGTCTACCTTACATAAGCTTGAATGCTGCACTATCTATCTATCTATCTATCTATCTATCTATCTATCTATCTATCTATCTATCTATCCAGAACATCCAGAATAGGGGTCTGCAACCTGCGGCTCCGGAGCCACATGCGGCTCTGGAGCCACATGCGGCTCTTTAGCCCCTCTCCAGTGGCTCCCCGTGGATTTTTAAAAAAATTAGTGGAAATCAATAACTGTTTTTTTGTTTACATTTTCATTTGTATTCATCATTGTTGTAGGTCTATAGTACGACGGTACGACGGAGTAATAGGGTCACATTGAGGAAAAAAAATAAAATCTGAGATTTCGAGAATATAGTCATAATATTATGAGAATAAAAGTTGTAATATTATGAGAATAAAGTCAGAAGTTTATGAGAAAAAAATAATATTAGTATATAGTAGTATAGTAGTAGCAATTTTACGTGTTATTTTCTTTTTTTCTCGTAAAGTTATGCTACTATATGTTCTTTAATAAGTCAATTATATGACCTACTTTTTACTAGAGGTCGACGGATAGTGGATTTTTAATGGCCGATATAATAATGATAGTTTGGAGCAGACAAAAGTCGATAGCTGATTAATTGGCCAATATCTTCTTTACTTCTACTTTTGCATGCGCCATTTTAAATAAATACGTTTTTTGTCACAAGTAATTTTACTTGTACTTTAGTAAAAACATTCCAGTACTCTTTCCGCCTCTGCACGCCCCACAAGAACATTGCTTAAGTCGACCACTGATGTTGGGCGACAAGGCTTGGCTCACAGTCTGCATTTTGAATTCATCCCAAAGGTGTTGGATGGTTGAGGTTGTTGAGGTCAGGCCTCTCTGTTGGGAACATTCAATTTATTTCACAACAAACTCAGAAAACCATTTATTTTCGGTCTGCGCTCTGCGCATCGATCTATCTGAATATCTCCTCTCACATTTGTTACCATAGATGATAATTCATGAAACAGTGCATTCTAGTGTGAATGTGGCAGTGGGGATTTTTCCATTTCACAAACTATCCACGGGGAGGCAGTATAGCTACACACTTGACTTCAATCTTTCAACCCTCCACAAACGTTTTTGGTAGAGGACATTGGGATTCCACTGAGTGTGTCTGTTGCACACACTAGGGAAAGCATATATCTGTAAATAGCAGCTGTGTGTCTTATTTATTTATTTATATACCTATCCCACCATCCCCACCCACCGGAGAGAAAAAAAAAAAATCCACATTACAATTCCCCCTCTATCGCCTTAGGCAACTGTCAACCTCCTGCTCACCAGCCCATGTACGGCGCACAAAAGGGGACAGGGAGAGTCAAGCTGTGCACCCTCCACTTGACTGATGTTTTTGTACCACCTCCCATGCACAAGTGCAGGAGTTATAAACCCAGTGACATGACGCCACTCTGGACTAGGTTGCGGCATAAGAGGTTCCAGATAGTTCTTTGCATCTGCAGGAGGTGCTCATTCCCTCTGTGCCTCGTGACAGACGTGTCACTTAACTATTTCTCGTTCGCAGTACCTCACCAGCAGCTGCCTCTGAGGAATCATAAGCTAGGCTCAGTAGGTATAGGCTATTATCCATGGTGCTGCTGACCGTGTCTTAGAGTCAATAATGATCTTGTCATCTCTCTATCTGAGCCAGAGGGAGGAATCCACTCATTTAGCCTAGTCGTATATAGGGGGCTTCATGTCACTCATAAACATACTGTATATTGTATGTGCACAAGCTTTGGGCTTCACACTGCATGTGAGTCAGCTTTGGAGCTGCATGGAGTTCAATGTTTTCCCCATTAGAAGTAGTACATGACTATTCATATTTATATATTTTATTTTTAGTGATGGATTACTGATATTAATCTGTGTCAAACTATATATATATTTTTAAATGTGTTTATTGGTTTTCAGTTATACAATTAAGTTCAATGCAAACAACATTTTGTGTTTTACAAACAAACAAAAAAAGTACAAAAAGTGATTAAATAATTGGCAAAGGATTAAAAACAAACACTCAAAATGATAAATAAATAAATAAATAGAATAAAATAATAAAATAAATTAAAATCAAATTTCATTGATCCAAAAATAATTACAATGACTGTAGGTCTGCAAATTACATCTGAGGAGATTTAAAGTTTAGATTCAGTGTATAGTCCAGGAAGGGCAGAGCCATGAAGCATAAACCTGAGTTTCTCTAGGTTTAAAGTGCTGACATTAGGGATGCACCGATACCGATACCGGATCTGCAACTGGGAGGTTGTGGGTTTTTCCAGTTTAGGAGAACCAGCCTGCACACTAACAACAATACAAAGGTCACACTCTTATAATTAGCATCTCTAAGAGGACTACCCTCTACTGGGACACCGGATATTGCAAACAAAGGATCAAGTTCTATCACCTGCCCAAGAACCTCCGATAGAGTTTGGAAAATAGATTTCCAATAGTTAGGTAATTTAGGACAGACCCAGAATACGTGTGCCAGAGTAGCAGGGAGTTGCCTACAACGGTCACAAATAGACTCTATATTAGGATCTATTTTAACAAGTTTTACTTTGGAAGAATGAAGACGATGCAGTACTTTGAACGTATCAGCCCATGCCTAATACATATTGATGCTACATGTACATTTCTTCAAGGCATTTCTCCACTGGTCCTCCATTATATCCAATCCCAAATCATTCTCCCAAGAAGATTTCAGAATAACTACGGACGTGCTCTGCAAACGAGAGAAATAATCATAAAAGAAGGATATATATTTTGATTAAGTCTGTATGGTTTGATTATTCAATTACTCTCACAGATACGTTTACACACTGCATAGTAATCTCTCTGCTACTTGGCAGTCCAAAGCACCACATTTTGTTAATACAACATCTGGATTTTGACATCTGGTGACCTTTTGCCATTTTAGTCTGAACATCCCAAACAAAATCTGAATTACATGAGAATAAACTGAAAATAAAGGAAGAGTTCTGATTCACGCTTTAAAAATATTGAAATAACAAGTTTAATATTCATGATTTTAATTATCAGTTATTATACTCGTTACATCTTGCACTTTTACCTGAGACACTTGTCATATTTTGACATTTGTGACTGGTTGGCTGAGCAGCAATAGCATGGAGGATTGCTATGCATAATTACATTAACAAAAAGCTATTAGACTTTGTTGGTATTCCTGGTGACATCTAAATTTCAGAACTCAACATGGCATAACAAGTATTTCTGATAGTTACCATATCAAAACACAAGTCATGTGTTTTGTAACATCTGTGTCTTTTTGTGGTCACTGTGAATAGATCTTTGGTATAAAAACGGATCATTTGAAACGGAGACTATAAAAGCCTGTGAAACCAGCAGCCTGGAATGTGCACTTTGCTTATTCCTCCGCGTGCTGGTCCTGTTTTAATCTACACTGATGTGCTTTGTTCTGTAAACCACTTTGTGACAGACTTGTTTAATAGAAAAGGCTTTGCAAATAAATTGAACGTTTTCTTGACTCATTGGAAATGGAAAGGCTGTAGGGCTAAAAGCAGCCAACACTGGGATGTGTAACTCATATTTACTCTCATAATTGCTTCAAACAGAGCCATGTTCAAGTATGCAGACGGCATTTTACTACCCAAACAAGGCTCAGCTACTGGTACATGCTGTCAGTGTTGTCCATCATGCACCGAGAGCCCAATTAATTCAAGCATTTATCAATGTCGCACTTCATTACTTTTGCCAAGGAGGTGATGTCTACTGCGATAGTTTAGGGCTGCAATTAACGATTATTTTCATTGTCAATTAATCTGTTGTTTATTTTCTCGATTATTGGATTAGTTGTTTGGTCTATAAAATGTCAGAAAATGGTGAAAAATGTCAATTAGTGTTTCCTGAAGCCCAAGATGCCGTCCGCAAATGTCTTGTTTCATCCATAACTCAAAGATATTCAGTTTACTATCATAGAGGAGTAAAGAAACCAGAAAATATTCACATTTAAGAAGCCGTAATCAGAGAATTTAGAGTTTTTTTTCTTAAAAAATTACTCAAACCAATTAATTTATTATCAAAATAGTTGGCGATGAATTTAATAGTTGAGGATTAATCGATTCATTGTTGCAGCTCTACAATAGTTTGTGTCTTCCTTTGTCTATCAGTAGTATATCAACAGTTAATCACACACCCTGAATATTTTGAATCCCAACCTAATGTGTGAAATAGGGTAAATAAATAGCCACGTTGTTTCAGCGGCCTCCTCTGTGAGCAGACTGTAAAACAGCCAACACTAATATGTCTTTAATCCAGCGACTGACAGTAAGCTGCCTGTTCCTTGTCCCACAAAGATGGACTATGTGTATCTGTGCTTGCAAAATGACATTGCTCAATGAAGTGAACAACCACTGTAAGCTAATCTATATAGCAGCTCACTGAGTTGAGGCGTGAGAGTACAGTATGCTTGTCCTCGATGGCCGCCCCTCTATGGTGATGTAATTTACACGCGGACAGCTGCTTCTGTGCCTACGCTGCTGTCACGGACCGAAAAACAGCTGTAATAAAGTGAAGTTAAGCTTTTTGTCTTTCTTGTGCTTAGATATGATTACGATAAACAGACATTTTCATAAACACGAAAATGGTAAACACGAGATTTAAAGTGATGCTTTTGTGCGAGTCTTTTCAGTTTCACAGATCTGTCGATTAAATCAATTAATTGATTAGTCGACAAAATCGTAGGAGTGTTAGTCGACTCAGAATTTCTTTGGTCGAGGACAGCCCTAATTATAATGTTGTTGAGCTTAATATTCCATTCCTGAAACTCTATACTGACCGTATATTTTCTGTCATTGACTGAATATTTTTAACAATAAAGGAATAATCTGAAGTTCTGTCCATCATTTTGAGAGATTAGATCTCGCCATCCATGTGCTGACGGAGCGTTTGGAGGCCTTGGAGCGAGTCTGGGTGCAGCTGCACGACCAAAGGAGTGCGTGCTGCGGGATTTCCACCCGGTGAAGTGAGTTCTTGCAGGATCAGGGAATTGCAGAGAGTTGAGAGAGTCTTGCTGACTTCTGATCAGTTCCCTGGGAGAAATGTTCCCCAACTTCAAAACCTTGGCTGAAGTGGAGCTGGTAATTTAAGTCTCCAGTGTGGCAGCAGAGCTAAAATCATTTGGTGTGGTGTTGACAGGAAAACTGTCCGCACAGTAGTTGTCGCTGTTGATCTTGTCTCTTCATGCCCTTATAAATGCATAATCTAAATGACAATTGAATGAAAATGGCAGGTAATAATTGATTATGACAGAGTTTTTACTAGAAAAGGACGGGAAATAAGAAAGTGTATCCCAATCCCAGTGCAGTCCTCTACTCTATACCTCTGTTTATTCAACTTGTATTGAATTGCTGTCAATAAGTATTGTTTTGGGTGGAGAAGTGGTCTATTTTTGTGTATGTTTCTACTGCTTGCCCAGGTAGTTGTAAAATGCATTTGTCTAGAGAGCCAAAAAAGCAGCATCATAATCAGTAGGTTGCAGACAAACATCACGCTGCAACCACATGACATCAGAGAAATAAATCACATTGGTGAGGCGCAAAGTGGAAAATACTATGAGTCAGCCTTCCAAACGTCAGCAGTCCATAAGCAGCCCAGGACCAAGCCTTTATAGATCTCCTTAACTAAACAAAGCATATAAGGAGCTTCTTTATTGAGCCTGCCTCTATACCATTTCTTAAATATTTTTTATTTTCTGTGCAATACATTTTTCTTATACCACTTAACAGAATTTGGTTCACAAAATCTACTTAATGTTTTGTACTTGCTTTTGCATTTTGTCTATATCTTATGAATTATGGACTGTAATGAAATGTGATAGCACTGATTTTTGTATGCCTGCTTAAAAAGAGCCACTAGTAATAAGAAGCTTCCTTCTGTATAACAGCCAGTAATTAACAGTAACAAAACCTGATTAGTCTCTGAGGGAAGGAATGTAAAACGGGTAAAATATAGTTAGAAAACAAACATCCTCAGGTCTTTATTATGCAGAAAGAATAAACAGGAATTCTTCCATATTCCAAGCGATGTTTCCATCCATGCTGATTTGTCCTTGAGCAAGACAATGAACTCCTACCTTCTCCTGGCAGCGTTGTGCTCTGACCCATCTGGTGAAACGGCAATGTGGATGTGTGTAACATAGCGAGTAAGTTGTTTTTTAAAAAAAGCAGCTCATTCCCCCTCGTCAGTTTTAGTACACATGTTCAGTTTGGGCAGGAAAATGATCCCCTGGCAGTTACTTAGTTAAATGAGCTTTCCCTCCTGTCGGTTCACAGCAGTAATCACTGGTGTCACAGCTCCAGAATCCGGTCTATGTTAAATCTACTCCCTACAGCTTTGGGTATCATCCATCGCTGAGCCTGCTTCCCTGGACAAGTTGGGTTTTCTGACCCAGTTTATATAAAAAAACTCAACACATTTACATCAGGTAATGCTGGGGCAGAACGAGCTGCGGCAATATGCTCCTTATGCAGAGTTTGATCTTGACTCTGAGGTCAGCTCATCTTGCGTAAATGGTGTTACCGTGGCAACATATTCCATATGAGAAATGCTGATGAACGCAGTGGAGTGGAGATCTCCATCTAGAAAAATCATTCACTGGCTGCAAGAGCTTATGATGATGATCTCTGAGGACGGATGTTTTAGAATATAGGACACAATTGACATCTGAAGTGTTGCAGTTCAAAACACACAGAGTAAATATGTAGACATTTCCATCCGAGCGGGCAGTAGTACTAAAATAGTAGGGCTGTTACGATACACCTACCTCCTGATTCGATACTATCACAATATTTGGATGTATTGCTATTCGATATTATGATTTATTGTGATTTTTGTTTACTTTTTTAACACTAGACTATGGGGAAATGTTGAATCATACACTTCTAGAGACTTTTACTTTGGAAAATATCTAAAATAATACAGTAAAATGTTTGATTTTCAGCATGTATGTAGTCAGAGATGTGTCCTGAAATCAAATATATCAGTCATTGGCAGGCATTATTTAATCCAGCCTTTCCAGCAACCCAAAAATCAAGGACATTTCCCTCAGAAATTAGTGGTATTTTCTTTTAAATTGATAAGGGACATGCACTATTTTATACTTCTGGTGAATACAATCCAATGAATCTTATTTCCATATAGTATTTTGTATAGTTCCCTTTGTTAACATTCTTATTTTGAAAGCTGAACGTAGTCACACGTGTATACTTCCGCTAACTTTGCCAAGTCCGTCTCTAGCTCTCCCGTCAGCTCCGTTCTCTTTATACATCCATGGTCAGCTCCATCTGGGCCGTTTGAATGCATTTACCATAAATGTCAGTATATGGGTGCTCTACAGTTGTAGCGTCGACTGATTTGACCACGGAGATGCGAATGACGGCTGGCTTGACCGCACGTTACCACAATACGTTAACGTTTCTTGTCCATGACAGAGTTAGCATGCAGCTTTAGCCATGATGTCTAGCTCTGCTTTTTCTGGCAATGTGTGAAACCAAAAGTGTTTCCATAC
The DNA here is from genome assembly GCF_043250625.1 of Sebastes fasciatus. NCBI lineage: Eukaryota > Metazoa > Chordata > Actinopteri > Perciformes > Sebastidae > Sebastes > Sebastes fasciatus. The sequence goes on from NC_133804.1 coordinate 26,862,706, forward strand.
TTTACTGTATGTGTAGTGTTTACCTCGTTGGATTTAATGTGAGGGTGCAGGTCGTATTCACGCGGAACCTCCGCCGTTTCCTACTTTCTCGTTTCGGCTCGCTGCGGCCGGCTGCTGTTTGTTTTGGTTGACGGATATGGAAGGAACAGATACGGAACGGATACGGAACGGATATGACATCACGTTACTCAGACTGCAGCAATAAAAGCGCTAACATCCTTCTTCCTCTGCATAAACTCAAATGAAGCAAATATATAGATTCTGGCATTAAAAAATTTATTTCAAAATAAATAAAAAAAGAAACAGAATCAAACATCCACTGGCTGCCCCTGATCATTTTGTGAATGAATAAAGATGAATTTTCCTGAAAGAAATGGACACTCTCACGATTAAAGTGAACAAACCTCACACCTTTCTTTTGTACAGAAAGTTCTCTCCGACATCAACCCACCCTGCTGCCAGAAGAACTGCAAAGAGTCCATAAAAAGGAGAGCCCAAAAAATGTGTTTGTACTCTGATACATAGAGTCACACCGCAGTGACTCTTTGCGTTCTGCTCTAAATATTCAGGCCACATCAGATATTGATATGCCATTACATTTTTTGCAATTGCATTTTTGTGATGGATAACAGAGGCACAGCATTGTTTGTGCAAACAAACAGCGACTCGCTCAGCCGTCCTGTTCTTCGGGACGGAGGTTAATGCAACAAAATCCTGCATGTTCGACATTTGTAATGATACAAAACTGCTGCTAATCCAAGTCTCCAGTGTCTAGGGGAGCGTGTGTGTGTGTGTTTCTGTGTCTGTGCGTGTGTGTGCATCGATTTGTTAGCGGTGTAATCCTCGATTGTGACAATGGTCAGCGAGATTAGGGGCTAGAGCCACAGTGTCGGCCCTTTTAGGCGGGTAATGGGCAAAAAAGCGTGTTAATTGCCCTTGACTGTTGAAAGTAAATTAATTATTGATCGCTCTCTCGACTCCTCTTCTGTACTTACATACCCTTACAAATCCTTTTATCTTCTGCTCCGAGTAGGAACATTTCCTCGTTTCCCATCATTATGCAGGCTGGCAAGCAGGCGGACCACTAGCCAACCTCTTGAACCAAAGCCTTCCTTCCTAGCTGTGTGTAGAGTGCTGAAAAGGTCTGTCAGAAAATCTCACCTCCATAAGATGCTTTATCTTTTCTGTGATCTCTCGCTACCTCTCTCTCACACCTCCTCTCTCTTTCGTCTCCATCCGCCTCTCTAATTTTCTAATAGTTTCTTCTTCATGTTCTTGCCATCTCCTGCCTTCTCCCCTTAAACACATACAGTGTACTACACACACATGTTCCCTCAACCCCAACACTTTCAGGTGTTACAAATAAATAAGAGAGCAGATGAATAAAAACCAAGGTTGAGGTCTAAAGGCTGCGTCGTAAATTGATGACAGTGAATGTAAAGGCGTGGAAGCGGCACAGACAACAGCATCATTATTCTGCCTATTGATTTTCTCCCCTCTGCTGCTAAAAGGAAAAAGCCACCTTGTATTTGAAATGAGTCCAACATGATATAACTGCATATATATTTTTTCTGCAGCCGCAGATGTCAAAACCCTTCGGATTAAAGGTTCAGCTTGAAAGGAGGCATGTGTGTGGTATCTGTGTGCACGTGAGAGTGACAGATGCCCTGTATTGGAAACTTCTTATTTGATGCTGTATTCACTGTTATCATACATTACAGGGCTGTATTTTTCTCTCAAACTGCATCTCAAGTCAATCCAGAGGTGCTCTGATCTCTGTGGTTAGACAGTCAGTGACAGTAATACTCCTCCTTCCACACCAGAAGACCAAATTGTTGAAAATTGCAGATAACTTTGCTGTTCTTCTCAGACACCCAGTGTCTACTGTTATTGCTATACAAGATATTGGTCAATGTGAAGTCACGTGAGTTATGTCTGACTACAGGAATAGATAAAACACACAACAAAAAAATGAAATGGACCCAAATGCAGCAATTGTTTTTTTGCAATAAACTGAACTGGACCATAGACTGTAGGCTATATAAGAGTAGACGTAGTCACCGTGACGTCTCCCATCGGTTTGTGCACTGCCGTTTTGAAGCCTCGAGTTTGGCATTTTGGTCGTCGCCATCTTGGTTTTTGCAACCAGAAGTGACACGAGAGGGTGGAGCTAAGTACAACCGAACGCTGAATAAGACATTTTTAGGCAACCAAAATGTTACAATTAACCTTTATGAACTGAAAAATACTGAAAGGATTAAAGTTGTAAGACGAAAACAAGGACAACTCCCAGACTGGACAACGCCGTGGTAGTGACCTGTCAATCACAAGGTAGCCACGCCCTAAATCATCCCCTGCTTTATGGTCTATTTGACTCTAAATGGGACCATAATTTACTAAATGAACATCATGCTGTATTGAAGAAGACTTGAAACTAGCGATTGCGACCATGAACTCATGTTTACAATGTTTACTGAGGTAATAAATCAAGTGAGAAGTAGGCTCATTTTCTTTCTTTTTGCAACCAGAGGAGTCGCCCCCTGCTGGCTATTTGAAATAATGCAGGTTTAAGGCACTGAAGAACGCTGAAGCCCTCTACAAGAAGGTTCAGAGCCGTTTCTATTTTCTGAGGAGGCTGAGGTCCTTCAATATCTGCCGGGGCATATACAAGGCTTATTGAAGGAGGCCGGGACACGGTATTGAGCTATGGGGTATGACACATGAACATTGGAGATGCGGTCGTGTGTTGCTATGGCTCAATTTCAGCGATTGCAAAACAGATTTTACTGCGTGTGTTGTATCCCAATGATATGACGCGATGATGACGCGTGTCATCTCCTCTTTTCACCCTTTCTTGGCAATGCTGAGGATGTTTTATGAGTGTGTGTGGTGGCCAGTGCTGTCCTGTGTTGCTGTTGTATGCTGGGGAAGCAGGTTGAAGGTAGCGGATGGCAACAGACTCAACGGACTGATCGAGGCCAGTGACATTGTGGAGGTGGAGCGGCGGTGTCAGAGAGGAGGGTGTTGTACAAGTTACGTGTCATTTCGGACAATGTCTCCCACCCACTCCATGGTTTGCTGTTCAAGCACCGGAGTACATGCAGTGCAAGGCTCATTCCATAGAGATGCACCACAGAGCGCCTGGACATCAAACTTTTCAACTCCTCCCTCAGAGTGTCAGACACTCTGGGTCAACAGACTGGACATATTTCACTCCTATCAGCAGATATAACCCCATCATTTATATGTATCTTCAACTTTGCAATACTGACTTAACAGTACAATCATTTTGTGCAATAATTCAACTGTGCAATACTCTGATTTAATCTGGCATTAATACTGAAAGAAGCAAACAAATACTTCTTATTAATACTATTCTTGTATTTTAACACACTTAATTATAGATCCAATTTTTCAGCATTATTATTATTTACACTGTTATATTGTACAGAGCGCCGTCGCTGCAGAATTATGAGCGCCGCAGACTCATTACTATCCTCTGCTCTCGTCTTTCACTGAGTGTCGGGCTCAGCCTCTCCACACACGAACCGGAGCAGAGGAGAGACGGGTGAAGAGAAGATAACGCTGTTGGTACCAGTTACAAACATGCTCGGTAGTGAACGACGTGCTAACGTGTTGACAAATTCAATGCCTTTGTATTTTTAGCTGAGCTAAACCAGAGAATATTCACCTAAAACAGTATCGGTGATGCTGTTTTATCCTCATCGTTCTCCGTGAAGTTTGCTGGAAGTGATGTAATGTAGCCCTGGTGCTTTGTTATGTGGAGTGAGCACTGCGCCAGACTCTTTTTAAGAAATAGCTTTTTAAATGCTACATTGCTTTTCAGCAATGTAGCTTAGGAGGCAAATTGGCCTTGTGTGCTCTGACTAATTTGGCATAATACACTAGTCATAATTTTGTTTTAATGAAAACTCAACTCCTGGCATGTGCTCCTGGTGTTCTTCACCACTATTTCGGAAGAAGGAAATAATGAGAGTAACAGGCGAACCAGCTCTAAAAGTGACGTATTTAGTGGCACTATCTTCTTGCACTGAGGTTGTGTTGTACTTGTGCCTGAATCTGTATAGTTACATGACTTTGATAATCTTTTACTGTACGTTCTAGCACCAATGTCATGAATAAAATTCAATTCACATTCATCGTTCTTTGTGACTTGAGCTACTCTTACTGTGACGTCTTTATCATCCAAGGACCTTGAATCCTCCCGTAGCATTTCTGCTATGATAATTGAGAGAGCGATTTAGACAGATCTCAGGCTTTTGTGTGTCCTCGCAGTTGGCAGGGAGGTGTTCATCTCTTTGAGGCTGGGATCTTTATGGTGATCTAATCTCTTGCATTTAGGCTTCTGGTCAGTTGAATTATATCCTCTCAGTTTCTGAACAAGAAAGCAATTTCTTTTTGGCCGAGGTTTATGCACTCAACCATTTCAGGGACTTGCCTTGAAGAAAGTTAGAGGCAAAAAGTTATCTATGTAATGACCACAATACTTCTACTTCACCTTTTTCAAATTAAGTTAAATTGATTTTAATAGCTTTTAGAAAATAGGTGCGAACAAAGCATATCAAATTGATAAAATCAAGAGATAATACAAAATCTATAAAAGAATGCACAAAATCATAAATAGGCATTATAATAGGCTATACGGGAGAAGCTAAAGCTAAAGAGACATGTGGAAAATTCACAATTGATGACAGAAGACCCAAATATCACAGCAATGTAGTAATGTTTTGGATGTTAGAGATTCATTCATCCTCCAAAAAGATGCTAGTCCACAGCAAAAATCAGTTTGTATAGACGTTAATCTACAGTTTAGCTCACACAAAGCAGGACCTTGAGGAGTGACAGTACAAACCGCCCTGGCATTTATGGTACACGTGGAAAAGCACAATCTAATTTCACTGAGGACATGAACACCATGTTTTCTCATCATAATGGTGTACATTTCCAATCTTTTCTTTCCTGAACTATTTGATAGTTTAGTTTCCATCAGTATTGCTTGTAATTTGCACACGAACCACTGACACTTCAAATCTTTAGCTTGTGCAATCCGTAAGATTTCAGTAGTGGTTGATCTGGCAACACTTTGTTTACTGGTGGTAGCATCAAATGTGGTTTAATAGTACAAGTCCCAGAATACTGGGGGCAGCAAAACAAACTATTGTCGTCAGGAAATAATTGGCCTTTTTCCATCATTCTGATTTTATGCTGCTCACGGCATGAGTCTGCGAACAGCGAAAGTGAAAGTAGTTGGTTACCTCGCTGAGAAGTTTGCAGCCTGTCGCCTGCAGCTCTTCATCTAACAGCTCACTATGTCACTGTGCTACTTCTTGTTCCATTACTCCCTGCAATATTTAAAACTGATCCCCTGTCCAAAAATGCTGAAAATGACCGTTGTCTTGTTTTGTAGACGCATGTTTGATGATCGATAGCGGCCAGTGTCAAGCTCACTGACAAACACGTTGCAATTCCTGTGACTACTAAATAATAAAAGTCAATTTGTGTTTTGCCAGTTAAATGCTTTTAATGTGAAGCTCCATCAGTACGATATGTTTGGTTAGCATTAGCAGTAACTTAGTACAGCATTTTTTCGAATGTCACCACAGACACGTTCAAATGCTGTCGATTAGAATATTTATTCGCTTGTTTGTCCATAGTTAATCGCGATTAATCACACATTTTTATCTGTTCAAAATGTACCTTAAAGGGAGATTTGTCTAGTATTTAATCCTCTTATCAACATGGGAGTGGGCATATATGCTTTCTTTATGCAAATGTATGTATATATTTATTATTTAAAATCAATTAACAACTCAAAACAATGACAAATATTGTCCAGAAACCCTCACAGGTACTGCATTTAGCATAAAAAATATGCTCAAATCATAACATGTCAAACTGCAGCCCAACAGGCAACAACAGCTGTCAGTGTGTCAGTGTGCTGACTTGACTATGGCTTGCCCGAAACTGCATGTGATTATCATAAAGTGGACATGTCTGTAAAGGGGAGACTTGTGGATACACATAGAACACATTTTCATTCACATATCTGGAGGTCAGAGGTCAAGGGACACCTTTGAAAATGACCATGCCAGTTTTTCCTCACCAAAATTTTGCATAGGTTTGGAGTGTTATTTAGCCTCCTTTGTGAAAAGCTAGTATGACATGGTTGGTACCAATGGATTCCTTAGGTTTCTAGTTTCATAAGATGCCAGTATCTTCACTCAAACTGAGCCCGCTACAACCTAAAAATCGCAAGTTGTGTTAATGCGTTAAAGAAATTAGTGGTGTTAAAATTAATTTACGTTAACATGTTATTAATATATAAATATTGCAATATTTTCCTCAGTGGGCCATAGGCTCAATCACCATTGTGTGACCTCATTCAGCGATGGATAATGACTGAACAGACATTGATTTAAGTGAAGATCTTTGAGATTGACAGTGGGTGAGGTAAAATATAGCAGGCCCAGTGTCTGATAATGTTCTCTCCCATTAATCCAGCCTACTAATATTCTATACACACAACAAACTATAGAAGTAAACATGACGGTGAGAGGCCTTGCTGAGATCCGGTGACATTTGTCCTCTTAATCCTGTTGTTCCATGGAAGTTTGTTTGGGTAAAGGGTTTCCTCCGTCATCCATTCCTTTTCCATTACATGACCCATGAATGATTCAGGAGCCACTGTGTTTGTTGCAAATAGTCATTCATTTTTTATAGCAGCTTTATCTTGAAAACCCTCTCCTGTCCTAAACCACCCTGCTGGATCACGGTTGGATTTTCATCACCGGTGGATGAAGTGCCACGCTGGCATTTTTTTTTTTTCCTGACCTGCCCAGATGCATTGAATTCATAAATTGTGGATGTGGTACTGATGGACTCCCTTGTTTTCTCTGATGACATTTCCATACATGGCTCACTGTGCAAAATGTCATTTTGGCTCACACCATCGCTTCTTATGGTAAATATGATACTATAAGTGTTTCAAAACGGCACAAAAAACATAAAATTTCGCACTGTTTTGCATATCTTCTGCACCGAGCCCACATGGTTTATTTTGCCCCGGCCGCACAGCAAACGCTTTTCAGTGGGAATACAAATGCATGCGCATCACTAATTGGCTGTGCGTGGTTATATGCTCTTAGGTGTCTGTTGAGTCAGCCACATTTGAAGCCACTTCCTGTAGATAAGTAGGTATTTACTGAATGACCAAAATATCAAATGAGATAAATGCCTTATATAACAGGCACTCTGTTAGAAAGAGAGAATGAAAAATAGAAAAAAGTTGATCCTCAGACCCCGAGCTATTAGTCAAGGTATAATACAACCACACATCAACTTTTCATGGCTGTGGCTTATCAAAAAATAAACATTATATTGAACTGCGGCATTTATTCTGTGATGTAATTGAATTTTGACCTCAAGAATAGATATAGAGCTGATATGTGGCAGTGACCTGAATAAGAGGTGGGATTGGGTGCACTGAGGCCATCCAAAATCTCTCTTGGGGCAGAAAATAAAAAAAGAGCCAGCCATGTTTCTGCCAGTGTGTGTGATTGTCTCAGAGAGACAGCACCGGTGTACATATGTGTGTCCCCGGCTGCAGTGATTTCCCACCAGCCTCGAGGGGAGAGTCATCTCCTCGACTTTTCTTTACCTCGAGCTAGTGCCAGACTCTCCACCCACCTAAATCTGCAGCTGTGCCAGGTGAGAGTGGCAACCTCATTTAGCTAAATGTTTTTCTTTTTTCTCCCAGGAGCTTCAGCTTGTAAAAGGAGTTCAAAGGGAAGTTATCTTGTCCTTTCCTCACACCACGTCGCCCTCTCTCAATTCAATTCTCTCTACCCTACCATTTTCTTTTTCCCTCTTTCTTTCCCTCCACATCTCAAGATTAATAATGCAGCATAACTGATCCCCCCCCCCCCCCCCTTATTTTATCTCCACCAGATAGTGCTCAGCCAGCACAAGCTAATTTTAGAGGATGACACTGCTGAGTGCCTGCGATAAGCAGCTCACAATGAGCGGGACATTATTTTCTTTCTCTCTCAGGTTCCAGTCCCTCTCAGGTGGAAATCACTGTAAACACAGCGTGTCCCAGATCTCCTAGATTGCAGAAATTGCAGAACATATTTTGCATCATTACTCCATAGTTTTGGAGTTTGCATCCGGCATACATCTTACGTCTATATCCTACTTGTTTAAAGGTGCACATTTAAAGGTAGTATCTTGCCAAATTTGTCTGCACTTAATCACAGCAAATACTGTACGGCTGTTTGTGACTGTAAATAGTGTGTTGTTGTTGAAAATGTTGAAGTAAAAAAGTGCCACAGCATCTGAGAAAATCATTGATATTTTCGTTTTTACAAATCCAAAGCACATTATGCATCTTTTTCTAGGGACAACAAGTGCCTGAAAAGGCATATTTTCAGCAATTAACAAAAAAGGTTGAGTACATTAACAGCAGGGGGCCCCAGATCATTGCTCGGCACAGCAACCCAACTGTTTAGCATTCCATGCTTAGCGCCCGCGGTGCCAAGTGTTTATCATATGAAATGTATTATTAATTTCCAAGCCTTCAAAAATATTGACCTCAGTATTTGTCTAACCTAATCATGTTTATTTTATCTTGCCCATAGCGTGTAAATCATGCTAAATCAGCTTTAATTACACTTGTGTTGAGTTTGTCTACAGTTGAGGTAGTAGAGATTAGATTCAAGGACAGGATTATTTGTATTGCTATCACTGAGTTTTCGTAGCCTCTTGCTCCATCTGCGTATTGCTACGCTGACATGTAGGCGTATGTGCCGGTGTGATCTTATCTGACGAGGGAGATAATTGGAATTTATAGGAGGTAATAGATAACATGGCCGTACATACAGCCAAACTGACAACAGCGGGAGCAGCAATATATATCCTATCATGGCTGTTCATTTTACACGAGTGGTTTAAAATGGGAAGCCAGTGGTGAGGGTGATACACTGGAATCTGCGAGACAGACTGAAGATGCTGCACCTGGGATTTCTACTTCTGTTTTTTAACGCTGTGCAGGTGGTACTGGTTCGTAACCTGGGGATTTTACTGTATGCAGCAACACATTATCTTTTATAAAGTATCCTAGGGTCTCGGAGGACATTTTAGCAGCTGTTATCTGTTCTCTCATGTCTCTAGTTTGTGCTTCTGTCACCTTCTTCCATAACCCTCAGCCACTGTGCTGATTACAGAAGAGAAAATGTTCAATTATTGTAAGCAGCACTTGAATGTAGTGCCAAAATAATAGAGACGAGAGCAAGTATGAAGGACCGGACACACCGGCATTTAAAACCTTATAGTTTTGAGACAAAATAAATCAATTTAAATGTGATAGCTGTGATCAGTGGACTCGCTTGTGGGGGCAAATAAATCCTTAAAAATATAATCTATAAAATCTATAAATCTTGAATCTAATCTTGGTAGACTTTGACACACAAATTTGTTCCTTTGACCAATGGCAAACTGTCTGGACAGTGCTGCCTTTTTGAAGGACGGAAAGCCGGTGAGCCCAAGAGGAAGCTATCGTAGCTTATCAGTCATGTTGCACCATCCACTTTTATTTAACCGCCTCTGCCAGAGTAGAGTTTGCTGACTGACAGTTAGTCCCAGCTTGCTAACATATTAGCTGTTGGCCAGCTACAGTATAGTTCACCAACTAGCCCTGTGAGTAGTCCCTTGTAGTAGTTATCATCACCTTAAGCACGGCCTATTTTGTGAAGACTTGCAGATACACATTGCTGTACCACTTTGTGGTGTGAACATGTTGCTCTCATGTGTTCAAACCACCATCAATATAAGTTTCATTTAAGGAGCACATAGTCGAGGTACCCTTTAGGAAACATGTGAATAAAGCGTTTCTTTATCCTTTACACCATGAGCTGTATTATTGCCGAAGTGTTGGAAGTAATAATCTCCGTCGCTGCGAAAGGTTAGAGGAATGTATGCAGAGATTCTTGTCATATTCAAATGAATGTTTGACAAATGAGTTTCCCTTGAAGACATATGATACATTATTAGCATTTTATTATAACTAATGATGTGGGTGATCAGGATTATGTAGAGCAGATAAATCATTTCCCTTTCCTTTCATTTGGAGAATGACAATGCTCCGAGGCTTTTAACTGGGCAGTAGACCTGGGTCAGAGATAATTTCTTTAGTCGATTTTTAAAGGGATACTTTCAACTCGGTCCTCATAGTTTTCGCAATCATGACAATTGATCGTGTTTAAAATGTCATCACTTCTCAGTGGAAGCTTCAGCGTAACTCTCAGCTGAAAGCACCAAAGCAATTCCCCAGCAGCTATAACCAAAAGACGATTAAAGCACAACCATATATGTGCTTAATTACCTCTACAGTGGCAGGCAACCATGATAGAAATCCTCTACCCTGCATCTATATTGCATTAATACTATAGCGGTAACAACGGTAGAGGTCCCAGCTGCTTCATCTATATTGCATTTACACTGCAGTGATAAGTCCTCCTCCTGACATCTATACTGCATTAATACTGTAATGATAGCAAAGCTAAAGGTCTTCCCACAATGCATCTGTCTTACATTTTAGACTTGCAGAAGCCGTTGCAAACTATTCTTTTAAAAATGTGATAAAGTGGAGATGAAGACTTGCAGTATATTGTGACAGTGACCTCATATTTCAAACAACTGGGTGCCCAACCATTCCTTGACGGCTGGAAAGCGAGCACATTTGAATTTTTTTGACCGTTTCTTCTGAGGGCAGAGCAACACCATAAAAGTGGTGCTGCGGCGTGGAGTGAAAAATTGATTGTGTGACAGAGATGGGCCTTGGCCAGTTTTATAAGACTGGCTTTGAGACAGACTAATAAACATATAATACTAGTGAGAGAGACAGTGTGAATACACAGACCACTCTATCATTCTTAGCTCTTGGAAGTGTGTGCAATCCCGGCTGTCTGAAGGCTTTATCCTGGGAGTTGTCTATGCAGGACTAATGTCCTCTAAAAGTGTTCAGAGACAATTCAGGTTAGGAGTTGTTTGCTGCAGAGGCACAGGGCAGCCTCTGTTTGGGGATTTCAATCTGCATTCAAGACTCTGCTTCCCTTCCTCAGCCACTTCCTTCTGTCCTGCGGCAACCACAAGACAGAGTAAGCACACTGACTGGCTTAATTGAAAAGGAGAAAAAACACAAACTTCATTTGTTTAATTAGCATGTGTCTCTTTCCAAAATGTTGGTCGCTTGGTATTCACTGATCAGTACAACACTAATGCTGTTCCATCCTTGACTTGTCTCTACTCTGTAAGCACACAGTACCACCTTTTGCAAGATGTTCTTGATGATATTTTTTAAAATGAAAAATTAAACCTCTTCAATTATTTGCAGTGGGCACGCATAATGTGTATTTGTGTATTCATCGAAGACTGCGAGCTATTGGCATACATCATTTTACCTTCTTGAATTCCAAGTACCAAACCCTTGAGCCCTCAAAACCCGATAACAACCCTTTGTTTAATTTCAAATATCCATGGTCAATAAAAAAACTAAATACCTCTGTCTCATCTTAGCCCTTAGCAGCTGCACACCAACTACTTTATATGCTATTATTTACTTTTTGATACTTGTACCTGCGGCTGTGGAATAGACCCATCCGATTAACTTGCTTTGTCTGCTTCAGTGGAGGATTCTCGACATTTCCTAGATTATCTTTTAATATACAACTAACATTCATCAAGAACATAGAGGTTTTGGGAGGTTATCGCTACAAACAACACATCTCATACCATGTGGGCAACATTGGTCCACATTGAAGCAAATCCTCCTTTTTTCTCAGCTGTAATTGCAATACCACTGGATACTTTGCCACAGCACATGGAAGGTATAATTGAGATAATCGTGATGTTGCTTTAAACACATGGTTCAAAGCAACTCATTCTCACTTCCAACTCGTCAAATACATCAGCTTGGTCAGTGGTCCTACGCTAAAAAAAACTATGATGCATTAGGTACCCATACAGAGTCAGTTTTGGGCGTGTCAGTTTTCATTCGCTCCATGCATAGTCTCTTTTAAAAATAAACTGAGGGGGTTTACTTAAACTATATAAGGTTACTAAGGTTTAACTTACGGTTTTGTAACCCAGGTCACAAAGAGTTAACACACAGAGGTGCCTTAGCCAATCAGAGCGCAGGTTTACCGCACCCCAGGCAGGCTAGACAGTATACGCTACTCAAACGCTAGAGGACACTGTGAGGAGAGGAGCTGCTGCTGAAAGCTGCTGAGCCACACAGAGAAACTCCCGAATTGGTGAGTCGCTGTAATAAATAAGTGCTGAGTACTGAGGCCCAGAGTTAACAGACTTAGCATTAAGCTATGAACAGTGCATTTAGCTAAATGTTGTAGAGCTGAACTGAATTAAAGCTGCACTGGGAAGAATATAAAATGTGACATAAAGAGTGTTTAATTGCTCAATGTTTTCTCTGGCTAGTAAAGCCACAGAACTGTTTAATACTGAAGCAACCTGAGTTATGTTTTGTCAGGTATTTTATTTCATGGTATAGTGTATTTGATTTAAATAAAAAGACAGACATATAAGAAGGAAATAGTAATGTGTCAGGTTTACACTGTATAATTTATAATTCATGTAATATTATTTGTTTTAATTTAAAAAGTATGTTAAGTTAAGATAGTCTCATTTTACCACAGTTTCATTTGTAATTCATGCACTGTGAAGGTTATTTAAAATATATTGATTGTAAAATCTACATTATATGAATATATGTTGTAGAACTTAAAGGAATTATTAATTCCTGATGAATCAGAAATGCAATTGATTCATGAACAATTCTGGCCATGTCAATGACTGCAGGTCAGGTTTTTTGGAGAGATTCAAAGTTGATGGCGAGCTAACCCAGACGAGACCTCTAGATCCTGGATTGAAGATCCCAGAGCCAAGAATTGTCAACCTTGCCCCTCTTCTGCCACGGCGGTAGGGTAAACATCACAACCTGTACACGGCTACACCACCCTTTACACTCAACTCCCAGCATCCCGTGCACAACCTCAAACCCCAGACTCTGACTTAACCCTTTTTTTGACTTGACTTGGAAAACATTTACCCTCTTCGTGCTCCCTGAAACACATTCCCTGTGCCGGTGAAAGGACTGAGTGTTAACCATCACACTGGTTAAAGTGAATGGACTGAATATTCATATTATTGATATGGTGTATTGTGATGCCTTGGTAACAATGTCTATTACTGGAATAGTTAATATTGAATAATTGTAAGGTTGAAACGAGTTGAGAAGTGATAATATTGAACCGGGTTATTGTTTTAATATTGTTACTCATTGAATGTTGGATCCAAATATTGAGAATTGAGATTTTGAGTTATTGATATTAGGGTGCACCCAGTTAGAAAAAATAGTTGGTAACAACTCAGTGGTTGAAACCCTGAGTGTGACAAAAGAAATATTTCATTGCTGAGTTGAAACTGAAGCATCTTTGTGCAATTTATCTGTATACTGAACCCATGGGTATTCATTTTATTTTGTTTGTTATTTTCTAAAATACAAGGTACCAGTTATTAGCTTTTTGTCTACTGTGGTCATTTGATATTGCAAATAACTTTTCTGCCTCCTGTTCGAGTTTGGTATCTTCTGATTCTAGTCCAGTATAATTATAGTGATAGGAGCTGTGTGCTACAGTTTACTTCATTTTTATGTTTACTTATGCAACACAATTACTGGGTTAGGCTTAGGAAAAGATTGTGGTTTGGGTTAAAATCAAAACCGTAAAGCACCACCGCAGCTGCGCCATTTGATGAAACCTAACAAGGAGTGGTCAGCCTTGGAGGCTGCAGCCATGTGTGACAGTGCTCCCTCTCTCTCCATCTCCTCCTATTGCATATTTCATCCTCACTCACCTTTTAGTCGTTATAGAGACTCCAAATGTCACTGATTTCTATCATCCAAATCCCCCAGAGCCCTCATATGGACATTATAGCAGAAAAAAAAAAAATCATCCAGCACTTTAAGAGCTACAACACTACAAAAAACACACCCGTGGGTGCACTGCATGTGGGAACTTGTTGTATTCATTTGTGGGTTTCACACATAGCTTGAGACAACAGTAGGAAATGGTTTTCCAAAGCAAAGACTGTGACCTTGTCTCATATAACCCACCATTTTAAAGGGACATATCGGGAAAAACACACTTTTTCAGTAATTGTGCACATACATTTGGGTATCTGGAGTGCCTACCAACCAACAAACTGTGAAATAAGACAACTCAGTGATTCTCAAAGTGGGTTTTCCTGGCACTCTGTCAAGGGCGTCCGTGAAATAATTCGCTATACATTATAAAATTGTGCATATCTACAGATGAGGACCATTTGCGCCAATACAACAAGCATATTGTGCCCATTACTCCCACACTTGGTCCAATAGAAACTGTGATATGTTTGTGAAACACAACTTTAAAATAATGAACATATCATAAGTTCATTATTAATTACCTGATTCTTGTAAGGTGTCCAGAAAGGCGCCACTAAATAAAATGTATTATTATTATTTTATTTATTATTATTATTTTACAGTTTAAGCACTTACTAAAGTTTAAATGTCTGAATTTATCAGAACTACAGTATGCCAATCTTGCTACTGTTTATTTTCTGAAAACTTTTAAGATCAATTACTTGAAATTTAGGCTATAAATGCTGTCAAGTTGAGTCCATATGCAATTTGAATAAAATCACCCTCTGTTTAAAGATATATAAGTGGTATTAACATTCACTAACATTGCAAATTTCCCCGGTGTGGGACTAATAAAGGATTATCTCATTTTATCTTAACATGATTCAAAATTAAATGGGATCCCTGGCCACAAAATTATTGAGAACCTCTGGCCATTAGATCAGAAAATATGTGATCCAACAAGCCATCCAGATGTGGCTCCCCTTCCTATGTCACATGCAGGTTCAATAGACTATACCGCCCACAATTTGAGAACTACCTTTGCAAAGGTGCACCATATTTTTCCCGCGAGCCAATCGGAGCAGACTGGGCTTCTTCGGGAGGGGGCTCTGTTTCAGATGGAGGGTGAAATAGGTATATTCAGACAGACAGTATTAGAAACATAAAGTGTTTTTTTTTATATTAAAGCTTGTAAACATATTCTAGTAGAAACAGTATTATCTTGATTTAGAGAGCATTCTTACTCAAATACAAGCTCGGCACCAATGAAATGAAAGATTTTTTTCTATCTTTCTGGACAGAAAGCTCCGTCAGATACCAGTGATGGATGAAAAAGGTCATGCATATGATAGACGGCCTGCTGCACAGAGCTCTGGAGCTGGTTGAACGGGCCTAAGCCTCAGAGCAGATCATGCCAGCTGCTGAAACCCAGAGCCACACAGCGGTCCAAACAAAGGTGCCCTGCACCTGAACTCAAACTCATTTTTACTTATTTATTTCCTCAGAATATAGTGGTTATTGTCTGATTTTTGCAAGGCAGTGACTACTGTCTATCTATCTATCCTGAAAAGGAACGTTTCTGCAAATTGAGGGACATATTACATGCCTTGACAATCTTAATTGTGCTGCCTTGGCTGATGATTCAGATGGAGCAGAGGAGGCTTTTGATTGAAAGATAAGTTGATAATGCTGACTGCTCATTTGTTCCATTGACAATGGTCTAATAATACCCTCAAGCCTTTAATTTTGTCACGGTGTTAATCTGAAAAATATTGTGTGCAAAGAGGTCAAAAGATGAAATCACTACACAATACGTGATCTGGCTCAAGTGTGTTCGTTTAATATCATCACCCTCTTCCAATCTCGTAGGCCTGTTGGCTGGACGAACACCAGTTGGTCCTTGTAATCAGGTCCAGGATCCAGAGTCGGCGTTAAGAGATTTTACGGTGCAGATTCATCAGCAATCCTATCACAACTCGATAAAGCACTGCGTCTGGCTGCCCAACAATCAAAAACTGCAGACACCGTGGGTTTTCCAGGATTGATGTGGAAAACCATTGCTTGCGGGGTTAAAGAGTACCGCCATTCCATCATGTGGACACCAAGGCACATAATCCGCATGGGACATTTTAATTGAGCATTGTCGATTTAAAAGCCCACAACCTCGTCAGGTCTCTGAAGCGCTGAGGTGGGCGTTTTGCTCGCCTGGTCCGTATGCTACAATCTTGTAAACAACTGCGTGACATGGAGTTGAATGTCAAGTCGACTGCAGTGATGGGATCAACTAGAGGTGATTGCCTGATTATATGTTTGTTTGTCTCGTATTGAAATGAAAAGTGTGAATCTTAAAGCTAAACATCTCCTTATCTGTCTGGTATCAGCAAAACTAGCAAAATTGGTCACAGTTCAAACCACACAGAATTATGCTAATTCAAAAACACATCACAAAAATGTAAAATTATACTGCAAAAAAAAAGAGGACGGCAGTTATGTTGACGCAGCAGCATTTTTCTTTTGCTGTCTTGTACCGTGTTTTCATCCACCGGTGCCAAATGTGCAACCCTTACCCCCGATGTCTCAAATGGTCTGTCATTATAGAAGACAAGCTATTTAATAATATGTCACTGACAAAACAATTTTCTTTTCTAGAGCTGGGCAGTTGTGAGAAGCTGATGCAGTCAATCTTTCCCCCCCCCATCTATTTATTTTTAACAGCATGTCTCAGACTTGGACTGTTAGTGGAGAGTTGTCCATGTTTTCCTGTGCCACCTTTGGTGTCCAAAGCTAATATGTACATAAATACATAGATTCTGACTGGGTTTGCAGTTTCCGTTTAAAACTTGAGGTAAAAAAAAGAACTTAGTAGAGAGAAGTCCACCAGTTTTATGGCAGGTGTTAGCAAAAGTGTTTTGAGACTATAGGTAATACCGACCACGGTGTAAGCCAGGTCACCTCACCCAAGTGACAGATTTGTATTGTTCCTGACCTGACACATGTAAGCACCAAGTGTAACTGTAGAGCGTGTCCTCAGACGACTCAACAGCGAGATGTCTTACCTTGTGTTCCTGTCTGAAGTAAGCCTCTCTGTGCTTTTTCTGTTCCTGCTCATGACTTTCTGTATTCCTGAGAGCTTATCTTCAGTAAAGAATCCACCTGCATTCAGTATCTTTCCTGCTCCTCAGTAGTCTTTTGTCCTGGGATTGTACTTTGGCTATTATATATTAATGTCTGTCACATTCATCATGTAAGACCGAAGCTGTCAGAGATAACATATCGATAAGATACCGTTAATCTAAAAGGGATATCAGGTTAATAATCGGGTTTTTCACTATGCATTTATTCTGCCTTTTGGGGCTTAGTCACTGGGATTGCAGATACAATCGTGAGGCTCATCTATAATACCTCCATGCAATTTTAGCAAAGATGTGTGCAATGCTAACTAAAATGTAAAAAAAACAAACCCAAATGTTACCTGTAGTCTGCATGTGATAAGAAATCCCAAAATGCTTCAGTGAAAACCACCATGAAACCATGACCTTTAGTGGAGTTCTCTTCCTAGTCCCTACTAAGTAGAAACATATTTTTGACTGATAAACGCTGTAAACAAACTAGTGTTCCTTCTGTTGTATTACCATCAAATCTCAAAATCTCAAATCAATCACAGTTGCTGTTACCACGGTAACCACGGGTGTTGCCAAATCAACCAGGACTGAAATCTTATGCTGCATTCCAGTGGAAGTCATATAGTTGTAATTTCCCAGTTGAAATTTCCAACTTCCGAACTCCAAGCGCTCCAGGTGCATCACGCAAAACGTAAACAAAAAACATGGCAGAAAGTTGTACTCCATGTCCGGACATATTAGAGGCCCGCAAACCTCCGGTATCGGCTGCTTTCCGTTGATTTGTCTCTAGGAGTAGGAAACGGTAAAGAAGAGAGCGAGTGAGAGAGACAGTCAGTGTGTTGTGTTAATTCTGCTGGTGGGATGTCATGTAATCCACTGCGTTGATTGCACCCGTTCACCGCACACACAAATGCGGATGTGAAAATAAACACACTAAACTAAGGTGGAGGAAACTAAAAAACAAAATGAAAACCCTCAGTGTGCTAATGCAACAAGTTGGGCTAGCTAACTACACCTAACTAGCTAACTAATTAGAAAGACAAACTGACAGATAAACAGATTTATCGGTTTGCCGCTGCTCAGTCTCATACGAGCATGAGTGCGCCTGTGTAATCTTGGAGGATGACATATGACCTGCAGCTTCTACTATAATCATACATCATATTCCTTGTTGTTGAACCTTCTTTTCTTTTTTTTTTTACTTTGAGCACAAAATTAAGCAAACAGTGTGGCTATTATGCGGCAGTAGCTCAGTCCATAGGGACTTGGCTTGGGAACCGGAGGGTTGCCGGTTCAAGTCCCCGCATGGACCAAGTACTGAGTGTGAACTGGTCGCTGGAGAGATACCAGATTGCCTCTTGGCCACTGCCGAGGTGCCCTTGAGCAAGACACTAAGCCCCTAACTGCTCGGGGCGCCTGTCAGGGGCAGCCCCCCTCGCTCTGACATCTCTCTCATTAACGCATGTATATAGGTCCTGTTTGTGCATGTGTGTGTGTCCTGTATATAAGAGAGTGAAACAATTGAATTTCCCCTCGGGGATTGATAAAGTGCCTTTCTTTCTAATCTACTTAGTCAGGAAATGACTCAAATAAATATGAAATATCATAGAAATATCAAAATACACTCGTGGGGGGCTTTAAATAGCACTTGGAACTGGCTAACTGTATTGTTTTGGATGGAACGAAACAGGGTGAAACAAAAACATATGATTGGTTGACCCTTTTTTTGGAGCTCTAAAAAAAAGTTGAGACCAGCTCAACTTTATTTGTAGCGCGTCATGCAGCGACACGTGTCGGGCATCAGTTTGTAGCTTCATGTCACTGGCTCCCATTGAAAAAGAGTGTGAACAGCATTACAACTTTATAATTGCTGTAGAGCCGTGCCGGTAGTGGTTGCTACTAGCAACAGACTGTTCATCTGAAACCAACTGCGGGTAACAGAATACAGAGAGCACAAAACAGGATTTCTTTGTGCTGGTACATCAAATATAAATTATTGAACATTATGTATTTTGTGTGAACCTTTTCATCCCTGTGTATACTGTATAGAGCCTCTGTATCAGGACTGTGTGGCATATAAGAATGAACGAGGACACACATTGAAATGCCTTGCGTTAATTATTATCTTATCAGAGAAAGGTGCCTCCCAGATCACGAAGGTCTCCCAGGTTCTACTAATTAAACCTGATGAGTGTGCGTGACCTCTCCGGGAACCATCACCTTAACGTGGTGGAGAGGTTTGTGTGTCCCTATGACCCTGAGGGCTGTGTTGTCTGGAGCCTCGTGCTCCTGGTAGGGTCTCCCATGGCAAATTGGTCTTAGGTGAGGGGCCGGACTAAGAATGGTTCACAAAAAACCCAATGACGACACGAGGCAGAGGAGGAGTTACCCGGCCCGGAGGAAGCCCGGGGCCCACGTCTGGAGCCAGGCCCAGACGGAGGGCCCGTCAACGAGCGTCTGGTGGCCGGGCTTGCCACGGAGCCCGGCCGGGGATACCCCGAAAAAGGAACGTGGCACCCCCCTCCTCTCCATCCTGTGGGCTCACCACCTGCGGGAAGAACCGCTTGGGTCGGGTGCGCTGCCACACGGGTGGCAGTGAAGGCCAGGGACCTCGACGGACTGGACCCGGGCGGCAGAGGCTGGCTCTGGGGACGTGGAACGTCACCTCTCTGTGGGGGAAGGAGCCGGAGCTTGTGCGGGAGGTGGAGCGCTACCAGTTGGATCTGGTAGGGCTTACCTCTACGCACAGCCTCGGTTCTGGAACCGTACTCTTGGATAGGGGTTGGACTCTATTCTTCTCTGGAGTTGCCCATGGTGTGAGGCGCCGGGCGGGTGTGGGGATACTCACAAATCCCCGGCTGAGTGCCGCTACGTTGGAGTTTACCCCGGTGGACGAGAGGGTCGCCTCCCTACGCCTTCGGGTTATGGGGGGGAAAACTCTGACTGTTGTTTGTGCGTATGCACCAAACAGCAGTTCGGAGTATTCGGCCTTCTTGGAGACCCTGAATGGAGTCCTGTATGGGGCTCCAGTAGGGGACTCCATAGTTCTCCTGGGAGACTTCAACGCGCACGTGGGCAACGATGGAGACACCTGGAGTGGCGTGATTGGGAGGAACGGCCTCCCTGATCTAAACCCGAGTGGTCGTTTGTTGTTGGACTTCTGTGCTAGTCATGGATTGTCCATAACGAACACCATGTTCGAACATAAGGATGCTCATAAGTGTACGTGGTACCAGAGCACCCTAGGCCGAAGGTCGATGATCGATTTTGTAATCGTATCATCTGATCTGAGGCCGCATGTTTTGGACACTCGGGTGAAGAGAGGGGCGGAGCTGTCAACTGATCACCATCTGGTGGTGAGTTGGGTCAGAGGGTGGGGGAAGACTCTGGACAGACCTGGTAAGCCCAAACGCGTAGTGAGGGTGAACTGGGAACGTCTGGAGGAGGCCCCTGTCCGAGAGATCTTCAACTCACACCTCCGGCGGAGCTTTTCTGGCATCCCTGTGGAGGTTGGGGGCATTGAACCCGAGTGGACGATGTTCAAAGCTTCCATTGCTGAAGCTGCGGCGGTGAGCTGTGGTTTTAAGGTCTTAGGTGCCTCAAGGGGCGGCAACCCTCGAACACCGTGGTGGACACCGGTGGTCAGGGAAGCCGTCCGACTGAAGAAGGAGGCCTTCCGGGATATGTTATCTCGGAGGTCTCCGGAGGCAGTTGCAGGGTACCGACGGGCCCGAAGAGCAGCAGCCACTGCCGTGACGGAGGCAAAGCAGCGGGTGTGGGAGGAGTTCGGAGCAGCCATGGAGAAGGACTTTCGGTCGGCACCAAAGTGCTTCTGGAAAACCATCCGGCACCTTAGGAGGGGGAAACGGGGAACCATCCAAGCTGTGTACAGTAAGGATGGGACACTGTTGACCTCAACTGAGGAGGTAATCGGGCGGTGGAAGGAGCACTTTGAGGAACTTCTGAATCCGACCAATACGCCCTCTATGGTAGAGGCAGAGCTGGAAGCTGATGGGGGACCATCATCAATTACCCTGGTGGAAGTCACTGAGGTAGTCAAACAACTCCACAGTGGCAAAGCCCCGGGGGTTGATGAGATCCGCCCAGAAATGCTGAAGGCTCTGGGTGGGGAGGGGCTGTCTTGGATGACACGTCTCTTCAACACCGCGTGGAAGTCGGTGACAGTGCCTAAGGAGTGGCAGACCGGGGTGGTGGTTCCCCTTTTCAAAAAGGGGGACCAGAGAGTGTGTGCCAATTACAGGGGTATCACACTGCTCAGCCTCCCTGGTAAAGTCTACTCCAAGGTGCTGGAAAGGAGGGTTCGGCCGATAGTCGAACCTCAGATCGAAGAGGAACAATGCGGATTCCGTCCTGGCCGTGGAACAACGGACCAGCTTTTCACTCTCGCAAGGATCCTGGAGGGGGCCTGGGAGTATGCCCATCCAGTCTACATGTGTTTTGTGGACTTGGAGAAGGCATATGACCGGGTCCCCCGGGAGATACTGTGGGGGGTGCTGCGGGAGTATGGGGTGAGGGGGGCACTTCTCAGGGCCATCCAATCCCTGTACGCCCAAAGCGAGAGCTGTGTTCGGATCCTCGGCAATAAGTCGGACTCGTTTCCGGTGGGGGTTGGCCTCCGCCAGGGCTGCGCTTTGTCACCAATCCTGTTCGTGATATTCATGGACAGGATATCGAGGCGTAGTCGGGTGGAGGAGGGTTTGCAGATCGGTGTGCTGAGGATCTCATCGCTGCTTTTTGCAGATGATGTGGTCCTGTTGGCATCATCGGTCTGCGACCTCCAGCACTCACTGGATCGGTTCGCAGCCGAGTGTGACGCAGTCGGGATGAGAATCAGCACCTCTAAATCTGAGGCCATGGTTCTCAGCAGGAAACCGGTGGTTTGCCTACTCCGGGTAGGGAATGAGTCCTTACCCCAAGTGAAGGAGTTTAAGTATCTCGGGGTCTTGTTCGCGAGTGAGGGGACGATGGAACGTGAGATTGGTCGGAGAATCGGAGCAGCAGGGGCGGTATTGCATTCGCTTTACCGCACCGTTGTGACGAAAAGAGAGCTGAGCCGGAAGGCAAAGCTCTCGATCTACCGTTCAATCTTCGTTCCTACTCTCACCTATGGTCATGAGGGTTGGGTCATGACCGAAAGAACGAGGTCGCGGGTGCAAGCGGCCGAAATGGGTTTCCTCAGGAGGGTGGCTGGCGTCTCCCTTAGAGATAGGGTAAAAAGCTCAGTCATCCGTGAGGGACTCGGAGTAGAGTCCTTGCTCCTTTGCGTCGAAAGGAGCCAGTTGAGGTGGTTCGGGCATCTAGCACGGATGCCTCCTGGGCGCCTCCCTTGGGAGGTGTTCCAGGCACGACCAGCTGGGAGGAGACCACGGGGAAGACCCAGGACTAGATGGAGAGATTATATCTCTACTCTGGCCTGGGAACGCCTCGGGATCCCCCAGTCAGAGCTGGTTAATGTGGCCCGGGAAAGGGAAGTTTGGGGTCCCCTGCTGGAGCTGTTGCCCCCGCGACCCGATCCCGGATAAGCGGTTGAAGATGGATGGATGGATGGATGAGTGTGCGTGACCTGATTGTGTGTGTGGTATTTGTTTGAATAAACGGCTGTGTGAATCACATGCTTTAGAAAAAAACCTGATAATCTCCACATTTACTGGAAAAAGACTTTTGTTTGAGATTAGTTCTGCATCAAACACTCACTGCAGTGTGTGTGTGTGTTTGTGCAAATTGCATCTCAACAGGTTGGTCTATTAATTAGCCTTATAATTAATTTTTTCTGTGGAAAAAGTCAAAATGTCAACAATCCATCTGTGCGGTGGTGCAGCCTCAATTGTTTTAGTCTGGGGCACCTTGTGTCAAGAATTTTCATGAATTGAATGTCGTATCTTTGATAGCCAGACTGAGTGATCTGCCTTATTACCCGACGCCGTCTGCATTGAAAGAAAATAAAATCACCTCACGTTACTCTTGGAATTTTTCACTTATTTTAGGGAAATAAGATTTGTAAGGATCATTACTCGAAGAAATGTCTTGTTAAGATGGATATTGTTTGCAATGAGGTGCTGCCAGGGCCATCACCTGTAATGTAATAGGGAACAGTGCTGTGATGGACTGCGACGAGGGCAGCTACTGACGTTCACCTTGAGATAAGGGTCACACTCCTGCCTCATAATCCATAAAGGAGCCATAATAGCCTCTCCTTCTGCCAGACACGACCCCTTTTTACACCAAAGTAGAACAACACTGTCTGTCAGTACAGAACTTTTATGCTCTCACGACCTAATTGAACAAATCCCGGCATGTATAGGACAACACAGCAACACACAGTATGCAGCATGCAATGAAGTGTGGCATGCAAACATATATGCACAATTTAGCCGTGTTTCTATTCTAGGGATGTCATTAATACCAATACTTCGGTATCAAGTCGATGATACAGTACCCCAGATACCGTAGGTACCGTGAAGGCTCAAGGCTAACCACGTACCGTCATCCGATAGAAAATGTGTTTGGGACTCACGCAGTAAACTCACCATTGACGTCTCCAGGGGACGCACCCTATTTTTTTCCTGATGATGCCACATTGTGAACAACAAATCCATGTTTAATCAACAAGACGAGAGCTAGTTAACGTTAGCTGTTAGCTCCGTGCAGGACCGTGCTGTTTACCGGCTGCTAACAGCTAACGTTAACTAGCTCTCGTTTTGCTGACTTCAACACGGTAGGTGCCATTGATTTACATTATGATGCATTCAGGCACTATTCAGTAAAATGAGTATTGGTCGAAGGTAAATTCTAACGTTATCATGATGTGTTCAAATGTAATCTCTTAAAATGTAGCTTTTGGTGAGAAACTTGAATAAATCCAGATGTTTCAAGGAGATGTTTTCACCGCAATATAAAATAGATAATAGAGAGGGAATTATGACCTGTTTAACTTCCTAACAAAAAGCAGTATGCAAACGGTAATAGAGGAGTGCATGTTGAAGTACATGGTATTTGTTTTTTGCTGCAGTATCGAATTATCGAGAATCGTGAAATTTCACTGGTATTGGTATCGACTGCTAAATTTCTGATATTGTCACATCCCTATTCCATTCACATGTATCGCAAGCTGTATGGACAATTCAATAAAACTTCCTTAGTTGCACAAAAAAGTTTTCACGTTCGCTTGAGGTGGTTTTTGCCTTTGTCGAAAAAGAGTTGATGCGCTAAATGGGATATGGAAACGCCTTTGGCGAATAAGTTCTGACGTAGCAAACATTAAATTCACATGACTGATGAGCTGTTTCTGCAGTCGGTGTCTGCAGAAACATGGTTATCTTTGTCTCTGGACAGCATGAAACATGCAGTACTCTCTGACATGAAAGAACAATTAAAACTCTCCATTGGTTAGATGGCCAAGGCGACTTGTTTTGTTTCCTACCTCTTCTAGCCTGTTCACTGGCGAATTACAGCCATGTGCACTCTAAAGCGCCAACTTCAACGAAATTACGCTGTAGCCAATGTTATTCGCTCCAAAAAAGACATTGGTAGGTTATCATAAATAGTTATTTCAAGTGGAATGAATGGAAAAGGTAAGGCTCCTAATAAAATGTTAATGCAATTCCACTTTAACTTCTCTATAGAATATAACAAAACTGCACAGGTGGCCCCTGGTGTAAGCTCTTCCTCGTGAGAGGCATTAAATATATATATATGTTTTGACAGTTTCACATGTAATATTTACAAGAATAACACACTTCTACAAGGACTAATATTTTAAAATATTTAATTTGTGTTATACGTGTATTTGGTTATTTTTAAACCAATGCTTTTTTTGAGTATTGCTAAAAATATAACACCGCTGAGAACTGAGAAAAAGAGAGACAGAGATGGAAACAGAGTGTGAGAGACAGATTTGTTGACAGGTAATGTTGTTTTGCTCCTCTCTGAGAGGGTTCAGGTCCTTGACAGAAGTAATTATGGCTGCTTCTTAGCAGCTCGTAAAAAACACTCATTCGGTTGAAGCATAGCCTGAAAATGGATTCGCTTTGTTTTCTCACAGTTTTATTCCATAATTTGCAGTGTGATGATTATCAGCTTGCATGCATGTATAAATTCAAAAGGAGATTTAAAGGCCTTTCACACCAAGCATAGGTTTTCGTTGTGTGTTCTTATGAATGCTTGCACAGCCCTGCAGAACATTCATACGGGTGAAAAATATTCGGATGGACCTCATTTTCAGTGGATTTCCACCTGCAGAAATTTATGTTTGACTAATGAAATCCTTTGATCGCTGTCATTCTGCATAATAATTAGCCATGTGCTTCTGTTTGTGAGAGTTTGTATTTTTGGTGCCTTGGAACAATGGGTGTTAGTTTTCGGGGTAGCAGACTGTCGGTCAAATGGGCTTTTTTTCTGTCCTATGGGAAATTTTTTGGACTATTGGTGTTTAGGAATAACGACGGGCCGTCCCCTTCTCAACAACCAATAATGTACAACAAACACTACTACCTCAACAACCAAATAAAGGACAATTATGGCTTGAGATCGCCCAGCAGCTGGGCTACGATGAAGATGGTGATGTAGCTAATATGCACTTGTTAACGTTATATGTTGGTCACGGAACAGGGCTAGCCTAGGGATGCACCAATACCGATACTGGATCTGAATAATTTGAATTCCTGTTTCAATTTTTGACCAATTTTTCTTACACTTGAATTCTATTTTTTGTTAATTTGGACGATTTTTTACTAAGCTGTTGTATTCTTTAAATAATAAAGAACAATTAAATAAATGTATTGGTCACATTTTGTTTTATAAAGTTAGGAAAGCAATGTTTAAGTCAAGCCTGATGTTGTCTTACACATAAAAGAATGATGTTCGCACTGGTGGGAAACGGCTTGTAGTATGATATTTGGTTGGATATGTTACATGAAGAGAAAAGTTATGATGTAACATATGAACCATCACAGGATGCTAATTAATTTCACCCTATAATACCGACACTCCATCCCACAGTATAACACTGCTATTACTTTGTCAACCAAGTGACCGACTCTCCTTGAAATTTACTTCTCTTTTTTTGCCCTGTCACTCACTTTGCGAGAGCAGGTGTCTTGTTTTCAGAATGGTGTCTATATCAAATTCATCAGAATTTATTCAAATTTTTTCCTGTCAATCATTCTCTAAGAGCAGGTGTCATGTTTCTCAAATGACAGATATTTAGTGTGTCACTTTGGCACCGAACTTTGTGAGCTACATTCTTTCAGGAAACAGACTTTCCTAATTTATGACCTCTAAAATGTCCCATCGCCTGCAGCTATTCTGCGACCGTTAATGAATCGTAATATTGTTTTTGTCATTATTATGAGTTCAGCTCGGCCACTGGAATCTATAGCCGGGCCCATACGTTGTCAGACCTGCGGTGTCCATCACTGCAAAGACGGCTATTAGAGACAGAGAGCGAGCGAGAGAGAGGAATACAGGGAGAAAAAGAGAGCAAAATTGGACTAAAGTGAGCAGCCTAATGCCTCCACCAGCAGCTGTCAAGCCATCTCACGGCCCCAGTGCTAAATGAACTCCACGGCCCTACTGTTCGCACTCCGCCCACCTCCTCCACCCAGCTGTCTTCCTCACCCTCCCTCTCCCGGTTCCCCCACTCCTCTCTCAGAAAATAGCCACTGAGAATCCATTCTGCCCCACAAATCAAATCATATTATATTGTCATTTTCCATCTCCACTTTGTCTCTCCCTCCCTCCACGTCCTCTCTTACTCTATCATTCTCCTATCTCTCCTCCTTTTCCTTCCACTGCCTGACTCTCTCTCTCCCCAGAAAAGGGCATCCGATGTGATGAAAGATGCAAGTCAAGGGGTGGGGAATTTTCCCATTCCAAAGGTGTAATCCCATCAGATCAGCTGGAGATGTCGGGCTCAAAAGACACAGGCGGGCAAGGCTGCTTCTCAGTCCGCATTTTAACATTTCTTATCTCTGCGGTGCCGTTTGTAGCCGGAGTCATGCGCAAGAGCAAAAACCCATTTAATAACGGCAGCATTTGGGAGTGTTGAGCACAGTCCTTTCTACCCGAGCGGAGTGGCATTTCAATGTCATCAAAGTGTAAAAGTTTCACCAGTCTGCTCGGCTCACGGTGACCTTCCATTTGCGACGTGTCATGTTCACCACCAAACGTAAATGGCTTCCATCTTTTCAAAGGGAAGAGGTGTAGTATGAACACACAAGCAGCAGTGTAGACGCAGAAAAACACATCTCTCTTCCTGGGTGAATGATCATCATCCGAGGAAGTCAGAGAGGCTATTTCAGATGCTTTAGGGCCGCACGCTGTGGTCAGTTTATTTAATAGAGGAGCGCCAAATGAAAATCTCGACTTCAACGAGGGAATCGGTCCCCTCATCAGAAATACCTGCCTCTGACCTTGCAGAGATTAGAGCTTTAACACCCGTGGCCAATACTATGAAATAACTATCCTATCCCTCTCACCAATCCACCCCTCCACTCCACCTCTGGGCTCTTTACGAGCGGAATATCAAGAAGTCCTCTCTGAATGCCTCCCCCCCGGGCGCAGCTATGCACATATATCAGGGAGTCCAAACAGAGGAAAACAAGTGGATAAAGCAGGTCCCTGAGGGAATCATGACCACGGCCTGATTGTGTTAGATCCTGTGTCCATCACCAACTAGCGTCCTCGCCTCACTGGGGAAGACCTGTGAACCGCCTCGATGTAAAAGATTGTGAGGCGAGGATTAAATTCTACGGCTTTCAACAAGTCACACAGAAGTTCATTTACACGAGGGACAGATGGCTCAGGCTGCAAGTGGAGAATGGATTAGTTCACTACCCAAAACCAGCGCTACAATGATAGAGATGTAAAAATAAACGGCCGGTTATATTCTGACATAAAATATTAATATTATAAAAAAAAAAGGTAACAAAATGATTGACATACTGTAATTAAATCTAAGCATTGTTCCGTTCAAATTATGGCAATTAATGCATGCAAGTCCTTTTAACAATCTGGATATACTGTGATCTTCATTTAATGTTTTACCAAAACAGGGAACAAAGTACAAAAATATAACACTAATAAAAAAGTAAGTAATTAATTCAGTCCTGAGTTTTATGAGGATTATAAAGGAATAAAGCAGACAAACATGATAAGAATAAAAACAATTAGCTTTTCTTCAAAAAATAGTCTCAAGAGCAGCGAGCTACCTCTGAGTCTGAGAAGTGAAGGAAATGTGGAAGTGCCTTAAACTTGAATTTTTTCTTATAGCCAGCAGGGGGCGACTCCTTCGTTGCAAAAAGAAGTCTGATTGTATAGAAGTCTATGAGAAAATGAGCCTACTTCTCATTTGATTTATTACCTCAGTAAACATTGTAAACATGAGTTTATGGTCTCAATCGCTAGTTTCAAGTCTTCTTCAATACAGCATGATGTTCATTTAGTAAATTATGGTCCCATTTAGAGTCAAATAGACCATAAAGCAGGGGATGATTTAGGGCGTGGCTATCTTGTGATTGACAGGTCCTTACCACGGTGTTGTCCGGTCTGGGAGTTGTCCGTGTTTTCGTCTTAGAACCTTAACCCTTTCACAGTGTGTTCTCAGGTCATAAAATGTCATTTTAACCTTTTCGGTCACCTGAAAATGTCTCCCTCAACGTTCGGTTTTGCTTAGCTCCACCCTCTCGTGTCACTTCTGGTTGTAAAAAAAACATAGCGACGGCCAAATACCAAGATGGCAACGGCCAAAATGCTGAACTCAAGGCTTCAAAACGGCAATCCACAAACCATTGGGTGACGTCACGGTGACTCAAGGTGCTTAATACAAAATTCAGAGCATATCTATTGCCTCCACCCGGCTCTAAACATGGAGATGCTGAGCTAACAGTGTTTACCTGGGGGGAGGGGACCGGAGGGTGGGCGCTATGCTTCCGCGATGACGGCGTTGGTTGTGACAGCGTTATAAGCGGTAACAGAGTGGGGGCCGTGAGCTAGCCAGTAGGGCACACTCACGTGTACAAACGTACACTAAAAAGCATGTGCGGCCGGCCCGGCTATGTCAACAGAGCACAGATTAGCTCAGATTACAACACATAGAGGGAGATTGACTTCATTCTCTGCTCAGGTAGACACTACTCCTCTATTTCTTTACATAGCAACTAGTTGTTTGATGCCGTCAATGATAATATCAATTATATCAATGCTCTGAATATCGTATAGAGAACCTTTAAGGATTATGTGAGTTTCAGAAGCTGTTACTCGTCAGATGGGATGTGCCAGGTAGCTCTCTGTCACTACAGCCTCTGGCCTTCTGTCCAGACCTTGCAATTGCCAATTAGTCCCTGCTTTTTTAATTCCTTCATCACCCACGGGAGAAATTAGTCAAACGCTTGCCCTCCCCGTAACGAGGTCAAAGCACATGGTCAGCAGCAAAATGCCCCTTGCAGCAGGGACGGATCCATTATCTTCAGCACATACGATGCATGCAGTTATTGGCCCTGAACCTGAGTTTATATATTCAAGGATAGACTTTCCAATCTCTTCATGTGCCCACTTATGTTACATGCAGCATAAAGTAGTATGAAGTATTGCATTGCGAATAAAATCAGGCAGTAGATGAGAATACAATGAATACAATTTATTTCCAAGCTGTCGGATCCACTGAGGCTAGTAGTCCGCTTCCTTATATTGAAGGTACTTCTAGATAATGTTCATTCATGTACTTGGCTGTGAAGGTTAAGATCAAAAGGTCAGTTAAAAACAAAGGTTGGAAATGCATTTGAAAGAAGCTAGGAATCTGAACCAAATGTATGCTGCAGTAAAATATGTTGAGATATCTGATTAGGGAAGCTTGACTGTCCTTTCAATATATTTGATATATACCGGTATAGCATATTGCTTTACAGTCCAGTAAACTTGTATTAAGTGTGTATGGGTGTGAGTATGTGTGGGTACCAGGTAAAAGAGAAGGCCTACCTACACCCTTGAACTGAACTATAAACTAAGAAGACACTGAAGCGTACATGTGAACTGATTTGTGTACCTCATTCTCAATCTGCATATCAATAGTGCTGTTCCTTATGAGTAAAGAGCTCACTGTTGTTGCATAATGTAACTTAATGGTTATATGACATTGTTGAAAATCGGTGACGCTCAAGGTGTTGACCACTGACCCGATGAAGTCAAAAAGGTAATAACATGGTTTGACTTCAATTTTCTGCTTTGTTATTTATTGATTTTGATGCTATTATTTAAAGCTACAAAGACACTTTTAGAGGCAGATAAATCAAGGTAGTACAAACAGTGTTGCCTTGGACAGAAAGGGTTTTAAAGATACTTTCTAATCAACGTAATTCCTGAAATATATTATGTACAACTACGTCCATTGATACACGCAAGATGGAAGTCAGAGAGAAGTCAGTCTGATTCATTTCATCTATCTTCTAACCGATTGAATATGGCTGCCTAATGAAAGGTTATCAACCCCAATGTACTGTCTCTGCCAGACATTTTATTCTTTTGAGGTTTTGTTATTATGACTATACCGTATGAGTGTACAAATAAGCCTCAGGCAATGAAGAACGTCCTCATTGATGATGGAATTCAGAGTTATATATAGTGTATATGGGGTATATATACAGTATCTTAAAATAGCAGTTCTGCAAAATTATTTTGGGATTATAAAGATTGTTTTCTTGTTTGCTTTGGGATATCTGAAATCCTTGTTGGCATTAAACACTTTTTGCAATTCACTTAATGTCAAAGGAGCAGCATTAAGTCAGCTGCATCAGAGCAACCATTCATACATTTCAGTATGCAAATATCCTCACGAGTGGAGTTTGGAGTTTCTTTTACAATAGCCAGTCCAAGTTCACTCTGCACACAGAAGAAGCACATAGGTAAAAAAAAGAAATATACCAAGCAAACAACTTTACCAGCAGCGAACAGCTGGCAGGAGTGGGAGGAAAGTTGGTTTGATTTGATCCCCTTCCTCCTGAACGTACAGGAAAACAGCTGACATACTGCAACATCTTCATGTGGCAAACATTTTGATTAAGTTTTGAGAAAATAAAAAAAAAACAGAAAAAGACAGAAATGTCCTGAAATGTATCCGTCAAATAAATGTTAATGAGGGTTGTAAGTAAAACATGAAATAATGACTTCTATTTAAATCTTCTATTTAAATCTGGGATGACGTTGGAGATTAAATAATTATCATGTCTGTGATTAACAATGAATTAAGCGGGAGGGTGGAAGTATGTCAAGTCTATTATGTTCATTTGTCCAGAGCTGACAAAGAGTTAAGTGAATTAAGTTTTTAAGAGAGTTTTTATGGTCACAGCATGTCCTCTTTTGCGGATCAGTTTGTACTCTGGCCGAGGAGAAAAACAAAAGGTGTGTAGTAAAACGCAGCTAAGCGTAGTACTTTCAATTTGTCATTAGTAAACAGCACACATTTGCATATCAAAGTTCACCAAAGTTGAACACAACGAAATGTGAAATTGTGCTGTTTTATATGTTTGTCTGACTGACCTTAGAAGTGCTTTAGATGTGCTTAGTTGGTGCTTTTTTCCCACCAACCAAGAAGACATTTCCACACCTCCATACTGATGTAGTATTACACTTGATGAGTGCAATGTGACATTGCAGAGTGAGGTCAAAAGTGCAATCAACTTGAACGAACCCATACAATATTAACATGTCACCTGCCAAGCAACAGAGCTTTTTCAGCCATGAAAGATTGAGTGATTTTTCACCTGCTAAATTATTTCCACTCCCTGCCAAAAAGCTGCACAGTGTAAGAATATTGATCTGCTAAATACAAATAATTTCATTTTTTAAAACATTTTATCTTTGTAGCAGAAGGTTCAGCATCTTAACCTTTCAGCAGACCTGTGCTGACCTGAATAAGCTGAGAAGAAAGGCTGATTGCCTTTACCAACATCACACCATTCTTCAGCGACCTTCACCCTTCACCCCTCCCCTTCCCCATAAGCAATCAATAAATATGCTATTTCAAGTCATGATGGGAAAATCAATCTGAGGGTGTTTTTTTCCTCCCCACCATCTCCCCTCTACCGAGCCCTCTGTCTCCTCCTCTCCCGCTACGTTTCTCACAGTGCCTCCAAGGACCGGTTGTGAAAGTGGAAAGTATTTTCAAGGACTGCTCTGGATGCGATTGAATGGGGAGATTAATGAAGCTTGACAAACAAAAGAAATGTGTTGCACAGGAGAGCAATGGAAGCTGTTTGACTTTTGTTTCTGACAAATCTCACTCACAGCAAAAAAAAAAGGGCTTAAAGGGGACATAGCATGAAAATCAATTTTTGTGGACTGCCTAGATCAGAAAACATGTGATCCAACAAATCCATTCAGATAGAGCTTCCCTTCCTATGCCATGTGAAGGTTCATTAGAATATATCGCCCCTCATCTGAGTATCTCCTCCCACGGCTTGAGGACTACCTTTGAAAAGGTGCACCATATTTTTCTCGCAAGCCAATCAGAGGCAGACTGGACTTTTGGACAGACGCTAAAACAGAGCACTTCAGGCTAAACTAATATCTCCGTCATCTCTGTAATATCTACCTCCGATCTCCAACCAGACAAGCATTTTGGGGCCGTTTCAGTATTAATCTTCGTCCATAGCAACACACCTGAAAACGCATAGCACCTGACCATTCACGTACACTGGGCATACGTGTTCCGGTGTAAACAGGAAACAGCGCAGGACACGGGAATAGATACAAAGCGCTCGAATAACAGCTTGCGTCCTGCGCATGTAGGCTGTAGTAGCATTATAAAATGCAGAATTTAACTGCACCACAGCTGCTAGCATAGACAACAAGGTCAGCGACGCTTGTAACTCGTTATCCATGTTGAAATTAACCACTGGTGGTCGAGGCTGATGTTTGTTTGGACAC
Organism: Sebastes fasciatus; assembly: GCF_043250625.1. Taxonomy (NCBI): domain Eukaryota; kingdom Metazoa; phylum Chordata; class Actinopteri; order Perciformes; family Sebastidae; genus Sebastes; species Sebastes fasciatus. Next base: position 26,895,763 of record NC_133804.1, read on the forward strand.
GTCATGGACACGTCATGACTGATAAGACCCAATCAAGTAGCGAACGTGTGCGTCTGCATCATCGTTTTCAAAAGTCTCCGTTTCTTTCCGTCCAGACTGAAACGCAACCCCGGAGCTTTAAAACTAAGACGGGGTCAGCAGCGTTTTCAAACGTCTCCGTTTTAGGGGTTCAAAAGCGCCGGAGTAGTGTGGACGCTAGGCATAAACGTAGCAAAAGTTATTTCTTTTATCACGAAAACATATTAGTGTGGATGTAGCCTCAGACAGATGGTGAATACAGGTATATTCAGACAGACGGTATGAGAAAAATAATGTTTTTTGAATATTAATGTAGTAATAGAAACCTAAAATACAAGTGTGAACCTGAAAATGAGCATAATATGTCCCCTTTAAGATTGACCATGATTAATTTACCTTTGCTTGAAAGAACATAAAAAAACACCCTCTTTTGAATTTGTCGTTTTGGTGGTTGCATACAAAATCCAACAATCATCAATTTAACTGCATATCAGCATATCTCTGCTGACTTAGCCTAAGCATTTTAGTTTTGACAGTATTGGAGCATTTCTTATTTCAAGACACACATGGAAAGACTTATTAATACGTCTGCACTAAAGTCATTCAGAGGCAAATTCAGTTCAAGTCAATCAAGTCAGAGGTGAGACGTAACTCCTTCACCCTCACTGCTCTGCTGTCAAAGTTGAAGTCCGGTATTTCAAATCATTTTCTACAACACGTCTGTTAATGAACAAACATTAGAAATCACTTCACTGTTCTATATCATGCCTCTGCACACACCTCTGACATTGTAATGTTTGCCAATATAGAGCTACTGTAAGTCATTACAAGACGACGTGACATTTTTCCAATTCTGTGAATACATGTTTAAAATGTAGGCTTTATTTTACATTACTGTATGGTATTCTAAGAGACAAAGACCGGCTATGGAATCAGCTGGGGAGAGCTGAATGACATTCAGATATATGAATCATTTATTAGGTATACATGTACTGTATGTCTTCACTGTGAGTGTGCCCTGAGACTGCTCATATATTCTGATGGGTGAGACGTACATATAACTGGGAAACAATCTAATGAAGCCTCTTGGTGAAAAGTCCTCAAGTCTAAAACAACACATCTGCCTTTTGACCAGAGTGTCAACTGCTCAGGTGTGTCCTTTTACTTGGGTTATATTTAAAAATAAAAGTCAGTCTTATGAATGCAGGTACAGACAGGCAAAAAGATAATGGAAAATTTGAATAAATGACGTGAGAAACATAATGAATGCAGATGCTTCCATACAGGGCACCAAGGGGTCACTGAATGGTTTAATGAGGATGAAATTGATGTGAATCATCTTCACGTCTTCGTCTCCAGATCTCAACCCAGTTGAACACCTATACGGGAGATTTTGGGACGTGTTAGACAGCGCTCTCTAACACCATCATCAAATCACCAAATGAGAAATACTGTCCACGTACCGCCAATTTGGGCTACCACTTGGTCGTGATACATGATAGCGTAGCGATCTGCTGCGCATGTGTGGAACATGTCTTCCAAGCGGACAGTTTAAACAGAACTACGCGTCTGCGGTGTCCGCACCTGTCCGTGTCCATGTCCGTTTGGGAGTATAACTGAGGCTTTAGTGTCAGCAGTCGCTGCTAATAGGGCTACAGCTCTGCCTTTTGGCTACTTCTCTTCAACACCTGACCGTCATTCAACCACAACAGCAAACAATCTTTGAGATGAGCACTTGCACCACTGTTTATTCATTTGACAGACTATCTTGCTAATTGGATGTTGCAGGCACATGATGCTTGTGGTATATTTGCAGACTGATGCTGGAAATGGGTCACTTCTAAACATGGATGCTGCAATAAAAAAGGAAAGATTAGATTAAAAACAAAACTGGAATTAACATGAAGGTCTGTAAAGTAAATGCCTGGTTTGAACTGATATCACACATTCATTGAAGACTGCTGTTTTCCAATTCAGATAAACTTTAAAACAGATGATATTGATTTGTAAACATAATTTATTGTTCACATAGAATATACTGCACATTAAAACATTAGAACAAAGCAGACATTTTAGCAGCGACGACAATTAGGACCAGCTTCAATAGAAAGAAAGGTATTATAAAAAACTTTAATATTATTAACATATACTTTTATCAGGAGCATTAACCTTTTCACCACAGGAATTTATGTATATGTCATGCCCAGGAATTCACCTTAATGCCCATACACTAAATAATTTAGCGGCCAAGTCATACACTGTGCAACTAAATTATTCAGTCAAATAATAGGTTACATCAGAATATAGTTTCAGCCTTATGACAATCACATCCTTGCAGAACCACGGTGACACAAGGCTGCAACCGACAGTATGGAAAATATATCATTGTATTCTATTTATCACTTTCTCTACAATACATTGCAGACATTATGAGAAAGTAATTATTCCGTCTTTGTTTTTCATATTATTATAATTAACTTTGATATTGCTAAAAAATAATTAATTGAGTCATCCTGTCTTTAATTTTTCAATTTAAAAAAAAAAAAAACATCTTAATGATTCACACATTCAGCTTTTGAGTTTGTGTGTTTGAATCTGGCCTGAGACGACGCATGCTCCCTTTTTCGTTCTCAATATTTGTGTGTCTGCTTTAAACCTTTTAGACAGTTAACACCGTCTCTCTAAAGTTTCTGAAGGCTTTTGAAATCGTGTATGCTGATGCTATTTTGTTTGTCTGTCTCCATCATGTCTTTCTCTAATGCTGTGTGGTGAAGCCGAAGACAATTTTCCACGTTGTGCACAATGAAGTTCCTAACGAACAAACTAACTTCCCCTATTTGTGAGTGTTTCACTTTGTACCAGAGCGGTGAAGTAACAAAAGCCAAATTAACCAGATCGATATGAGCGAGCACAGCTCAATCCACTTGCTTACTTGCATTTTTTACTCTTTGTACTGAATGAACTCTTCAAAAGTTCACTCGCTCCAAGAGTTCAACTCTCTGCGTGTGTATATGTGTGGACCGGCATACATTTAATCAAAGTACTGTATGGATGCACAACTTCAAACTAAAATCAACCAAGATGTTATGAGAGAATAAAAAGTTTTGAAGGATCTGTGTTTCAGTGTGAGCCACGGTCATTTTTCAGTGGGGTAGAAGAAATGTAGCTGACCTTAACCAGTGGGACTTCCACTGTCTGTAACAGTATTCCTAAACATTAACATAACAAACAGCCAACAGTTCACAGTGCAAGGGTCAAATAAACTGTGTGAAACAGTAACCAAGGGGAAAAAGCACACTGGCAGCAAGAGAAGAGTTGGGTGTTGAGAAAGCTTTGCCTTGGGGGTGTCTCATGCAACACTGTAAGGTTAGCCAGATCACTGAGAAAAAGACAGTGCTACTGTATATAGTGGTATATTTCTATATTATCTATTATGACTGACTCATGCTGTGGGCAGTAGGCTGCATTATTCTGCATCTTCAGTTAAAGTACTGGATTATTATGTTTTTGAAAAGAAACGCTTTTGCAAAACTGTCCTCACAATAACATTGACTGCAATGGTCATTTGTTAATGAGACCTTTGTTTTTATTTTATTTTTAGAGCAACCACTTGCAGTCATGCAAATAATGACTGTCCTCTCTAAGTAGCAAAGGCTGAAAGAGCGTGAAATGCTGCCCTTAAACCTCTTAGGGAGGAGGATTGGCCCAAAAGTGTGGGGGTTTGGCACAGGAACCCCTGGTTTGTGTCTTATTTCCCACCAACTGTCTCCTAAAAATTATATTCATACACTGTCTGCTAAGTTATAACATCAATGAGAGACATAATGCCGACCAGATTACATTTTTTTTCTTCATTTAAATTTTTCATATTTTATATATCTTCTAAATAGGCACAAAATACTAAGTTAAAGATGAATTTGACAGCATTATTTACTTTTTTCACATTTTTTATAGATATTGTGATAATATCGTTTTCGTGTATTCTTTTTGCCTCCATAATCGTGTAGTGAAAATCTGATATCTTTCCAGCCCTACTTCCAAATGTTCCAAACTAACAATGTTTTTAATTTGTTTCCCTACAATATCAGAAACTACAGCACTATTAACATTTCTTATGGTTTATGTTCTTTAATGGTTATGTTTAGGCACAACACAGAACACATTTACTTTAACATTTAACGGAAACCAAAATATTTCCCTAACTTAAACCAAAGTGCTTATGTTGTCTAAACCCAACCACATTCGATACCAACAACACAAGTACTGTTGTCAAAATTTACGATAAAGCGTTATTATCCCGTTATCTTTGACAGCCCTAATCCTATACTGAAAGACGTTGTTGCCTGCGACCATGATTGACACAATAATTTAGTTTCCTTAAGAATATATTGGTAAAACAAATTAATAATATATAAATGTAATTTCTAGGCGACAATGTTGCTTTTGACCATAGAAACTTAAACCATGCTCACAATCTTTTTGTAACAAGTTGCAGAAAGACTTATTTTGTCATTTTACGATACCTTTCCATTCACATCAACTCAACTGGGCCACTAATGCAGAAACCTCAGTTGTAAAGATCTCAAAGCTGTGGGCAAAATGATCTGCATACCACTCGAGGCTAGCACGGAAAATAAAAACTGACACTTTAATTTCATGACATCGATTATTCTATGAGTCAGTGTCTCACTTCCAAAGAGAGAAAACAGAACTCTTTGATTTTTTTTTGTTGTACCGCATGTTTGCGTTGGTGGCTGTACAGATGCAGTGCCTTTTTGTGTGTGTGTGTGTGTTGTTCGTACGTCACGTCTCTCCGCTCATGAGTCCCCTGTGCTGCATGGCCGTTCCTTCAGCCTTGCACGCAGCCCTCACCATCGCCTCTAATGACAATACTGTAACGCTGCCAGAGTCCTCACCGATTGAATATCCTCAAGCCAGGCAAAGCTGTCATTGACAAAGTGAGTGAGTGCGTGCGTGTGTGTACGCACACATCTGCCTTTTGCCTTCTATAACCATGTTGCCTTGACAACCACGCCTCTGTGTTCTTTGTCCTTTGTCACTGTACTGAGCAGTAACAGGGTGAAATCATTTGTCTGATCAAGGTTGCCCACAAGCACCAGATAAGAAGCAAAGCGCATAGAAAGTATCGGCTGAAAATTCATCATTTTACCTATTATTTAACAAACATGTCCCGTTTGGTGCATACCAAAATGCATTTTTGATCGTATTTGATGCACTCCTTTTATGACATTTACGCACGTGTCACTTATAGGACTCCCTGGTGTGTCTGTTTTGCATTCCAGCTTCTGTCTAGTCATCAGGGGAGGCTGGTACATCTTTAGGGCCCCATGCTCCTCTTATCCCAGAGAATAAAGAAGCAAGATGGTAGCGAGCGCCTCAAGCAATTAACAGAAGAGAAAAAATAGCCAGAAGTGGCCACTGGCAAATTGGAGGGTGACATATGTCAGTTAAAAAGAGCGTCCCGGTGAGACAATTTGACATTTGAATGCAGCAGACAGAGGTTTGTTTGCAGGGCGATCGGCTCAGTGTGGCTGGCATTCAAGGTTGTGTGTGGATACACAACAACCCAGTGTGTGTGTGTGTGTGTGTGTTATGTTATGTGCTTATGGGGGTTTGTTGTTCATGCTTGAGTATGTGCGTGGTGTCACAAATAGCATCTATTACTATTTTACATCCCACCACGGAGGTAACTCTGCATTTAAAGTCAAAATTTTGCATTCTGCTCACTTTTTGTGTAAGGAAATATGAAGTTTTACGAAACTACTCTGCAGCTATTGTGCATATTTTTGTACAATTTTCAAAAGATAATAAAATGGACATATTTGTAGATACTACGGGGTGTAAGAAAATATCAATACACATGAGCGTTTTACGATACTGTATCGATTCTCCAAAGCGCTGTATCGATTAACCTCGTAAAAATTCGACAGCCCACCAGCGGATTCGGCTGCTACTCCGTCTGTCGGAGGTTGTAACTTTATACTTTAAATATAAAAATGTTTACCCTTTGGTAGTCTTTCTCACATTCTGGTTAGTACTTAAAATATTGTACAGAAACTTTCACATTTGTGTCCGCATCCTCGTCTTGTTCTGATCTCCTGAATATGTAATTTGTTATTACATCTCTCGCAAAATAAATCTTTATCTCAACGACACTTCCTGAATAAATAAATAAAGCGTAACTAACTAACTAAGAAAACATGTATCATGCTTTTACTATAATGGCTTAGTACTGTAATAGGCAAGCAGGGCAGGAAAGGTTCAGATGCCATCATGGTTTCTCTTTCCTGCATGTGACAAAGATACAAACATTCAGCATTCGCCAGTGGTGCATTCACAAAATAAGAAAAACAAAACACTGCTTAAATATTAAAGAGTTGTTGTGCAATTGACTGAACAAATGGATTCAGAAGGAAGCGAGGCTTAAGTTTTTAAAGACTGCCGAAGGCTAAAGAGAAGTGCAGCAAATGAACCACTGCATTCAGAGACAATGGTATTCTGTTGTTAAAACTTGGACATGTAGTTGCCATTTTGTGTTAGTTCTGCTATATTTAAGGGTAAAATTGGACACTTTTGGAGTACTCAGTGACTCCATCTTCACTTCCTTTCTGTATGAAGTTGTCGTGCCTTTGCTGAAATCAAGCATCTAGGCTCTTCAGTGCCTTCAGGCTTTGTTTATTGGAAGTTCTTGTTGTTCAACTCAAACAGACTTTACTATCTCAAGCTATTTTTTGTTTTTCCTCCAGGTATCACACCTCTCCCTGATGTAAGCTGCCATAGCACGTTTGTTTAGTTACTCAGTAGGGGAGAGGAGTGACAGGAGTAACATACTATCTTGTTATACTGTAGGCTCAGCAGGTTTCTTTTTCAGAACTTCTTGTGGGTGGTGTCGCTGCAGAGTGTTTGTTATAGGGTGTCAAAAATCATAAAATCTTATGATATGGCGTATGGAAATAGCACCTTGATGGGGCATACAGTACATATGGAACTTGGATACAATACCCTGAAAAATATTGATATTCAATACCATTTTTGATACCACAGAGAAAGATTTATACATCACTGAATGCATCATATTTTTGATTTTTATGAAAAGATAAATATAACAAGACAACAACATTTCTTTTCTTGGCTAGCAGCAGAGGACATCGGAATGCCCGTAGTAAACCTTAACAATAACTACAACTTGATATTATCGAACATAACATCATCTTTAAGGAGCTACTATTGTGCTGTCTTTTTTTGGTACACAATGTCTCTGTCTAGTATTGAGTTCTGGTTTTGATCCTGTGAGGTTGCTGTAGTCGATCAGTGTGGAGTGTTAAAGTTATATAGTCATAAGCACATGTTTTCAATCCATAGGGAACCCACACATAGAGGAGAAGCAATAAAGGAGGACATAATAAGGGCATTTAGCCAGTAGCGCGAATGCCATGGGAGTAGAGCAGCTCAATGCCTAGGCCTGGTGAAGTACAGTACGTCCATTCTCACACATGTAATTACTGACAATGTTCTCATGCGACACCACCATAACCTACCTGAATTATTCTTTAAGCCTATTATACATATCCAGCCACATTAATAACTTTCACATTAGCTGTCTGGGGAGCAATCGAAACTTCACAAATAACTCCGATAACCACAGCCTGCCAACGACGGCGCCCACCATGCTGCATTTTTCCTCAGCAGCAGACGCTAAACTAAACTATTTTCCCCCAAAATTAGATTATAAAATCCGCAGTATATCGCAATATATTGAATCGTTACCCCTGTATCATGATATGTATCGTATCGCCAGATTCTTGCCAATACACAGCCTTATTTGTTGCTTTTAAGTTTTGCTTTCACTTTTACAACGCAGTAGGTGTAGCAGGGCCCTGACCCACATCTATGAGGCTTATAATGACTGATAAAGCACATTCAATGAGCTGATAACAGTCAACACAGTACACGTGTATTCGTAGTGGGAATCAAACCCCTGACCCCGGCAATGTTAGCGCTGTGCTCTGCTGCCTGAGCTGCACCACAACTAAAGCAAATGTGTTGTTGCATTAATGTGGCAGGCAGGAGACTGACTGTGAGGTTCCATGCAGGGAAACCAAAGGTTGTTTCTCCTGCCAGGTTTTTGAGCTTCTTATCTGTTAGTTTTTTCATCTTCTCAGCTGCTATTTCATGACTTTCTAGTCAATTTGATCCATCAGGAATAATTTAATGCTCCCCACATGAGAGGTGTTGCATTGCCTAAAATCATAATGGGTAGTTTTGTCACAGTCATGTATGTTTTTCGTCATTCCTAATCCAATTTTAGAAAAGCATCTCCATCCCAGTGCTTTCAGACACTTGTGCACACGTTGATAACCTCAAATTGAGTAGGTCAAAAACAAATTAAGCAAAAACATATTGGATGCACCAAGGATGATGAGCTTTTTAGTGTCATCCAAGAAAGTCTCATGAGTGAAAGGATAAAAAGAAGCATTCAGTTGCAAATGAATGATGCTGAGAAGTTGTTTTTTCATGTTTTGTGACAAAATGGCGAGGAGTACTCCGGGAGGGCCATTAGGGAGTCTGATGGCAACGCGGGAGGAGGGCCCGGGTGGCATTATCATCATTTAAAACCCCTGGGAAGGTAGACGGAGGGAAGAAGAGGATCATCCTCTCTATGGCCAAATACGCAGAGACAGCCACAGAATATTCAGGACAGATCATTAACCGAATGAAAAGCTCCCCGAGTGAATGGCAGTCGGCTGAATGACAAACCTCTTGACATGAACACCGGGGAGCAAAAGTGGAATCTGTTGTCCTTTTTAGGAACGAGAGAAAGAGCAGGGATGTGTTTGAAGTTGTATCATTGATGTTGAATGGTCTATTCTTAGCTTCTCTTGAGGCTGAATTTTTTAGGAAAATATGAGGCGTTGCACTCCAAAGTGAGAGGCTCGCTATATCAAAAATATTCTCTCCCAAAATGATTGCTGTCCTGCAAGTAAAACCAACCTTTATTATATAACCGAAAATCTACCTCATACTGTACCTTTACTCAGGCAAGAGCAACTGAGGGGATGTACTGATGGTTTAAGTTTGACTTGTATTCATTATCATTTTTATTAATAAGAATGGAAATAATATAACGGTAAAAAATAACAATAATAATAATAATAGGGATGTCAAAGTTAACGCGATAATAAAGCATTAATGCAAATTTGTTTTAATGCGAATAATTTCTTTAATGCAAGTTAAGATTTTTAGGTTGTAGCTGGCTTAAAAAATGTGCGGTTAATTAGCGATTTATCGTGATTAACTATGGATAATCATGCGATTAATCACGATTAAATATTTTAATCGGTTGACAATCCTAAATAATAATAATAATAATAATAATACACCATTTTTTATGATGAATATATTTTGTTTAAATGCCAAATAACAATCATGAGGACTTTCTTATGATGTTTTTAAATGATTCAGAAATGATAGTTTCACATTTTTTTAAGTCAGTCTTAAAACAATACTCACATATATGAATCAAGTAAATAGCTTCTGAAGTTACAGTAGAAAATTCAGTCTTTATATTTCCCTTAACAGTGTTTTTGTGTTGAGGGATAGTAACACAAAGAGGGGATTTGTACTAAGAAGACTATACCTTTGAGGGATACCCACTTGTTATGACTATCTCTGTATATAAAAACTATTTTTTTCTTAAGGTAATTACACCCCCAACAAACAAACAATACATTTTTTGTGCTCCTCTCATTGGAGTTTATGTGAGCACAATTTGAAAGTAAAGTAAGTAAATCAATAGCGCTTCAAATAACATAGACTGTGTGAATAAAATAACAAGAGTGGGGGTCAATTGACAGCAGACCTGCTCCTTAAGATGGCTAAAAGCATGAAGCTGTAGAGTCTACTAAAAAAGAATCACAGCATGGGATGTTCTGTCTGCAGAGATGCGTCTAGAGGTGCTGCTAAAACAATTCACACTGTGAGCTGACCTATGATGAGTCAGGCTGTCTCTCATTGTGCTTTGTTTTATATTGTAATTTATTTTCACTTTATTCATTTATATTTTCCGTGTGTGTGTGTGAAGCACTTTGTAACTGTGTGTTTTAAAAAGTGCCATATAAATAAATCTTTACTTACTTACTTACAGCCTCTGTTACCTCCTCGTCCTCCGTCTGAACCAGAAAGAAAGAATGAACCCTCGGGCCAGATGCATAAAACTCTGTTTATGCAAAAATACAGGACACATTATTATCGTCAGATTTAGAAAGCTGTTCAAGTCTCAATTCATTTTTAGACTATTATTGTGTTAGACGTCGAGTTGTAAACATGCAAGTACACAATACACTGAAAGCAGTTTGTGTTATTGCCTTTCCAAACAGCTTCATGGTCAAATCAAAGCTTATTTACACTGGTCCATACTCTATTTAGCACTTTTATTTTTAGTCAGCATCGTTCATGATACAGGATATGACTGGATGTATGATTAAAGGTTCTCTATATGATATTCAGATCATTAATATAGCAGAAAAAAAATATTTTCCCTGTAAAGATATAGAGGAGTAATGTCTACCTGAGCAGAGAATGAAATCGCTCTTATCAAATCTTCTCTGTACTTTGTTGACATAGCCGGACTGGCCATGCATGCCTTTTAGTGCAAGTGAGTGTGCAATACTGGCTAGTTCACGGCCGCCGCTCTGCACTGCGCTCATACGGCGGTTACAGCTGATAACGCCGTCCCGACCGACGGCATTGTCTCAGAAGTGTAGCACCCACCAGCTGCTAGCCGCCGGCTCAGCCGTTGCCATGTGGAGAGCTTTGTGGAGGCAATTGATGTGCTCTATATTTCTAATTTAGCACCTTTCAAATGTGCTACTGATAACATTGATAACATTCAGCCACTAGATGTCACATTCTCGCTCCCCCGTTCCATTGCATTTACTTCACAGCAAGTCGTTGCCAGACATTTACTGTCAATCACAGCCGTTTAACCATTTTTTCTATACTAACAGAGATACAACGCGATACTAACAAACCATTCATTTTGGACCCGCTAATATTTTTATAATGATTAATTCAGTCATAATAACTTTTTTTAGGAAAAGCCATACTTTTATTTGGTACCTTTCTAAAGGCTCTTTGGATGTATTATTTGTAAAGAAATATTCGTCTACATGAAAATGTTTTAAATAAACCATATCGCAAATGCAATATCAGTCAATTAGATATTTTTTTCAAACTCATGCAGCCTTAATATTGTTCCACTTCCAAACTGTGCCATTTAGCTTTTGGCATGCTGTACATTTGAATTAACAGAATGAACAAAGCTTTCCTCAATTGGAACTGAAAGGCGACTGTAGTAGTAGTAGTACAGAAGTAGGCTCAACCTTCAACGCACAGAACAAATCTAATGCAAGTTCTGCTGCATTTTAACGAATCTGCTCACCCTGAGACAAAGACAGCCAAACACATACAGGTTAGACTCCTGCACAATAAATGTAAATCAGCAGACACTTAGATACGTAATGTTTTCTTGAATAACAAACACACAAACAGACATTATATGGTTTAACAAAGCACTCTGCAGCTGAGAAAACACAGTAGGTGCACATTTTACACCATGTTTGTCTTTTTATGCATCAAAATCAATAGCATAGCATACAATGAGTTGCATGACACACTACTAGCTGCGGCATTATTAAAGTTCTTCAGCAGGTGATTCATATAAACAGCAGGGCACTTCACAACCTTACACAACTAATCCACCATCTATGCTGAAGAGCTACGTATCTCTGTGTCAAAGGTGACAACATGCAGAGAGTAATGGATTTCTACTTGAAAGTCATGTGTTTCTCTAGCATGTCAGATAAATGCCTATAATGCAAATGTAAATCCAGTCAGTCTTCTGACATTGAAGCTGTAATAAACATCTTTCAAAGTCGGAAGAGGAGAGCAGGTATTTTTCTGTTGTTGGGAAAACATTGTTCTTCAAACCGAGCGCTCTCTGTCACATCTCATTGTTTCCTCTACTGTCTGCTGCGTGATGGAAGTCGACCGTGTAGTCGACTTTCATCTAAAATAATCCGCCTCTCCTCTTTCTTAGGTTTTTTTTTCATATTGTGATGGAGAAGAAATTGGTGAATGATTCGTCATTACATTGTAATGGAAAGCACCTTGTTGTTGTTTCTGCTCTCTTTTCAGACCAAAAGAGCCTCATGAGAGCCTCATTGCCTCGGAGGAAATACTATCCAGATGCTAAGTGCTATTGAGGTTCCCTGAAAATAACTGGCTACTTTAATCTTGCACACTGCAGACAAAGTGGAGGATTCTTTGCACCTCATAAAATAATTTTTTTTGTTGTGTTTCCATCCATAAACTTTAAAAGTGAAAGTTTGTTCAGATAGAGCAAAATCACTGTTAAACATTAATATGTGGACTGTACCTCCAAGCGTCATGGGCTCGATGTTGTCCTTCAGTGTGCGAGTGATATTAGGATAAATTCATCAGCATGATGGCCAAATGTCACGTCCTTTCATGGTGGGGTCTAGACGCCCGAGAAGAGCCTCTGATCACACAGTTACGAGTGACAAGGCATAAAATACTGTTGTAGAATATGCAGCAGGTGGCGATCTATCACTGACACCGGCTGCATGTAAATGGACAGAAAATTCCATTCTCCACCCAGTTACTCAAGGAAACCTGGTTTGGGTTGACACATGTAAACACCATAACTCAAAATCACCCATTTTAGATGCCTTGCAGCTACTGAGGCATAGAAATATCTGACTCCTTTTACTTCTGGCAGACACACTGCATTGTGGGTACATTTTGACTTCAATACAAATTAGGGCTGTCAAAATTAACGTGATAATAATGTCACTAGATTCTTTAACACATTAACGCAATCAATCTTTCGTAGGTTGTAGCGGGCTCAGTTTTAAAGCTAAAGTGAAGATACTGGTATCATATGAAACTAGAAGGAGGTTAAATAACGCTTTGAATTTACGCTAAATGTTGGCGAGGAAAAACTGTCATGGCCATTTTCAAAGGGTTCCCTTGACCTCTGACCTCCAGATATATGAATGAAAATGGGTTCTATGGGTACCCACAAGTCTCCCCTTTACAGACATGCCCACTTTATGATAATCACATGCAGTTTGGGGCAAGTCATAGTCAAGTCAGCACACTGACACACTGACAGCTGTTGTTGCCTGTTGGGCTGCAGTTTGCCATGTTATGATTTGAGCACATTTTTTATGCTAAATGCAGTACCTGTGAGGGTTTCTGGACAATATGTGTCATTGTTTTGTGTTGTTAATTGATTTCTAATAATACATATATGCATACATTTTCATAAAGCAAGCATATTTGCCCAATCCCATGTTGGTAAGAGTATTAAATACTTGACAAATCTCCCTTAATAATACATTTTAAACAGATAAAAAAAATGTTGGATTAATTTGCGCTTAATCTCGATTAACTATTTTATCGATTGATAGCCCTAATTTTCTGTTAAAATAAAGTAACAATAAAATCTAAAGATAACAAGTTGCATCTCCATTTTTCATCCATCCGACGATGTTGTTTTCTGGTGTGTGATGAGTGTTATAGTCTCACAGCGACATTAGTGTGGCGGTAGAGTTTTAGTCTTGTTATGTAACATTTGTGGTAAGACGTTTGCAGCCGCTGATCTCAGATCACAGATCTCACCCTTACTGCAAACATGCTGAAGCTATTCACATTACCAGGGGGAACTTTGGGAAGGTTGGCCGACCATACTGCTGATCTAGAGCTGCTAGAGCCATGGTATAGGGCCGTGGGTCATGAGCATAAGAGAAAGCAATATGACGGGCAGAGCTCAGGTGAAGGTGATCTAATAAAATACGGTATTTGTACATTTCAGGTTCTTCCGGTGGTAAGAGTTTATTGAGAGCCATCATTAATTAGCATTGCAAACTCATGGGGGTCCTCCTTCGTGAAGTTAGGAAATGAGGGTGCCTCAATGTGAGATTTGAGATTGTGAAAAGCCACAAGTAAATGTCAAGCGTGCAGACGCCCCTTCTTCTGCTTTGATCATGAGCATGAATGTGGCAGTGAGCACTGCTGCCCATGTTTAGAGCAGCTCTGACTCATCGACTCGGAGGGAACAGTGGGGGCTTCATGTTGTTTACTGGAGGGATCTTATACAATAATAGCAAGCGGCCTAATGAGCTTGCTATTGGATTTGGTGTTTTGATGTTGATGGCTTTTGTTTTAACATCCTTTAAGTTAAGCTCATAATTTACACGTTTTGCTGTGCGTTCGTGTTAGCTGAAGCAAAGGCAGTGCAAGCAATTAAAGATTTTTTAATCAGAGAAGTGGGCAATAACTGTTAAATGGATTCATTTGTTTGAGATGATGCATATCCCTCAAAGCACTGTTCTTGTACCACCAAGACCAATTACTGATTCTTTTTCTCTTTGTGTTGCTCATGTGTCTTATAATATTATTCAACTGCTGCAATGATTACAGCTGCTCTGTTTTTAAAGGAGTAATACAGACCAAGTCACAATAATAGAAATATGTTGATACACTGATCTATTTCAGGTTTAAAATAGCCATTACCTTACAAAGTAAGCATAACAAGATGTGGTGCAAAAATATTGACTTTTTATTGTGAATATGTCTGCTTGACATAACACTGTCTGATAATGTCAAGTAAACTTTTAATTTTCTAAAACTAGTGCCAAATAAAGGTCAGACTTGAAGTGAATCCCTGGTGGCTGTTACTCCTGAGGAAACATGCCCTTAATCCCAAATAACTGACTCAGTTTGAAAAGAAATCTACTGTCGGAGGAATCTGTTCACTGATGTGCCTCAAGTGTATAAATTGATTTACACCTCTTCATCAATCCAGTATGCCTGAAACACAACTGGTGTGTGGGTGTTAATACATTTATACAGTTTGGGAGTAGTTGCAGAGTCAGCGGGCGGACACTCTTTCAGTCTTTATGTTTCTGACTTTTTTTGGCGCCAGTTGTTGAAGATTGAGAGATGCATTTCCATATACTGAATAGGGACGATACACCTATCTCCCGATTCGATTCTATCACAAAACTTGGGTGCCGATTGCGATTTTCAAATATATTCAAATATGTCCGTCATTGTCAGGCATAATTTATTACATTTTTCCCAGGAACCCAAAAATCAAAGAAAAAAGACATTTTCCCTCTCATATTAGTAGTATTTTCTTTTTAAATTTATAAGGGACATGTAATGTTTTATACTTCTGGTGAATATAATCCAATCAATCTTATTTCCATATATGTATTTTGTGTATCCCTTTGTTGACACCTTATTTTGAAAACCGGACGTAGTCACACGTGTATACTTCCGCTAACTTCGCCAAGTCCGTCTCTAGCTCTCCCCTCAGCTCCGTTCTCTTTATACATCCATGGTCAGCTCTATCGGGGCCTTTTGAATGCATTTACCATAAATGTCAGTATATGGGTGCTCTACGGTTGTAGCGTCGGCCGTTTTGACCACGGAGATGAAAGTGACGGCTGGCTTGACCGCACGTTATCACAATACAATAACGTTTCCTGTCCATGACAGAGTTAGCATGCAGCTTTAGCCATGATGTCTAGCTCTGCTTTTCCTGGCAATGTCTGAAACCCAAAGTGTTTCCATACTTTACTGTATGTGTAGTGTTTACCACTTTGGATTTAATATGTGGGTGTGAGGGTGCAGGTTGTATCCACGCGAACCCTCCGCCGTTTTCTGCTTTCTCGTTCTAATAATACATCCATGGTTTCTGCTCACTGCAGCTTTGTTTTTGTTTTTGAAACGGATATGATGTAACTAGTAACTTCCTTTTACCTCTGCATAGACTCAAATGAAGCAAATATGTAATTTCTGGCATTAAAAAAACGTAAAAGAAAACAAATAATCTTTTTTTCCCTCCCCTAATATTGAATATGCCACAATATGTAATCTGGGTTTCTACTTTAAATGATACGAGAGAGGCGCCGGCACTCTCTCAAGACCAAAAATAGAAAATATATTCAAAAACAAGAGGCATGACGGTCTTGTGACCTTCAACAAATACAACTCCAAATGGATCACAAGCATTATACACACTCCTCCAACACTTAACACAGGTGCTCATGACCAATTGATTAGCCAATGACCTCAAGCAGCTAAAGGAGAGGAACAAATTCCTCTGATAGGCTACAATGAACAGGCCAGAAATAAAGGGAAACAAAAAACACAGTGGATTCGGTGGAGTCGGTTGTAGTCGTGCTTTAAATGCAAAGATGATTAAAATCTATTCCTTTATTGATATTTTTTCAAGAGGGAAAGAATCCAGTGAGGAATTGCACCAGTCTGTTTTCTGCTTGTATTTGTCCTCTACTCACCGTGATATACATCAAGTTTTAAACATGTAACAAGTGGCAATTGATTTACTGATAATGCTTCCCCATAATATAGGCGCATAAAATCAGGATTTGATGCTTTAATCTTTCACATTTAATTGCTTTTGCACGTATATTTGTATATTGCTGATTCTTGATGTGTTGTTGTCTTTGACTTTTATAGCGTTATGTTTATTGGTTTTACTGTTTCTTCTCTTTATTGGCTAGACAAAGACAAACGTCCTGCCCATGGTGGGATCGTGAACCTCTCTACTCAATATACTGCATCAGCCACTTCCCTGACATATTTGGATAAATCACTGAAGTAGTTTTTTTTCTGGACAATGTTGTCCTTTGGTTTAGGGTTTGTTTTTACTTGCCTGTGTTAGATATAGAGTGATGATACGTTAAAACAGTTAATTGCAATTCATCGCACATTTTTTTGTCTGTTCAAAATGTACCTTAAAGGAAGATTTGTCAAGTATTTAATACTCTTATCAACTTGGGAGCGGTCAAATATACTTGCTTTATGCAAATGTATGTATATATGTATTATTGGAAATCAATTAACAACACAAAACAATGACAAACATTGTCCAGAAAAGCTCACAGGTACTGCATTTAGCATAAAAAATATTCTCAAATCACAACATGGCAAACTTGCTGACTTGACTATGACTTGCCCAAAACTGCATGTGATTATCATAAAGTGGGCAGGTCTGTAAAGGGGAGACTCGTGGGTACACATAGAACCCATTTTCATTCACATATCTTGAGGTCAGAGGTCAAGGGACCCCTTTGAAAATGGCCATGACAGTTTGTTTGGAGCAGTATTTAGCCTCCTTCGTGACAAGCTAGTATCATGGTTGGCCCATGGATTCCTTAGGTTTTCTAGTTTCATATGATGCCAGTATCTAGCTTTAAAACCCGCTACAACCTCCGGAAGATTGATATCACAAGTTGCGTTAATGTGTTAAAGAAATTAGTGGCGTTAAAACTAATTTGCGTTAACTTAGCCCTAAAGGAATATAGTCATAATCAAGGAAGTCAGACTGAACAGATATGGAAATAAAACCTCGCACTGGGTGAATGTTGCCATTTTCAATAAGAAACAACGGAGACAAGCAGTTATAAATAATAAACTGTATTTTGGTGATGGATAAACTTTGACACAAAGTGGAAGTGTGCAGGTACCTCGGCATGTGCAAAGTGCAACCTAACCACATTTCCAGCACCTGCAGCTCTGTATTTAACAAGAGCACTGGTGAGCTGAGCACAGTTTACATCCAACCTTGACATCTCTAATTGGTTTAAGAAATTTAAAATCCCAAATCTCAACCCAGTACTCAGAACGACAGCAGGTTCAGCCAGAACTTTCCCCCTGCGCTGGCACAGTATCAAGGTGTGGAACTCCAGCTCTGGCAAAGCAAGACTAGGTGTAGTGTTAAAAATGGGGCCAGACTACACACTTTCTGTGGAGAGTCAACAGACAAGTGAACCATTTGTTAAACAGGCTATCGTTTTTTATGCCTGATAATTGAGCATTGTGATGAAGGAGAGGAGGAATGTGTGCATAGGGAAGAGGAAAATAGTCAAATTATACATTTTTTTTTTTTTGCATCATGGCTACGAGTGTGCAGCTGTTTTCCTCGACACTTGATAATTGAGCATCAACAATGGACCACATAACAAGTTGTTTCTGTTTTGTGTCAGAACCAACGTAGTGTGGTTGGTGTTTGTTTTCAATACTAACAATATTAAAAAGGCCATTTTTAGTCATTTATAGCAAAACACTGTTGACTGTCACAGTTAAAAGGCTCTTCTCTCACGATTGGCTGAATATCTGCTAAAATATACAGATTATACCAAATAATAAATCTTTACATATTGACCTTCAACAAACATTGTTTCACAAGCTCCAAACAGAGGCCATTAATCAATGAGCTCATGCACAAATACATCTGTTTAAACTACCAGTGAACCATGGGCACAGCTTGATGATTCAATTACACAAAACTTTTGTAAAATATTGCACAATGATCTACTCTATATATACTGTATATAACGTACTGTATGTACTTGTGCTGTTCTTTCTTTAATGGAAGGTTTCCATGGTTGTTCTCCTAACAGCCTTTTTCTGCAATGACTTAATAGCTCTTGTCAGGTTGTTGTATGGTGCTATACAGTGAATCTGTGCAAGAGTCTACAACCACTTGTTTACTTTTCTTAGAGTTGGTTCAGTGTCCACTGTGCTTTAATCCTTCACCACAGGGACCAGCCAGTAAACACAAGGCGCTGTTATCTGCTTAAATTGCAAAGTGAGTGTGCAACAGAAAAGAGTGTCTTATTCTCTAATTGGGACCTTGAAGATCCCCCTTGTATGCCAAAGTGAAGTTTCAGATATTACCATCCACATATAGGTACTGATAGAAACAAAACATTATCTTTTTTTCCTTTCTCGTTTGGACATATTTCCCAATATAATGACGTCCGGACAATTAGCACAAAGCTTGTGCTTCAGAAGAAGGCGTTTGTCGTCATTCGTTATTTTACAGTACGAGCACTCACAGCCTTGAAACTGCAGGAGATGGATAATAGTACATCACAATATGCTGATTTGGTTTTGTCAACTTTCTGTTTCACCATTATTTTTGAGTGAGTGAGCGTTTTTTATTCCGGTAACTGCATTGCATAACACTCCACTTACTGTCAGCCACATGATTCCTGCAGGAACAAAAAGGATTCTCTTCCAGGAAATATTCTTTAAAAGCTCTATTTATGTCACGTTATAAACGTTGTCACATTCGCGTCTTCTGATTTAGGGCGTCTTCAGCCGCTGTTCGAACACGATTGTTTTCTCTAAGGTCAGGTTATTTCAGGTTTTACAGTGCTATTCGGGTTCAGTGCATGAATCCTGTTCCTATCAGCTACATCTGTGTTTTTTCAGATGCTAACTTTAACTGCAGTGTTTCAGTTAACACAAGCTTGCACTGTTAATTTTAGACCTGCCTGACGGGGCTGACAGACATCTCTGGAAAGTTGCAAGATATTAAAACATTAAGTTGGCTCTTTTGTGAGAGAATATGGTATGTCCTCTGCTACTTATACCATATTTTCTAGACATGTGGTGTGGCTCTAAGTTATGGCCAGTCGGTTTAACACTTTGGTCCAGACGGAAATATCTCCACAAGTGTTAAGATGATTTGAGACTGTTGGTGTTGTTTGACAGCCCGGTCTCACCAACTTGTGAGTCATTCTGCGTGCAATAACAACGCCTTGTGTACGCTGTGTAGTCTGTACTGACTGTAATGTAAATGAAAAGTGAGGAAAACTACTTATGTTGGGTAGGAGAGGAGGTGTTTATTTTCCAAAGTGTTGTTGAGTTATTAGTGACATTTGTGATGTGTTTTTTCTGTACTTATGTTACATTGTTTACGTACGTATTTTACTTAATTTATGTACTTATTATAAGCCCAAACATGATGTTTTTTCCTAAAAAGCAACCGTTTCACAGTAACAACTAGGGGTGGGAAAAAAAATCGATTCACCTATGTATCGATATTATTTTACGATTTTGAAATTGATTTTTTAATGCCAGAATCCATATATATATTTATTGTACAGCACCCATATCCTGACATTTATGTTAAATGCATTCAAACGGCACAGATGGAGCTAATCATGGATGTATAAAGAGAACGGAGCTGACGGGAGAGCTAGAGACGGACTTGGTGAAGTTAGCGGAAGTATACACGTGTGACTACGTCCAGTTTTCAAAATAAGGTATCAAAAAAGGGAACTGTATATACAAAAAAAACATGTATGGAAATAAGATTGACTGGAATTTATTCACCTGAAGTATGAAACATTACGTCCCCTATAAATGAAAAAGTACCACTAATTTGTGAGAAAAATGTCTTTATATTTTGATTTTTGGGTTGCTGGTGTAATAAATAATGCCTAACAATGACTGATATATTTGACTTCAGGACATCTCTGACTACATACATGCTGAAAATCAAACATTTTTACTCTATCAATTTAGACATTTTCCAAAGTAAAAGTCAATAAATCGTAATATCGGATCACAATTCTTGTAAAATAGCAATACTGAAAAATCTCAAAACGTATCGAATCGGCACCCACGTATCGTGATAGTAGCGGATCGGGAGATGGATTATCGTATCGTGTCGTCAAATGAAACGTGAAAAGCCGTTTTATAAAGTTAAGCCTGCAACGTGAAAATGACACGTGAAAAGCCTAAAATGCGTTATTATGAAACACGTAAATGATGGGCTACTTTACACATTCCCATGAGATCGGGTTGTGTTTGATGACATGTTAGTTACAGGCTCAGTCATTTACTAACAACAAATAATCATATGATGAATCAGAAACAAATCACTGCCTAATTAATTCCAGGGCGAGATTTTCTTTTTTTGAATGAGATACTTTTTTTTCTTTTTCATACAGCTGCAGGAATAGGTACAGTAACCCTCTGCTTCTTCGTCTGTATCTGTCTTTTTCACACTCGCACATGCTCACAAACATAATAAAGCACACACTCATTCTGACGTGGATGAGCTATATACCGCACGGATACAAATATCATTTCATCCAGCCAAAACCTGATTCTGAAGATGTAATTTAATGAGATCACATCACCCTCCGTGTCTACACTTGAACCTATAGTGCCTTCTTCCTCTCCTTCTCACTCGCATGCTGCATGTTGCGGATGAATTGCATCCAGACTGAAAATTGCAATCACATTCAGAGTCTGACCACTTCTTTATCTGGCTGCGACGACTGGATTGCAACGCGAGCGAAATCCAACCTTGTGTGAATGTATTGCCTCTTAATGATTCCTGGTGTGATAAAAGTCGCGTGATAAATGTTCATTGTAGCAACTGTTTTTTTTTTTTATAATAACAGAAAGACATAACGTGTTTAGTAGCAAACCATCGATTCCCCGTCTCTCTCTTTTTTGGCGTCCGCACACACATACAGATGCGCACAAAGGTCGATGTCAGCGCTCCATGCTTTCTGTGTGTCTGCACTCAGGGCCAGAGGTCTGCAGATTTAAAACCAGCAACACTACAGGAGGAGACTTTGAAATGAAAAAGGATTGAGGGATATTGAGTACAGAAGTGTTGCAGGTTGTTAGTGTCAACTCGGTCAACTTAACACTGCGGTTTGTTTCTTTTCATGTTAGTTCAAGTGCGGTGAGTTGCCTCCGTGCTCTCTACCTGTGACCTCTCTCTCTGAATTACTACATTCAGTGTTAGGTGAGCTTTTTTCTGTTGGTGCACAGCAATTGCAGGGGTCACAGAAAGTCTCCCAGGGGGGGGTCGAGGTACTTCCTGCTAAACCATCAGGTGATAATCCTCACATACTGTTACGACCGACATGGTGTACTGAGAAGCACTGAGGCCAGAGGGATTTTTAAAGTCACAAAGTCAGAGCTTCTTCGTAGTTCTCCCCCCTTCTAAAAGACATTTGAAATGTAACTGAAAATACTCAGTCTGTCTCTCACCCTATGGCGGTTATTCCGAGCCATCTTTTCAGTGCATGACAGAATTTAAACATGATTGGGTAAGCCGAGTAAATTAGCCAGACAGAAACTGCTGTGTCCACACTGAATGCTTTGTTCAGAGGAAGTCGTGCTCAGCGGATCTGTCTGCGGTTTGGCTGTCATCGCACCACGGCTAAGACCGGAAACCATCTGCGGGGTTGGAGAATAATCACTTACTTCCATCTGTCCACATCTCATTTCCATCCATCCGACCATTCATCTGCTTATTATGTTTCCATTTGTCTGAGTCATCTGTGTCTCAGCTGATTTGTGATTATTATTATTATTATTACTTGTTTCTTTTATTACAACAATCCTTCTGGGAATGCACCATCACTACCTTGAAAAACTTCCAAGCACTTTTTTTAAAAATTCTTCAAAATAAAACATCAGATTAGTCACCTGCAATCCGGATGGCGTGACCGTCATGATGAGCCAATTAAACTCTCGCTACCGCCCCGACAGTTGGAGATCAGAGGCCACTTGACTAATTACTTTCTAAATTAATTATGACAGCAGCGATGCAGGTTTGTGTTGATAGTAGTGTAAAGCCCCCGGAGGTTAGCGCTGTGTGTCATCGCCGGCGTAAACAAAAAACAAACAAATGACAAACTTTGTGGTCACATCACATTAGCAGTGATCCAAGCAGTGTCTATTGAAACATGCTTGGGTTACAAATAATCTGCACAAGATTCCCTTTTAATATATTCATGAGTGTTTTGAGAGAACTACTTTGCTGAACGGGTTACAGTCTGTCAAACCAATACACCTTTAAAAAAATGATCTTGCTTGATTCTGTCAGATTTATTTATACAGTATGCAAATGATGATAACATACAGTACATGAGCAAAACACACATTTCTTCTTCAACGCTCTTTGCTGGCTCCTCCTGACTAGCTTTCAGGTAAAACGTTAGTTTGTATTGCACTATAATAATAGCAACAGTTTTTATTATTTTCTATTTCCCTTCCTGAAACTGCAGATCTTTCTGTAGTATGTATTTGAAAACCTAAATGCTCACTTATGGAGAAAAAATACGTTTGGGGTGGAAATACTCATTGTGCCTCACAGTTGATGCATTGTGGATGAGTACTTCAAAATAAAAGCTCCCCAAACAGCAGAGCTGATATTTCTCAAAAATAGAAATCTTCAGAGAGATGCAAAGAAATGAATTTATATAATTTATAGGTTGATATTTTTATTTTCAATGTCAGTCCCTCTGTTTGGCTGATCATTAACCATCCAAGTATTACTTTTAATAAAGAGCAACTTTGTAGTGTTGCAAGTAACTACTTTTACATTTAAATTAAGTAGTTATTTTTAAAAGGAATTATGCCTGACATTGTTTAATATGTCTGCTGCTGCTTGCAACACATATATTTAAAAACTCCTACATGGCTACTAAAATATCACAGCTAATTTAAATAAGCAATTTGAAAGTGGTAACTGTATCATTTTTCTCAGTTCAGATTTATATTTTATTACAATCTTCCCTTGTGAGATTTGTTGTAAAAATAAATAATAGTTAAAGCAAAACACACATCATAATCAAACAATATGAAAGATCAAATGAAAAATGCTATTTGTGTGCACTATTTTGTCGTATGCAGAGGACAATTATCCTACCTCTGTATCTAGTCATTTTCTTTTTCATCACAATCAACTACTAATAGGACCAATATGCCACAACATATTAAGGTTTATATTTAAATTCAGTCTCCCTCCACATGCATCGTGCACTACCTAACTTCCCAGCGATTACTTTGACTGATATTACAATTGCAATATGTTCTGCGATATAAGAGGGAATTTTAAATAATTATTCTCATTTCCATTGAAAAAAACACATTCAAATGATTATGGTGTGATTTTTGTGGGGATCTGTATCAAACAAAGATATTTTCTTTAGTCTGTAAAATATGAGGACATCTCTGCAGCACCACAATATTTGATTTAAAACAGTATTTTGACACACTTTTCACCTTTAACAAATATTGCGCCTTCTGCGATTTGAAAATTGCACTAGGCCATATTGCGATTTCAATAACATTGGACAGCAGATGTCAAAGCTTTGATGAAAATAGGTAGATGATAAACCAAAATATGCTCCTCCAGTCGACTAACAGCAGCACAATAAAAAATGTGTATGGAAAATGTCATTGATCATTACCAGCCATATTTGATACTGTATAATCTAGAGAAGTCTCAGTAGATAAATGACCATGAAAACCAACATCAGTATTGATGTCACAGCAACGGTGAGAGCGAGTGAAATCCCTGCATTTCTGCTCCTCATACAGTACAGGAACTATTTTAATGTAAGAGTGCAAATTAACATGATGGCATCCCTGTCTCCTAAAATTTACGGAGGAATATGGCTACCACTTCATGCTTGGGTTGAGACAGACATGGCGAGATTCTGGCGATAGTGCAGAGTTGTCAATCTCCTTTTGAAGTGTTGTTTGAATGCTATCATCATGTACAGATGCTGTATTACACCCCAGAGGCAGAGACCTGCTCAGCATGTTTCCATAACCTACTGAATTATCCTTTCACAAATACCTTACTGTAAGATACAGCACATGAAAGGCTGAGATAGAGGAGGGAAGAGATAAGGGGAGCCTATTTTTAAGTTTAAAGCCCCCACAGGAGCTGGGAGGAGGTTTATTCTGGGTAGGATCCTTTCTTCCTAAACTTGCCATGTCAAGTATACAATCCCTTTATCTCCAAACCATCGCACTGATGGAAAATAGACGAGGGACCGAGGTGGTGATTCTTTAAGAATATGCCAGCAAACACATGCAGCACTGGAATCACTGTCAAATGAAAGACCTCTTCAAAAAGGAGTGTCCACTCTTATGATTAAGCAAAACTGATGATATATAGGGCTTAGGGCTGGGACGATACATCTCCCGATTCAATACTATCACGACACAAGTGTTGCAATTTGGATATTATGATTTATTGTGATTTTTGTTATTTTTTTTAAGACTAGAGCATGGGAAAAAGTTGAATCATACACTTCTAGGGGCTTTTTCCTTTCGGCTTTCTGCGGTTTGTTTCGGTTGACGGATACGGAACGGATTTGATGTCACGTTACTCAGACTACAACAATAAAAGCGGTAACTTCCTTCTACCTCTGCATAGACTCAAATGAAGCAAATATATTGATTCTGGCATTAAAAAATCGATTTCAAAATTGTTAAAAAATCAAAAAAAAATCGGGATACATAGGTATATCAATTTCTTTCCCACCCCTCATAGGGCTGCAACTAATGATTTGCTAATCTGCTGATTCATTTTTATCATTAAGTGTTTGATATATAAAATGCCAGAAAATACTGAAAAATTACCCAAGGTGGGTCAATACTGAATGATTATGCAAATTTTTTTCCCTACATCGAATAGCTACATTTTTTTAATCCTTGCCCTCCTAAAAAAATGGAAACTACAATGTTGTTAAGGTGAGGGAAAGATCATTGTTATGGCAAATAAACTTTGGATTAAGCAACTAAAACACTTGGTTAAGGTTAATAAAAAGGCAAACATTAATTAGATCTGCTGCATTAAATGTCAGACACTAAACGCCCGACCTTTACACACCCTTACTTTTCACCTCATTTCTTCTGTCATTGGCACTGAAAATTGGCAATGGACATAAATCATGAGGTGAAGAATCATCCAATATGGACATAACTCTTCGGGACAGACAGGGACCGACATTCCAAAACCGACAGATGTCAAATTTACAAAGATATTAAAATGGAGAAAAGCTCTGAATTCAAATATTTGAGAAGCTGGAACCAGTGATGTTTGGCATTTTTTGCTTCATAAACGATTTAAGTGATGAAATCACTTATCAAAAATATAGTCAAAGGTCAAAGGATAAATCTAAAAGTTAATTCAATTTGTGCAAATGTTATTAACACATGTTTATATTTGCAATTACTTTTGAAGCATAAGAAGGAGCAGAAGACCTTTATAATAAAAGATACAGGGGAGACTTTATCCCATAAGCTGACGTTTGGGCGATGATTCGCCTTCTTCAAAGTATTCAAAGTTAATATACTTGTTATGCATGTTTAATGTTTATCTGGAAGTCTTGTGCATTACAACCCACCTGTCTTCAGGTTTTATTCTCTATGTATTTCCTTTTTGGAAACTGTTCATTGACACATTCTGAGGTGTTGTTGTTGGTGCGGTGAGAGAGCTGTGATGACACTGAGAGCACCTTTCTGTGATCAGATGCTCTCACCAGTCATTAAAGACTACAGTCGGGAAGCAATCATCCCCCTCAGCCAAAGAAAATGAAGGTGGCCTGACATAATGGCTCCTCTATTTTAGGGTGGGTACCACAGCTATGTTATTATGTAATAATGGAGGCTCTATGTGTGTGTGTGTGTGTGTGTGTGTGCGTGTGTTTGTGTGTATGTGTAGAAGGGGGACATCTTCGACATAAATTAGGCAAGCCATTGCAATTTCCGAGGCAGATAATTGGACATGGCTTCGTGCCATGGGTTGACCAAAGCCCCCGAAGCAATGAACTCATTTGCTGCGCTGCAGAGCACCTTGTCAGGGTCACAATGTGGAAAATCTCCCTCTTCCCAACACACACACACACATACACACACACACACTCACATACACAAGCATCAGCCCTTAGATGACTACTTGAGTTCTATCTGATATGAGTTAATTTTACGTGAGATTAACTTCTTCAAGGCAGAAATGCACTTCGATTTTCAGGGCTAAAGGTTTCAGTTGCCAAGGTTGTTTGACATCGAGTAAATATAAGATGGTATCTTTCATGGAAAATTGATTAGTTAGAATCAACTGCTAAATAAACATTTAAATTATAGAGTATTCTCTTAAATATATACTTTTTCTGTATTACATCAATTTTATTCAATGAAATGGAAAATGCACGCAATACAGTTCAGTCAGCCAACTCAGGTGGAATGGATTATTATAGTGTGAATGTGGAATATATACAGTTTTGATAGCGGCTTTGACCTCATTACGCCACACAAGCTTAGCAGTAAGGGTGTAAGAAAATATCGGAAAAAAAATTGCATATATTATGTTTTGTGAGACTGTATCGATTCTCAAAAACACTATAGATTTTTAATTAATAGTTTACATGCAAAGATTAACTCAGTCAATACTTTATTTTATTTGCAAAGAGATGTGCCCTCTCAAAGTAGTGCTGTTATGTTGGATGTTACAGAAACTGTGATAAATGCAAAGGCAGATCCCATCGTTCTGATTGCATAATAACTCAGATTTTATGCATTATGTGATGTGTTCTTCTTTATACTATGGCAGTTTTCCTAAAATTAGATAAAAAAAATTGCAATATATTGCCTTACTTACAGTATTGCTATTTATATACAGTATATAACCAACTGAGACATTTGGCAGTGGAAGTTTTGCAGTAATTATGCAATATGAAATCCATTCATGGGTGATATGGCTGCAAGGTTACAGTATAAAGGTTAAAGTATCCAGTAAGTAATATTATAGAGTAAGCTCAGTCACTTTGATCAGCTATGGCTCATAAACCGACAGGGAAAGTTATTTTTTAGCGCATCAAAAGACGGCGAACATCCATTCATCGTCTCTCCTTTAGAGTGCCCTTCGATTTAATAGCACCATGCAAACTTTTTCATCTTAAGTGTAAGTAAGTCTAAGTAGTAGACTGAGTGACCTGTAGCGTAGTTTTTCTTTTGACACTAGTTCACCCTTTTTATTGTTGAGCATTAAAGGAAATGCAGAGGTGGCCCTCTGAGAGAGGTCCGCCTTGTCCGTTGGTTTATGTAACCGCCATTTGGAGAAATATCACTCTGTGGGTTTAGTGAGGCTGAGCCTTTGTAATCCTCGGCACAGATACTTTTACAAATCCTGTATTTAATTAGATTTCCCCATTTAGTCATTTGCAGTCAGAGGCCTAATTCCTGCATAATGCCTACAGTGAGAGTGTGTTCCTGGCAAACCCGTGGATTGGGTCCTGTGTTCTACTTCAGTGTGTAATGGTCCAAAGAGTTCAATTTCACCTCACATATCCCGTTGGTTTCTTTCAGCTCAACAGAACAGCAACTGGCTTACCAAATGTTTTCTTTTCTTTATCAGAAGATCAGTTTTATGTGCAGGGACGTTTTGTTCCTTTGGAGTAACTGCAGTGGGTTAGTTTAGCAGATTAGGAAATTACCGCGGATGTTTCACGTTTTTATCACAAGTGGAGTGTGACTGAAATGGACAAGGGGGGTCCAACTGTTAAATATAATATAATATAAATAGCCCTGAAATGCAAGCTATTTTTCTTTTGACTCTAATGTTTTCTTGACTGAGATTGTTCTGTTGTACAGCAGATGGAAAAATAACAGACTCACCGTACAGTACACGACAATAAAACACAAAAAAGAATTGAATTGAATAAAAACCTCCTGTGATACTATAAACTTGCACATTATCAGATGTACAGCTGTATCATTTATTGCAGAGCTATTCCAATGTTTTTTTTTTATATAGTTTATTAGTTGCTCATGCTGTGGTTGTGTCCACTCTCTACACTTCTGATTGTATGTGAAATGTGATCAAGAGGAGGCTGGAAATATTACAGTAGTTTCACTTTGTAGGATTTGCATAACACCCCCTGCTACAATAGCCATGTTTCCATTCACATATTTTAATTCGCATTTTGAAGGGTCACATTAGAAAAGCGGTATGGAAATGGCAAAACTTGATAAAACTTCCTCACTTGCTAAAAAAAGTCTTTATGCTCATTTGAGGTGTTTTTTTTGCCTTGGTAGAAAAAGTGTGAATGTGCTAAATGGAAACACCTTTGCTGAATACATTTTGACATAGCGAACATTTGACTGTTCACATGACTGAACAGCCGTTTCTGCTGTTGGTGTCTTCTTGGATATTCCCATAACCTGCAAATGCTTGTTTTCATCGACCGGGCAGCATGACACATGGTCAGTACTAGCTGACATGAAAGAACAATTAAAACTTGACCAATTGAAACTAATTCCTGAAGGCCTCTCTCCATTTTTCTATTGTAGATGGTTAGATGGCCAAACCGACTTGTTCCGGTTTGCAACCTCTACTTCTTCTTCTACTCTGTTTACTGGCGGATTACAGCCATGCATAGCCTATAGCGCTGGTGTACTGACGCCCCCTGGACCACACCGGTTACATCACTGCAGCAAGATGGAGGTTGGACTAAACATCTTTAGCTGGTGTTAAGTCCCTCTTTAGCCAAATGTGTAGCAGGTCATTTAGGGACCTTTAGTGCCGTGCTGATGGCTAAACAACGTTGACACATTACTTTCTTAAAAACCCTGCCCTCCAGCCTAGTCCAGTGTTTTCTGAAGTAATGCCTGGGAGACATTTAAAGCTATTTTCATCTTCCTCGTCCTCTATTTTGGAGGAATCCAAATGTGGCCAATATTACAATTTCATCAACACAATGACAAAATATCCATGATGAACAAATCTACAATTATTCACTGTATGTTTAGACTATTATATATTGATTATTTTGAGCATATTATTAGTCTGTTGTTACCTATTAATTACTATCCTGTTACTGATATGTTACCGCCAATCATTACCTTTATTTATTTTGCCTACGAGCCTCATATTTTGCCCTATTTTTACTGTATTGCATAAATGAAACCATATAGGCTACCAATATATTCTCACTGTTAAGGCCTTTACACATAAGCAGCGTTTGTTTCATGCGATTAGTTAATCTGTACGTCAATATAACTTTTCAAACTGTTGTTTTTGTCAACACAGACGCGAATATTACGTGGCGAAAGTGATTTCTTTTTGGAACGAGGTGGATTTTTCTGAACTTTTGCACCGCGAATAAAGGCATCAACCAATCACGTTGTGAGGAATAGGTTGAGTTGCGCTTATATTTATGAAACAACACCAAGACGTCAAATTGTATTACTCCTTTCAACCTTGACCAAGTCAACGTATACCAGATTCACTCCTTCTGTTCTTACCTTTCACAATAAAATCCGCAGACATTTAATATTCACAGGCAAGTATTTTGCATTTTCGTGTTGTTTATTTGTTCCGCCCTCAGTGTGTAAAGGCCTTTAATAATAAGATACCATGATGGTGGCATTACCGCTGTAATAAGCATATAAAGTTTTACTCTATATTCTCCTGCTATTTCCAGTAAAATGCTAGTTGTAAATTGTAATCCAGTTACCTTTTTGCTGTTGGGTTATAGTTAAGGTTAGGACAAGTGACATCCTACTCTACATGTGCAGCAATTGCCCATTTTTTGCATTGTTGGAGTCACCAACGGCATGGTAATCATCAGCAGGGTCACATTTGTTTGTGACAATGTCAGTGGCTGTCACATGGAACACTAAACTCTGCCGTTCAATGACAAGAGAGTCTCAGATGTCATATTACACACACAGATTATGCAGACTGTTAAATTGGTTTTATTGATTTTCTGACAAACTGTATGGTTTAATTATATCTCGCGGTCCTAAAGGGACCGCTGATCACATAATTACACTGAGGAATCAGAGAGTCAACAACGACCTAATCTCTATTTAAAAAATCTGACATCATCTGAGTTGCTTCAATTTTTATTGATTTAACATAAGCTGCAGTAAATATTTCCCGTAAAGAAATGAAGGTATTTATCAGTATGTCTCTAGTTACACGGCGGTCGAGTATGGGAGAGTTTCTATATCCAGGGAACTTAATATATTCTGTTTTTAAGACTATGCTGTCATCCTTTACCAAACACTGTATCTTACCATCTTGTCTCTTATTAGCTTTTGCCATAATTCATTATTGATTTTGGGGGTTTTAGCTGCCTCTCTCGTCAAATCCATGACATTTTCAGAGGAAAGAATATTCGAAAGATTAAGCAGGTCTGTCGATAATGCCCAGCAGAAGTCAGGGAAACAACAGTGGAATGTTAGCCAGTCAATGCAGGAGATGAACATGTCTCTAAACAAAGCACCATGGCATACTTGAACACAGATTTTTATCTCAAGGCCGCCTTTTGATAGTTTCCCCTTTCAAACCAGATGCTTGAATGGAAAGTCATTGCCGGCTCTGTAAATAATGAACAGAACAAAATCAGACGTTATTGGATGCACCTGCTTAAAGGGCAACTTTACTCTCTCAGTCAGCTAATAGACTGAACATTTCTGATTTTGAATGCTGTTGAGAGATAACCTTTAAACATGGTGAGTTGCTGCTGATGAAACAGGCTTTGCAGGGAAAGTTTAAGGTACATACGTCGACTCTTTTGTAATTGGATTCGTACTGCAGGCTTGAAGAAACAATGTGCGCCGGACAATGTGCAGACAACAGGCCCTCCTGTATTCTAAAGATAAGTAAAAAAGACAATGGGTTCGTTAGCCGCTTTGTATTTAAAGTGGATTTCAATTCCCCCTCGTGGTAAAGGTCAGACTCATTTTATTATCTCTCACTTCACTTAATCCATCTGCAGTCTATTGTTTGAAGGTTGGTATCGAAAGCATACATTACAAGCGAACTCCAAACCAGAGCTTTCTTTGCAAAACATTCAGCTATTCCTTCAGATTTGCTCAGTTGATTCATCCCCATGTCACTAAAATATTCATCTCGAACCATCAATACAACGCAGTGACTCATAACTGAGGAGGAGAAATAAGTACATCACAGCAGTATGAAGCTCAGCTGGACGTAAGATTCATGGAAAGAACTGCGTATAATTTGCAGAAAAAAACTGCTATCAGATAAAAGGAAGTTCTCGGTTTTCAAAAAATAAACTCTACTGGGTTACACCATAACATCTACGTGTCTAAATGATCCAATCTGTACAGTGTTTGTCTTTTAGTTCAAACAAAACCTACCAATGACGCACTGCTGGAACCGGGAAAAAAACTTTGATGAGGTTAGGCGTAATCCCTCTTGACAGAGTCTTTTGTCACTGCTGCATGATTCAGGTTGAGGCGGAAGAAACCTCTGTTGGTGAACACTACAGTAAACAGCTCTGACTAATCCACAATAAGTTCAAGTCATTCTCTTTGTTGAGATTACCATAAACTAGGAACACCCCTGCAAGAGGTGGATACAAAAACTCGCACACACTTGATCATGAGATGCAATTTATTGGGCTCAATACCAGAAATATCTAAAAGAATTAAGATCTAAAAAATAACTAAAATGTGATGCTGTGAGTTTCTTGAGTTGGACACTTTAAGGGATTGAAAAAATGTATATTATCTTGGTGACACTTTATAATAACATCATTTATAAATGTTAAATTGATAATTAAACTTAACATTTTAAACTAGTTATGTTACTGTTAACAAAAAATGAAGTGACAATTAATAATGTTTACTAATTATTAGTAATGCTATAATTTATGTTATTTTAACAGTTTATTGTGGTAAATATTATAACATTTGATATACTATACATATATAAATGTTAATAATTACGAAATTATTTGTAAACATTTAAGGAATTATTTGTCAAACTTTGATAAACATTACATAGCTAGATAGACCAGATATTTGTAACTCTTTAAACTATATCTATAAACATTATTTAGATAGATATTTAATACTTTGTCAATGATTAATAATTGGTTTCTGGTCCGTCTATCTACGTAATGTTTATAGATGTTTTACAACATTTTTTATTATTAACAAATACTTGATATAGTATATAAAATGTTATAATGTGTGCAACAATAAACTGATAATAGATAGTGTACTAATGTAATAAGTATGTAATTGTTATCGTCTCTGATCAGCTATGATACAATATATCATTTTATAAATTCATTATTTCATATTACACAAACTAATGATATAATAACTTAAATTATAGCATTACTAATAATTAGTAAATATGATTAAATATCACCTTTTTTGTTTGTTAACAGTAAAAAAAACTATTAACTAAGTTTAATTAACCATCAATTTTCCATTTATAAATAATGGTTATTACTGTTATATATCTATCATTGAGGATATTTACTTACAACTGAGAAATGTGGAAACAGAAGCTCTCCTGGTGTCCCCTACACCGCACCGCCACCACCACCCACTGATGCTCTTAAGATGCGGTCACACCAGATTTCACTCCCCATTTGTTTCTATAAGGGAAGTGGTGAGGCATATTCACTTCCACCTCTTTCGCTTTGTGCAGTGTTTAATCTGTTTGACACGCCAAATCGTGAAGCTCTTCTGTGTCTGACTCATCATGCGGGAAGTATTGATTGTCTATATACTTGTTTAACTGTATGGTGAAAGAAGGAGGGATGCTGCTTGGTTGTAGTGAGTGCAAGGGCAATGACAGAGGTTAATAACAGACAAATGCTTGATAAGAAGCTGTATAATTTTACAACTTGCTGCTTCCCTTTACAAGAGAAAAATAATTAATTTGAAGGAGGAAAAAAATATGCCTTCATCCATGGTTTGGGTGTGACAGTAACACATACAATCCTATTCCAGGGCACTCGAGAATAAAAGCTGTTTAACAAATACATTATAAAAATACACATATTGGCACACTCGTCTTTCTCAGGATGTTTTGACACATAATGAACCCAAAACAATACTTAATTCCACACACCTGAGTAAAGGTGAACCCATTACACATGCAAATGCTTATTTGACCACGAGGGATGCTTTTGACAAAGGAAACATCATTAAATCTTGATTCAACTGGGTCAAAAATCTGGAGCACATATCATTCCCTGAGGCTGTTCAACTCGTGTATGGTAAACCTTTGATACTGTAAGCTACTTTTTATTTCTAGCTCATGTTTTCTATGTAATTATTTATGGTATTTTGCATATTGTATAATGTTTATGCTATTTGATTCTTGACCTGTAAACCTTTTGCACTTTAGTTACATGCTATGCTCTGGTCTTGTTTTTTTTGTATTCTGCTGCATTATGAGCTCACAGAGGGAAGTTCCTGACAACTTTTATTGTAATAGCAACACTCACAGTAGTTAATAAAGAGTGTATCAATTCAAAATAAAAAGTTGGTTCAAAAGGTACTTGAATTACAGACATACCAGGCCAATTGCACAAAAAGACTGGTGCATGACACGATAATGCGCAAGAGAAAAGCGTGTAATAAGAACGCCGTTCTAGGAGTGCCATTTGTACGCCATGTAGTCTGTACTGACTGCAATGTAACAGCATTCACGTGAATATGCTTCTCAGGGCTAGTGACGTAGAATAAAAACCGAGAAAGACAGTTATGGCGGGCGGGGGAAGTGGATCGGTCCAACAAACACAGGACTTTCAGACGGAGACCGGTGTTTTGTTTTGTAAGCTACGTAAATGACGTTTGTGACGTTTCTGTCGTGATTTTTAGTGATGTTTGTGATTTGTTTTCCGTACTTATGTTACATTGTTTACGTACATATTGTACTTAGTTTACATACTTATTTTAAGTAGGGATCCACTGATTGCAAAATTCTGGGCCGATATTGATACAGATGTTTAAAATAATAATTTGTCCGATCCCGATGTTATTGTTTATTTAGTTTTTACTGTTATTTATTACTTTTTTGCTGTTGTCCTGGACCGACTGTAAATAACCAACACAACATTTAGTTGGCGCACAATTGATGCAACACTACAGATAAACATTGGCCACTGCCATCAGTGAATGCCATCTTATAGATCGATGGCAGTCAACAAGGTGAATATTACCGATTTATCGGCCAGATATCGGTATCGGCCGATAAATTGGTGCATCCCTAAATTTAAGGACAACCATGTTTTTCCTAAACCTAACTAGGTGGTTTTGTTGCCCCCCTGCTGGTACTGCACCTTCATACACAGGTGCCAATATTCACGCTTTGGCGAAGTAAAACATGACAATGACACTCTGGTGAACGGGCGGGTCTATTACACGCTTGGGCGTGATATCGGTTCGGACATGCGTAACAAAAACACCATATCCAATTTAGCAATCAAAGACTATAGCTACATTTAGAACATTTCAAGAAACACAGCAGCTCTCAATATGTTCAATAGTAATTAGACCTCTGGATGAACTGCACTGTGAGGCTGTTAGAAAATGTTATGGGTGAGTGAATCTTCCAGAACGGGAACGCCTACTGAAAAAAATGTGGGGATTTCTCATGGGAGTATTAGCACTTTATTTTTATGGAACCTTTCTTTGACATAAATCTAAATGTTTCTGCCCCTCCATTTTTGGCATTTATTGAAAGTCTTTAAAACCATGAGCACGTCCAATATCACTGAGATTTCTAGAGATAAAAGATAGGATCATTGAAGCCTGACATGCAGCCTCTAATGAGCCCTTCAGTAAATACAAAGCCAGTGCAATCTCCCAAAAAAATCACCTTTTTCAGCTGTAACTGCACCGTCGTTGTAACAACTTAAAGCAGTTTATCAATCAACTATAAATGAGCTGGGGTAATTAATAGGTAGCCAAAGGGTATCGGCGAACATTAATATTCCTCACTATCAGCGCTGCATTCAGACAGTCTATTGGAAGGTGCTGTGATAGATGTATTGTGGCTGCCCGAGGAATGTGCGGGGAAAACGAAAGCTACAGTATAGGAGAGGGGTTAAGCACCCTGGGATGTTCTGCAACCTCAACCTTGGGCAGTTAATTGAGGGGAAAATACAAGCCAGTGCAGAGTGCTGAACCTGTCTTCCCGCTTCCCCGCTTCCACACTCATTGTGGCGCCACAGGATCCTGGTCACATTGTAAATGCACAGAAGCGAGGAGCGGGTTCCTTTTACTGTTTGGAAGTGAAGTTGGAGGCAATTACACTTCAAGTATTTGGCTTGATTGGAGTAATACCTCAGGGTAGCCTGAGGGCATGTAATGAGTTCATTTCAAAGGGAGGCGGCGAAAATATAATATTATTGATGAGCACATACACAAGCATATCTGAAAAACATGTGTGGCTATTTTAAGACAGAATGCATGCCAGCTTACTGAAAACAACTGCTGACCCAATATGCAAATAGAAACACGATGGTTTGTTTTCAAATGGGTGGTTGCACTTCGTTGCATTCATATTAGAATATTGCCGAAGAATTTAGCACTTGATGAGATACCAAATGACAAGCACCTGTCTGGGCTGTGGGCGGTTTATTCATCCTTTCTTCAACTCCCAGTCGACGCATTAGTTGGCGTGACAAACACCACCGGTGCCATTGTTTAGACTGTCATTGTTTCTAAAAGGCTGAATTTATTCCTTTCACTGTATCATTACAACTGGAAGTCGATCTTGTAACACAGGCTTCTTAGTCGCTTCATTTAATCAATACTAGTTGATTAACACCTTGCTGTCTTATCTCATATCCCTTTACTTGTAATGACTGCCTTTGGGAACTGAAATTGTATCTGCATATTTGCTGAGTCTCTGAGGATGGATACCAGATGAGGGAGCAATATTCTGAAGTTAAAGTCTGGGTAAAGTAAAATCAGAGATTTGTTTCTAAACACATTATACGTGTTAGAAAATATTTGCTAAAAACTAGGGTTAGACTGAAGATACTGGCATCATATGAAACTAGAAAAACCTAAAGAATCTATTGGTACCAACCATGTCATACTTGCTTGTCGGGAAGGAGGCTAAATAACGCTCCAAACTTACTCAACTAAACTCAACTACCTTTTGGCGAGGAAAAACTGTCATGACCATTTTCAAAGGGGTCCCTTGACCTCTGAGCTCAAGATAAATGAAAATGGGTTCTATGGGTACCCACGAGTCTCCCCTTTACAGACGTTCCCACTTTATGATAATAACATGAAGTGTGGGGCAAGTCATAGTCAAGTCAGCACACTGACACACTGACAGATGTTGTTGCCTGTTGGGCTGCAGTTTGCCATGTTATGATTTGAGCATATTTTTTATGCTAAATGCAGTACCTGTGAGGGTTTCTGGACAATATTTGTCATTGTTTTGTGTTGTTCATTGATCATTGTTCAAATAATAAATATATACATACATTAGGGTACATTTTGAACAGATAACAAATTTGCGATTAATTGTGTTTAATCGTGATTCATTATGGACAATCATGCGATTAATCACATTTACATATTTTAATCCATAGACGGCCCTAATATTTAGCTTCTGTACAGTATGGATATTTCCTATTTATAGATATTAAGTACCCTTGATGTTTAAGATCATAAAGATAGTAAAGATGTAGAAATAAAACATGACTGCTCATTAGTTCATTGCACACAATCACCCAGCATTAGCCCCTGGGGGGGAAATGTGCAATGCAGTGGAAAATAGCCCGATGTTCCAGTGTAGCTGCTCTCATATGTGGCACAAGATATCCCCTTCTGTTTGTTATTGTTTGAGTTGAACATTTCTCAGCATTGAAGGTTTGAAGGTGCTAGAATTTTCTTCGCTCACAGTCAGTTTGTGTCTTTTTCAATGACATTTGACAGGTTAACCATAACCCTAAAATACTGCTGCTGATTCAAAACTACACCTGAACTTCAGTATTTTGTTCTGCAGAGAATAAAGAGACAAAGCCTGTACCTGGTTTGAAGAAGTATTACTGTACATGGCCATTTTCTGTTTTTATGATCCCTCCATGGCCCCTGAAATGTACTTGCATCAATTGTATATTTCAAAAATGCAATTACACCACAAGAATTCTGTTATTCATTCTGTTCCCAAATTTGAACAATCATAAAATGGATCTGAACTATTAAACATATTGAATATCTCAATACAGGAACATTATATTGCTAACCCATCAGGGTGCCAACAATTGAACAAAACAGAGGTAAATGTGCCGGCGTAATGTGAGACCGATTTAAGTGCATCAATTTCTCACTGACTGTACCAAGAACCACTTTCCAAACAAAAGTGAGCCGTAGGCTACCGCCGTTTTGAATAGATAATACTGGATAAACTGGATAATACCAGTGAAATTTTAGTCGTGTTTTTTTCAATGTTTTTTCAATCTCCTTCATTGCCCATAAAATCTAAACACACACATTAATTTCCCACAGTCAGAAGCTGCTGCTAATGACTACTTTACTGCAGGCTTTCCTTACATTCCTGAAACACTAGACTCCTCCAGTTTTCAAAAATACATCAGAAAATAACACCTATTACACATAACAAGCAAGCTGAATAGATTTATATTCACCCCTTCCATATGTTGGAGTGTTAATTCTTTGAAAAGTTCAAAAGGGTGGCAAATATACACAATGTTCTCTTCAGATAAAATACTGGCAAACACTGTTCATGTCAGTCAAATCAGTGGCTATGCATTCGGTTCTAAGTATGATTTAACTCGCTTTTTGTCATTCTTAAATCATTTTACCATTAGTTGTGACTTTGATAATAATAACAAAATGATAATAACTTTATTTATATAGCACTTTTTAAATATAGAGTTACAAAGTGCTGTACATAAAACAGAACAAAACAATCAAAAGACGTGGCAATGAAACAAATTGTCCGATAGTAAACGAGTATTATAGGGTCGATAAAAGTAAAAAAAAACAAACGGACAATAAAAATGATTTTGAACCAAAATAAACAAATATAAAAGCATCGGAATCAGGAATTAAAAGCAGCTCCGTAAAAGTGACTTTGATGGGAACGAACAACATGGGGCACACTAAGATAACAAATTGCTTAGTGTTATGTTAACATAGGTAATTTGTACCAATTCAAAGCTAGCTTCCAGCAAGCAATTAAACTTCCATTGATGCTAATAACGTAATGATGCTGGTAGCAAAACGTTAATTCTCTTCTTTTTTTTTTTAGCTACATAGCAATCATGCAATCAGACCCGTCTCAACATTGTGGTATGACCACGGTGGTCTTCTAATAATATCATTTGAAATAATACATATTTGATCGTTTATACAATTATGGAATCCTGAAGCAGAGAAAAATCATAGTAAGTGGGTGTCAACATTTCCTGGGCATAAATGGTGACAGGTAAAAAATAAATAAATAATCCTGTGAAGTGTTTTCTTTTTTGTCCAACTTTGGAGCACATAACCAGCATGCTTTTTCAGCTGACAGTGTTCCATTATGGACCCTTTTCAAGAAGACATTTTGATATATCATAGCAGGAAAAGTAATTAATAACATGAATATCAAAACCACTCCATTCAGGTGTTTCAGTTTGAGGTCCCATGTATTGTCTTTGTTGGCTCACAGGGATTGCTTACTGCTACTCATAATGGAACAGAGCTATCATTAATGTTATTACATACACCGGTTCTTTCCTGCAATGACTAGTCAAAATGTTTGGTGTGAGAAAGGTCTTCTTGTGCACTGGTCCATAAGCCTCTTTCACAGCAGACGTTTCGACTTGTCATAGTAGTAAAAGTGCAGGTGTTA
The DNA here is from genome assembly GCF_043250625.1 of Sebastes fasciatus. Lineage (NCBI taxonomy): Eukaryota > Metazoa > Chordata > Actinopteri > Perciformes > Sebastidae > Sebastes > Sebastes fasciatus. The sequence continues at coordinate 26,935,136 of NC_133804.1, forward strand.
ATAATAACGTTAACAATAGCTCCGTTATATTCAAGTGTCCCAGAAAGCCCCGACAGTGAGGCTGCATGCACAATACCAGGACCCTGAAACCAGAGCAGTAATGTGTCCTACTGAGACATGTCAAAATGCCTTCCGTGAAATAGGCCAGGTGACTGGTACTGTAAAGTCAGGAAATATCACATGGCCTCATAATATTTACCTGGTGTTTGCATTAGGGATGGGATCTGAAATAGATATATTTGCTTCATTTAAGTCTATGCTGAGGTAGGAAGGAGGTTACCGCTGTTTTCGTATCCATCAAAAAACAAAACAAACTGCAGCGAGCTGAAACAACAAAGCAGAAAACGTCGGAGGGTCTGCATGGATACGACCTGCACCCTCACATTTTAAATCCAAAGTGGTAAACACTACACATACAGTAAAGTATGGAAACACTTTGGGTTTCACAATTCACCAGGAAAAGCAGAGCTAGACATCACGGCTAAAGCTGCATGCTAACTCTGTCATGGACGGGAAACGTTATCGTATTGTGGTAACGTGCGGTCAAGCCAGCCGTCACTCTCATCTCCGTGGTCAAATGGACCGACGGAGACGAACCATTTATGTTAAATGCATTCAAACGGCCCCGATGGAGCTGACCATGGATGGCTAAAGAGAACGGAGCTGACGGGAGAGCTAGAGACGGACTTGGCGAAGTTATCCGAAGTATACACGTGTGACTACGCCCAGTTTTCAAAATAAGGTGTTAAAATAGGGAACTGTATTAACAAAATACATCTATGGAAATAAGATTGATTGAATTATATTCACCAGAAGTATAAAACAATACATGTCCCTGATTAATTAAAAAAGAAAACACCACTAATTTTTGGGGGAAATGTCTTTATTCTTTGATTTTTGGGTCGCTGGAAAAAATTTAACAAATAATGCCTGACAATAACTGACATATTTGACTTCACTGACTACATACAGGCTGAAAAATAAACATTTTACTGTATTAATTTAGAGTAAAAGTGCCTAGAAGCGTACGATTCAACTTTTCCTCATTGTCTATTGTTAAAAAGTAAACAAAAATCACAATAAATCGTAATATTGAATCGCAATACTTAAAAATTGCAATACATATCGAATCAACACCAAAATATCATGATAGTATCAAATTGGGAGATATGTGTTTCGTCCCAGCCCTAGTTTGCATTCAGGTGGTAATCAGTCACTTGCAAACTCTGCACTTCTTTTTAATATCCGCTATATTTTCCTTATTTATATGACATTGTTTTACATTATTTACAACTGTATCTACCTATTTAAAAGCAGTTGAGATGTGATAAACATTGAGCCTGCACATATTACTCTTCCGCATTATAAAGAATCAGAATCAGAATAATAAATAATAAATGAATAGACAGCAGAACTCCAAATGGTTTGAAATTTTTTTTTATTGAGAGCAGGTTTGCCTCTATCTAATTATATCACTTGCATAGACCATTAAATAAGAATCCACAGCAAGGTGTAAAAAATAAGAGCCAGACATAAACTCCACTGTGTATTCGTATTAGAAGCCTGGATATGCTAATCACAGAGAAATAGTGTACCACCGGTACTCTATTAACACCGTTTCATGCCTGGACACGCCTCCGAGGGCCACATCGTTTGGATGATCCAGCCCCTGAATTATTACACAGTTAGTGTAACTTAATGGGTGTTCTAATTACAGAGACTTCAGCTCAATATTTGTGATCCTGCATCAGAAGGAAAACACAGTGAATGCCCTCTTTACACAAACCACAGGCACGGTTCCAACAGTCACAGTTACAAATTGGCTGTTAGACAGTCTGCTCTCTGAAACACACAGCTATCATTCTGCCTCAGTGATCTTGACAGCCCAATTCCATATATTCTCCTCACAGTGTGCACAGACATATTGTTGTCACAACAACCTTGCTTCAGCAATAAAAAAGTTAGAGTTGACATGATTCTGCTGTCCGCGGCAATGGAAAACACGGCCAATTGAGGAATTACTGAATTAAACTTTATTCGTAACCCATAAAAGTTGAAGAATGTGCACTTCCGTGTCCGCCTCAACCTTGACAAGAGTCATATTCAAACATATTTTACAATTGTGTTCATCTTTGGCTTTTGGATTGAGGCATACAGACAAGCCTGGGCTTGAGAGGCTCTTTGTTACTTTCCACACAAAGGTTTAGATTGCAAACTTTAAATTATAGCGTTCAGAGCACAGATGCGGGTATATTAATCACATCCCAACATCCAAGCCTTAAGTATGTATTGTTGCCTTCATGTTGACTAGTGAATCCATACAGCATATCATAATTTGTGATCAACTTTCAGGTGAACTATATATTAAATGCATAAATGTATATAAGGGAAAATTAAACAGAAAAGTTAATAAAGGGGAATTAATACAAAGATAAATAAATAAATAAGCACATTAACACATAAATATTAATGAATGTAACATTTTATCAATAAATTCTGTCTACATATATTTTTAATATTATTTTTGCTACATTTAATGACATTCATTTATTTATAGAGTAATATATTTATTTATTGATTGATTTTTTTTTATTTTGTCAGGTTCCATCCTCCATAATGAACTGCTTAGGTTAGCTGGTAAATATAAATTACCCATACTGTATGTGTTAATGCAACTACAAATGCATTCTTGGGTTACCTGTCCAAGTTATGCCCCCTCTATTGCCCACTTTTCTTTTCAGATTTGCAATTCAAGAAGAAAGGCTTCATGAGTAAATGTACATGCATGTTCATGAAATATCTCTTTTGTAATTATTGGTTAATTGAGGAGGATCTAGATTTATCTACTTGTCATATTTCTATTTTACTGTACACTAATAGAGATGTTAGCCTGGCAGATGTACTGTAGAACTGTCTCTATTTGAATGCTGACATTGTGCTGTGCCTCTTGCATTACATTAAGCCAATAGATGTCAACTATAGACCCACAAGATTCAGGTCAATAGACACACCACTCAATATAATCCAGCCGATCTAATAGCCCTTCTTGTGTTGTGGTTTTTATGTTTTTTTTGCTTGCGGTCAGGCCGGTGAAAGTGGGATAATAGCTGGCATTGCAGGGCTTAACAATGATCTGAAAATGCAATAAAATGTTAATGCCTTGTGTAGGCTAAAATGAACCACCACGGGCCATTCACAATAAGCCCAATCCATTTGGGGAAAGGCAGAGCTGCACACTCTCCATTCATAATATACCACACCAGGCCTGCTAATGGACGTGGGAGGATGTTTGCACTACAAAAACGATGGTCGTGCTGCTGTGAAAGGATCCACTCAGCCAGTTTAAAACTTGGGAAATGTGCCATAGAGCGATCTAGTTATCTTTCTGGGCTTATGTTGTAAAAACCTGTAGTTCAACAGATGTTTCGAACAGACTTCATTGGGAGTGTCGACCCGCACATGTGCAAAGCAACAAATCAATCAACATTCATCAAGAGCAGCAGTCTCCAACCACAATAAATGTGTTTGTTTTACGATAATCCAGATGGACACATTGACAGCACAAATGGGTATTATGTTACCATCTGTAACTTTAGTGGTGTGAATTTCTGAACGAGATCAGCGAATGGTTCATATTAAGGATGTTAAAGACAACAGACTGACCGCCATCCGCTCTTAACCACCTCGACTGTGTTGCCTCTGAGCAAGACAATTAACCTCCAACTGCTCCATTGAAATTTAACAGGGCAGTTCTCAGGTGTGTTTGTTATACTCTTTGCCTCAGGCAAGTGCACGGAATAATATGCTGCCAGGCAGCTTGGTTTGCTAAAACAGCCCTTCTGGCTTCCTGTGCTGCTCTGTTGTCTTCTGGCTGGAGCCTCGGTGGGTCGTCACAGCAACAGGTGCACCTGAGAGGTGGGAGGGGCCAATGGCACAAAAGGGCTGCTCTCCCAAGGCCGTGCTCTGTCTTGCTAGGCAGCCTCAGCATTTCTTCATGGCCTTCACATCTTTTGTAGTTTGATTTAAGTTAACATCACAGTCACACACATACCCTAATTCATTCATAAAATGCCTTATACCACTGACTCCTTCCATATTATTTCCCCACACCATCTTATTTTCATGCCTGCGACAGCCGTGGCCGGAGGCATTATGTTTTCATTATTCCCTTCTCGTGAATGTGATATCGCAGGAACGCTTTGAGGGAATTTCTACAAATTTGGCGTTCACTTGAGCTCAAGGTTGAACTGATTCAAATTTGGTGGTCAAAGGTCACTGTGACCTTACGTCCGTCCCATTCTCATAAAAGTAATATCTCAGGTCAAAGGTCACTGTGACCTCACACAGCACATTTTTGGCCATAACTCAACAATTCATATGGTAATTATGACAATTTCAGACACATGTCTAATAGGATAAAATGATGAAAGACAGACATGGATGTAAACTGCAACTTGATTGGCTGGCGGAGGCATAAAACCACAAGGCGGTAATTCTAGTTCCTATTAATCAAATAAATTAATTTGTTTTTTGGACCTTTTGTGTGTGTGTGTGGATTCCCTCTTGTTACAAGCCTGAGCCTAGTTTGTAACATATGGGAATTCTCCTTTTTGCTAAATATTCACTAAATGAGAAGTTGATGGGAAAGTCAAATCGATTTTATTCATGGGCCTGATATTACAAATCACAAATGTGCCTGAAGGGGATTTACATTATGTACAGCATATAACACCCTCTATCATTAAACACTCCATTCAGATAAGGAAAAACTCCCCCCAAAAACTTTAACAGTGGATGAAATGGAAGAAAGCTCCTGAGTAGCAACAGAGGAGGGATCCCTGTACCTACCGGTACAGACACGTAATAGATGTCATGTGTACTGAATAGACCAACATAGTAAAATTACAGGATGACAAAATTATACTTAAATTGTAAACATTTATGAAGATTGGATCCAGGAGGACGTTGAGCAACTTTATCGCCAAACAGATAAGACCTGAGCCACATGACCTCCTCTCCACCGTGGAGACCAGGACAGAGGACAGACTACACAAACACACACAAGGCAAAGCTCAAGCACACCATTCACACAGATTGAAGAAAGCAAATAAGTGCACGGAGAGAGAGAGAGACAAGGGCAACATGCACACAAGGGAAGGAGAGAGACAAGAGGGGAGGCTGAATCTCCTGGAGGACGGAGATCCTGATCCTAAACAAATGGAATGAGGCACTGACGGACAGGAAAGAGAGAGAGGTCCCAGGACAGCTGATGGTCCAGTACAGAGAAACCTAAATGAAAAGAAAGGACATGGAGGAAAAACTGGAGAGAGAGAGAGAGAAGCAGAGGGTTAGAGAAATGCAATGGTTTCCAGAAAGTTTACAGTAATCTCTTCTGGCCCGTTCATTCAAATAATGCTTAAGGCACACTTTACTGCCGGTATGAGACGCACAAGCCTTTCTGTTAACTATAATGTAAACCCTTCCGCGTTAATATAAACGTTCAGGGAAAGTGCGGCAGGAGTGTGGTGACGTAGCTTTAAGAGTGAAATGACACACACCTGGTTGCCAGGAGGGGTGATAGATGGGTCCAACAAACACAGGACCTTCAACCAGGAGACCGCTGTTTTGTTTTGTTAGTTACATAAGTGTCGTTAGTTACGTCTTTTTTAATGGCGTTTGTGATGTGTTTTCTGTACTTTGTTGCGTTGGTTCCGTACTTAACACTTGGTACTTGTACTTAGTTTACGTACTTATTAAGGCCAACCATGACGTTTTTCATAAACCTCACAAAGTGGTTTTGTTGCCTAAACCTAAGCGAGTAGTTCTGTTCATGCACGCGTGTCATAGTTATGCCTCGGCGAGGCAAAACGTGACGCTGACATGCTATCTTCTGGTGGGCAGGCGGGTCTATTACACTCTTGGGCGTGATACCGGCTTGAATGGTAACGGGTACAAGGACTGAAGTACTTGTTGATGAATATAAGATTTTTATAAGTTAGGGTAAATGTAATCTCTATAAACAGATTCTACAATCTTATGCAGAATCTGATTATGTAGGTGTTAGTAGTCTTAAAACGGGCTTTGGTTGAATGCAGGGAAACGCCTTGGCAGAAATGTGATCTCGGAAGTCTGACAACTATTTAGTTTTTTCTTGGTTTAAAATGAGCTTTTAAACTGGCTACTTGTGAAACAATCTGGTCGTCTCTGAACTCCAACTCCAGTCTCGCATCTCAAGTTGCTAATCGGACTGTAAGCAATGAACATAAACCACTGGCTACACCGGAACCCCAGAAATACAGCCCCTTGCCCCCAGAGACTTGCCCCGATAGCCAATGGGTTCTGAGATTGGGGTAAATGGAATAAAGTATTAAACCCCTCAGTATGGGAGCAGGTTTATTCCCCTTCTTTGAAGTTTATTGATCCGATTGATATCCACTAATTGAGCAAAGCAAAGAAAACATCACTGTTCAAACCTTCAAACTGTATATAGACAAATTTACAAAAGGCAATAATAAGTAGGAAAGATAGCACAAAACACTCTACAAAGTTCATTTAGTATTCATTAATTCAATAAAACTAAACGGGTACCTTCAGTGAGGCGGTAGAGGATTGTGAGTGAGACAGAGGGAACAGCCAAGCATGTATTTCAAATATGCGACAGGAATACTGATTGACTCTTTACATTGCAGCTGGGTTGTTTCGCCTCAGTGCAGTCGCGTAGTCTTAAGAGAGTAGTCCTATCATCAGGCAAACGCTTTAGCATGTTGACTGGCAGACACTCACAGGAAGCCAGCCCTCATTTCTGATTCCGACGGTGTCTGTGTGGCCCAAGAAGCGAGCACAGTTGGGGAGTGACTCGAAAGCAGATTATCACTTTCATCCCCTCCTAAAATCTTTGAAGCTATGCAACAGTAGGCACAGTCCTTGAACCTGAGACGCAAGAACCAGCCTTAAAAATGAGAGAATCCAGTCTGCTTTGTATTCAGTCAAAGTATCCCACAGAGGAAATGTAAATTCAAATGCACAAGACTGCATCAATATTCAGGTCGATGCATTGTTAAAAGCGGGCACATTTATGTAGATAATTGGTTTGCATCGCAGTTACTATATTTAAAAGCAAAAAAATAGGGTCAAAGAACAGAGAAACGGTTTCCACTGCAGGGATGAATTTTTTAACTTCCCTTATCTCAAGGTGGCCAGGCAATTAAGAGCATGGGCAAGCATTTCTGGAGCATCTCAAGGATCAAAATCAATGTGTAAAAAAATCTCCATGAAGTCCCTAATGGTTTTAGAATTTTAAGAAGAGCTATGACATTATTGTAAATGGAAAGCAGACGAATAAAAAAAGCAAGCTTTTGGAGGGTTTGAGGCACAAATGTCCAGAAAATTAAGGCTCTGAAGTCTCCAAAATAAAATTGCTCCTCCAGTAATTTGTCTGCTTTTATGCCTATTATGTATGCTGTGATAAAAAATTCAAATTGTTAAACATTACCACAATTAATGAATGTTAATACCTACCTCTGATGTGGCATTCTCTCAAATTGATACTCTAAAATGACAGCGGCTTAACGCTCTCGTTTCTCATCGCAAAGCTGGAATAAATCAAAGTATTTGCAGATAGTTGGGCTCTTGTAGCAGATCTATATTGGTTGTCCTGGTGGATAGAGCTTAATGAAACTTCATAGCCTCACTCTTACATGAGTAAATGGGAAATTAAGCATCAGAGACAGTTTCTCATTTCAGCCTAATTAAAGTTTTAATTGCGTGATGTCGAATAACACAGCCACTTGTGAGAATAGCGGACTCACCATTAGGCACACCACGAGTCAGAAAGAGCAGTGAAAGCACAAGCAAGTATAATACACGGCAGCCCTTCTGCATAATTGGCCATGAATAGTCGACTCCTCCACATTTCTTAACAGAATGACAGGGGTGGGTCCTCGGCTGTAAACACACACACACACACACACACACGGCGTTTCATCTGTTGTGTGCCTGGTATTTTGATGATTGTTTGTGGTAGGCATAACACTGCGGCGATGAGAAATACAGTAGGTGGACAAAAGACCTTGGAGGCTAATCCTATTGGTTTTGCCATCTCTAGGAATCTACATTTCACACGGCTGGGTTGAAGCTAATGGCTGCGGGGTGTGCATGCCAATCTCATTAGAGCCAGGGGTTGGGATTCAGCTCACTATTCCTCCCTTCCCTTCCTTGGCAGGATTGTACGTGCTGTCTAACACTAACACCTGACAGTGGTTTGCTCCATTTTCTCTCATCCTGAGCCCAGTAGACACCTGTGGTGACAGTAATTGAAGGCTCTCAGATCTTTTGCGATCACTCAGCCCCGTCGTCCTGCAGTTACTGGTCATCCTGTCGGGGGGAAAAATGCACAAAGTCGTTTATGTTTTACATAAGTGCACCTCTGAACTCGTGGCCTACATTGCAGGCACTTGAAGGGCGTTTGATGAAACGTTGTGCTTTTTTGTGATTCAGCAAATGTCGCTGTAAGGCTCTTTTATTCTGTGAAGGACAGATGACACCCGACAAGGACACATTTCAAGCAATGTCCTTTGTGTCACATGGCAGACATTTCAACTAAATTGGGTTTCCAGTCTTGGTTTCCAGCCTTGGAACAGGCACATGTGCTGGAGTTACTGTAGAGGCCGTTTCTTTGTGGCCATTTGGCACATCAAACTAGAAATAACTATTGCTCAGTATACCTCTTTACTTTACTTTAGATGGCACAAAACAGGTATAGGTAATGGTCAGATAAGCATGAGGTAACAAGGGACTAGTAACTACTACAAAAACAGTAATGATTAATAATTAGTAGGGGTGGGAACACAAATTTATTCACCTATGTATCATGATATTTTTTATACGATTTTGAAATTGATTTTTTTTTTGCCAGAATCGATATATTTGCTTCATTTGAGTCTATGCGGAGGAAGAAGGAAGTTACCGCTTTTATTGTTTCAGTCTGAGTAACGTGACGTCCGTCAAAAACCAAAACAAACCGCTGCGAGCTGAAACGGCAAAGCAGAAAACGGTTGAGGATCCGCATGGATACGACCTGCACCCTCATATGTTAAATCCAAAGTGGTAAACACTACACATACAGTAAAGTATGGAAACACTTTGGGTTTCACAATTCACCAGGAAAAGCAGAGCTATACATCATGGCTAAAGCTGCACGCTAACTCTGTCATGGACAGGAAACGTTATCGTATTATGGTAACATGCGGTCAAGTCAGCCGTTACTTGCATCTCCGTGGTCAAATCAGCCAACGCTGCAACTGTAGAGCACCCATATACTGACATGTATGTTAAATGCATTCACCAGAAGTATAAAACATTACATGCCCCTTATAAATGAAAAAGAAGATACCACTAATTAGTCTTTTATTCTTTGATTTTTGGATTGCTGGAATTTTTTTTATAACTAATTCCTTACAATGACTTATATATTTGACTTCAAGACATCTCTGACTACGTACATGCTGAAAATCAAATATTTTTATTGCAAATTCCAAAGTAAAAGTGCTTAGAAGTGTATGATTCAACTTTTTCCCATGGTCTAGTGTTACAAAAGTTAACAAAAATCACTACAAATGGTAATATCGAATCGCATTACTTGTAGAATTGCAATACTTAAAAATCGCAATACAAATCGAATCGGCACCCAAGTATCGTGATAGTATTGAATCAGGAGATAGGCGTATCGTCCCAGCCCTAGTAATTAGTAATGAATGGGACGTTACTTGTTTATGCTGCTCAGCAGCTGATTCAGAGTCGATCAGGAGCAACTCATGAAGAACATGGTCGTTATTCCAATTCACATATTTATGAAGTAATCCACTAATGATTCATTAATGAGCTCTCTCCCAGTCTGTTCTCTAGTAACGCATCATTATCTGCAATATAGTCCTTGAATCGGAGTCATATTATGAGGTTGTTCCTCATTCGTTAGTAGTCCTTAGTAACTACTCACATTTATGTGTAACATATTGTAGGTTTGCTGTCTGCACAAAATTGAATGGTAAAATCCAGTAATGTGAACCTTATGGTGGTGCTGCAGGAATAATAAGGGGATCATTGCAGCTTTCTTTTGTTTGTTGTTCTTTTGCTTCAGTTTAAATGTAGTTTTATTGAATTTCCCGGTTCCATTTTTTTGCCCTTTTTATTTCAGTATAACTTTGTGTTAATAAATGCCACTTTTTTTGCACCACTCCTGCTCATAAACCCCGGTATTCAACACCCCTTTTTTAAAGTTTGTGCCAAACCACCTCATGTGCCCTGAATATGGGATGGTGGCTTTATGGATGTTACCTCACTGTTGATAATTCATCATGATGAGTAGCAACTGTTGTGCAGACTAAGTGATAAAGAGGAAGCAGAAGATGAATATTACATTAACTCAAAACATTAAAGCAAAAATAAAACACCGTAGCTGGAAGTTCATATCTTTGACGGATGTTATATATCCCGAGTAAATATACAAGGTCTACCGTAAAAACTACATCAACAGCAGTCCATCTAACTCCTCTATGGATGTGCTGCGCTGCGGAGCTACTGTATGTCAAATGAACGCAGCGTTGCAGGACTGCAGACTCATCACCATAATACAGTCAGCCTAAGTGAAAAGTGAGGAGGAGTTTTTCCTCGCCTTGTCTGACGCATCCAGAATATTACCGCGAGTACCAGCTGGAAGCCTCATAAATCATCGGGGCCTACAGGACAAAGGGGATCACATGGCACCGGGGCGCAGAAGATGCTAAAGGGTTCAACTTTAGTAACGATAAGAGCCTCCATTCAGAGAGCAGGGTTGTGGGAAGTAGATTATCAGTACAAGCGAGGTCAGGGGATGGGGGTATAATTAATACTGTATGAGTTAAACCTGTGACATGCTTCTCCTGCTACCCACCGCTATCTGATTTAAGTAGATAGGACGGAGAAAATGTGGGTGGAGAGCAAAGCACTGTGGGTGGGTGGAAACAGGAGAGGGGGGGTGGAGGACCCTGCGAGGAAACACTTCTCTCTCCCTTTTCCAGGGCTCAGTATTGCTCTGTCTCTTCTTATTAGAAAGCTAATGCAACTGTCTGTTCTAATACTGGAGAGCAGCTTTTATTCTTTTTTTTCCCCCTCCTTTGCAACCTTTTTCTATTCTGTTCAGCACTAATCTGTGCAGTGGCAGCAGATGATAAGACGGGGCACATTCGCTTGCTCTCTGCGCTTTTTTACGAGCTTTGTCTAGGCTCAAGCCGTACAGTCGTTTGTTTCAATAACTTTGCAGGAGAATCCGAAGAAAAAAAAAAAATAGTGAAAACTTTTCCAGGTGATTTTTTTCCTGTAGAGTTTCTATAATTCTTTAGAGGTTCTCTGTTGATATTGCCCTCCAAAACCTGAAAGAAAGCACGGCCTTCTTTGTTTTAAGCATAAAGAAGCCCCAGTTTTAAGGCCTTTGAAGTGCACAAAGTGTTGGAGCTTATAGAGGTATTGTTCTTGGGGAGAGAGGATGAATTTTAGAGTGAATTTAAATCTTCAGGCTTAACTTTTACTGGCACTTGTATTGTAAAGATCAAACATGTCTTACTGGACCTTGAATGCAAACTAAGAACCCCCAGGCCAAGAAAGAAGGAAAAAAGGGATTCATGAGGACTTGTGTGTAGATAATTCTGATGTAACTCCACTTCTTGTTCAATGGAATTGCAAAGAAAAGAAAATTAGCTTCACATTGTGTGAAATTTCTAAGTTTCTCTTTGTGAGTCTGAATAGTCTACCTAAAATGTAAATGTCAGTTTCTCTTCACTGTTTTGCCTTTTCCATGAATGGCTGCGCGTTGAAGCACGGGCAATTACGGGCGACAAATAAGCTGCGATAAGGAAAAAATAATGGAGTGATACGCAGGGAGTTCATGGTAGCTAATTCACTCAAAAAATGTCTTCGGTGGCAGCGTTTGGGAAACAAAACGGTGTTTCATTGTTAAATGTAATAGACACGCAGCACTCTGCACAGTTCAGCAGCGATGCAGACGAGCAGAGCGAATGATCCTGATTGAGTTTAGTGTCTGTTGATATTGTCTGGCGTCCTAAGGGGCATTAGGATTTATCTGAACAATGTGGAGAACTCTTCCACACTAATGCACTGATTGTTTTGCCATATTATATCGGTCTTAATGTATCTCATTTGTTTTGCTGCCAGTTTGGCACGGTGGCTCACATCGGTTGTGCTACCTTTATGTTATTTTCAACACAGGCTGTCTTTTTCCTATTTTTTGCCATGGCAATAAAACTTCCTTCTTCTTCCAGCTCACAGGGAGCGCTGCTCGCCAAACCATCAACAAAAGAGGAGCTGAAAACAGAAAGTACAACCTGATAGTGTGGTTAAACATTTCACTCATTGGTTAAATGTTGGAAGAAATCCAACATAACCCGAAGGTGTAAAAAAAAACACTTTTCACACATTTTGCTAATTGTTGGAGTTCTTTCAGTTTTTAACAAATGTGTGAAAAAGTTTTTTGTACATTTATTGAATGTTGGATGTATTTCAAAAAATGTAGTAAACAGGGAGAAGCATTTCACACTTTGGTTAAATATTGGAAAAAGGATCCAACATTTGCTTAACATGTAAAACCTTTTCAGACATTTGATAAATAATGGGAGGGAGTTATTGGATTAAAGAATGGTTCCCAAAATGGATCAACATTTTTTAACTACCATAATTATGCAAATTCAAAAAAGTAATACAGGTAATGAGAATGCATTTTAGCCTTTTTGCGTGGGATTTTTCCGCCTCTTCGTGTGTCATGTTTACGTCACACAATAAAACTATGGTAATGGCTTCCTTAGGTTTAGGAAAAACGTAATGAATGGGCTTGAAATAAGTACAGAAACTAAGTAAAATACATACAGAAAACAACGTAACAAAAGTATGGGGAAAAACGTCACATTCAAAATTACTCAGCAAAACTTTAGGACACCTGGTTGTTTGTTGGACCCATCCACCTCTCCTCCTGCCCACCGTCTTTCTCACTTTTTATTCTACGTCAGTAGCTCTGAGTGATGCATATTTACGAGGATGCGTTTACATTTCAGTCAATACAGACTACATGGCGTACAAATGACACGCCAAAACCAATAATGGGGCTCTTATTGCACGCAAAATGACTTGTGAATTACCGGCTCTGGGACATATGCATCAAAAGCTGCCATGATTGGCTTCGACTACAAACACACAAATAGCTAATTCCTCCAGACTCAGAGTGTCATGTTTAAAGCATTATAATCAGTTACTAGAAAATCACTTTATTACCTACATACCCACTAATTTATCTTCTATCCATCTGTCCATAAGATATATAAACTGGGATATACTTTGAGGAAACTATGACAAATAATATTTCTTTTAGCAAAATCTTACATTCCACACCCAGCTAAATTAAGCCTGCAGCTTAACATACAATGAAAATCCCAAAGCAGCTGTTTTCAGCTTCAGTGTTATGTAATGTTCAAATACTATAGCTCCTTGCAACAAAAGATATACATTGTTGACCAAAAATGTTTTATTGTCACAATTAGATCATGAAACACAAGATTTGCAAAGCTATATGTTTGTTTTATCTGAATTGTATTAGGTTTTTATTCACTCATACAGTAATCTTATTTATTTATAAAATGGACAAATAATTAAAATAAATAATAATAATAATAATAATAATAATAATAATAATAATAATAATAATAATAATAGAGCCGCATCTCTTATAGCAATTGTTAGGCTTCAATAATTTTGGAGCATAGTTAAAAAAAGCGGTGCTGCCTCTTTTCTTGTGTGAAATTGTGTGTATTAGAAAACAGCCGTAGAAGATCTGAGAGCTCATGAAGGCTCATAAATAGTATAATTCAATTCCAAAATTATTTTGTAGAACCTGAAGGGGTTGCACATAACTTTTCACAGAACTGTGAAATCAATTATTGTTGTTGTGGTCATGTTTCATGACGACATGCACGGCACACAGTGCTGTGCACCGTCCCCAGAGCACCATTAGGTTGAGAAAGAGGATGCTCGAGTTGGTTATCCAAAGGCATGCGACCATTAGTTATTCCAGTCACAACCGTTACTCCTTTTGTGGTGTATTCAAGTCGATGTACACATACCGGGAAAAAAAGTTAGAAATCAAAGTTACCACATACAAAACCTTGATTATGGTTTACTCGTGAAAAATGCACTCATTGGATTTGCAGCTGGCAAAAGAAATCCTCTGTCACTTATTAAAGAATATAGTCCGTCCCGGGTCTTTTTTTTACAAGCCCATCAGCAGGAGCACTGTAAGGCATGATGATGATGATAGAAAAATAAATTTGCAAAGGTGTCACTTGATGTCATGGAACTTATAACGTTTATGAGGGCAGTTCGTGGCCACCCGGCACATTAAAACTCTGATGTCCTGTTGTGTGGGACATTGCGGTGCTCATAAAGATACCGGTTTGCTGGAGTGGATACCCCAGTGTGTCGTTTGGTGCTCATCAGGTCCTCTCTTGCCCTGGTGGCATGATTAAACTTTGGGGGAGTCATCAGATTTGCTGGCACTTGGAGATTAAGCTGATCCCAGACAATCCCTCAAGCTGAGGCAACCCTCCACCATTGTAATTTTATGCTAATGTGGAGATATCTTTCACAATGTAGGAGGCAGCAATTCCAAATCTCTCTCTCTCTCTCTCTCTCTCTCTCTCTCTCTCATTGCCTCTTCTTTTCTCTTTCTCACTATCTCTTCCTCTTTGTCCCCCTCTCTTTCTCCTCTTTCCATCCCTCCTTCCTTCAGACTTTGCTTTAGTATAAGAAATCCCAGTAACACTATTCAGCACCAGTCAATCTAATCCTGTGTGTGGGCCTCTGTGGTTGTGTAACGCTGTCCCAACCTTTTGTAAACACATTACAGAGGATATACGCCGTTGTTTTAAAGGATCAAGACTGTTAAGCATTGTTTTCCATCTCGTCATATTTGTTTGTTTCCTTGTACGTAAGCTTAGGCTGTCATCTGATTCAGTCCATCAGCTGTTTTCCAGATAGAGTTCAAAAGTGCATCCTAAACCTTACGCTAATGTAGTTGTTGTGTCAACCATATAGCCAGAGATGATTGTTGATACTGGACAATTTTACAAAACAAAACAAACTGTTCGTGTCCCGTGTGAAACCAAAAGTAACTGGTGATTAATTTTGTAACGTAGTCCCTTGACTCACGTGATTGCTAGTCACATGAGCCTTTAGTCACTCGGTAGTCACATGAGTTGTTTGTCAGTGAAGTTAACATCAACCACGACCGTTTCCTAACCCTAACTAAGTGTTTGTGTTGCCTAAACCTTCCTGTGAAAACGGAAGCTAATTTTGTAAGGACACTATGCCTGTAAGAAGCATACATTGACACGACGTCTCTGACCCGTCGAAAAGTAATGCAAGAGGGGTACGCCGTGCGCCGGTCTCCGATGCCGAGTGGCACCGACCAAACAACAGTATTCAACGAGTTGGGAGTGAGAATGTGTTGCACAGTCAAATCTGATCAAACCGAAACCAGAGAGTCCTGATTTTGTTTTTGAAGGTTAAACCCTTAATAAATAATACCTGGGCATTTTCGAAAACTATGACTCGTATTGTTGCTTATCTATTCATGAATATTATATATCAAGAAAAAACAAGTTTTCAGAAACACAAAAGTAGGACCACACCACAAGATCCACATCCTAACTTTGTGCCCCTTTACATCAAGGACACACTATTTCCTGGATTGGCACTTAACATTGGAATGGACGTTGTGAGATTCAGAATCTACCAATATGGATCAATGGGGTCAATGCCTAACCTTAACTATTTGAGGTCAATGCCTAACCTTAACTATTCAAGGTCAATGCCTAACCTTAACTATTCAGGGTCAATGCTTAATCTTACCTATTTGAGGTCAATGCCTAACCATAACTATTCAATGTCAATGCCTAACCATAACTATTCAGGGACAATGCCTAACCATAACTATTCAATGTCAATGCCTAACCATAACTATTCAGGGACAATGCCTAACCATAACTATTCAATGTCAATGCCTAACCATAACTATTCAGGGACAATGCCTAACCATAACTATTCAATGTCAATTCCTAACCATAACTATTCAGGGTCAATGCCTAACCATAACTATTCAATGTCAATGCCTATAACCTTAACCATCTTGCGAGAGCTTCGCAATTTGCGAGTAACTTTCTAGCTACGACCAGGGGACCTTTATTGCATCTCTCACTACCTCATTTCCTGTTCCTATCGCTATCTAATGAAGGCATAATATGTCTAAAACACATAATTATTATACAAGATGTGTCGAATAATTAATCATTAACCTTCATACATTAAAACGTTAATCAATAAGTCATTCTGTTATTTTACTTTTTATCTAATTTGATCCACATAGCTATAAATTTGAGCCTCAGCCAGTTGTTTGTACGTCTGGACTTGCCTTTATGTATCTTGGACTACATCGAGTCTCCAGTATCATCTTGAGCCAAAATAATGTAATCCAGCTGTGAATAGAACAACGAAAGCAATCACTTCCCATGCAACTCATTCCTTGCTGGGGAGCCAGAACAGCAGGAGAGGCTAACTCGTGTCTCCTGACAGAGGTGGTCTCCCATGCATAAGGTTTCACTGCAACAGACATCTATTTCTGCCTCCTTTTGCAGAGTTTGTTTAGGTAAAATCAACCCACAATCAACCATTTGACGTTATTGTAATGATGCCATTATTGTTGAGATGACACATGAGGACTGGCACAGCTTGGGGGAAAGAAGTAAAATATTTTGACTTCCCTCTGAACCACCTGTGGCATCAGCCAGATGGTGGAGTTGAAAGAGAGTGTGTGTGGGGAGGGACATCTCGCTGATTATGTCCCTACTCACTTGAGGGTGCATCTGGTGTATGAAGAGTCTGTTCATGCTGCCTCTCTGCGAGCGGCAAACGCTACTTCTTTTTTTTTGGGATGTTTAATATGAAGCACTGTTTGTACGATGAATTAGGCATAACGAGGCAGTCCACAAAGATGTCATGCAGCATACTAAGTTGCACAGCTTTGTTGTACAGTAGGATATCTCGTATTTAGAGCTGAAGAGCCTCCTTGTTATTTGTCTATTCCACATAACTGTTGCTGCACGGTGCAAAAACATGATTTGTGTTTACTTTGTGAGCATATCCCAGCTTGTTTTTTATATATATTTGTTCACTTAGGGGGGATATTCTGACTCAATGGTTAACAGGTGGCTCGGCTGTAACTCATACTGGAGCTGTGAGAGGCTGTTTTATATGATAGTAATAATAACGCTAACTTTATTTATGTAGCAACCTTTAAAAAACAGAGTTTACAAATTGCTTTGACAGACAAAACAGGCGTCTTCATGGCCTGAACAATCACATGTTTGAGAGATGCCATCGAGGGGAATGGAACAAGTGATATCTTGAGCTGCAAAGTTCATTCTTTACCTTGGAAACAGCAGTTAATAAAATGATTTCACTTCAAGGTTCATTCAGTCGCTCTTTTTTGAGCTTTGACAACAGATGGAGTTTGCCATGTTGCCATGGAAATTGAAGATGCTTAAAGATTCCATCCAGACATATAAAAAATACTTTGTATTATGTGTCTGATATGTTTTTTTCCACAAAAAGGTTCACTTACCTTGTTAAAAATTCTTGAAACTACATCTACTCCTTCTCCCTTATTAAGAGAATCCACAATCTATTAATATGCAAATATTTTTCATTCCGCGTTTAACTACTGGAAACAATATGTATTTAATGTAAAGACCTCTCTCAGTGCTCTGGAGGTTTTAGTTTCCACCTCACATAGGCGCACAGTGGACCAAAACTCACTACCAAACTTGTTGTGATGTCACAAAAATGCTCTTGCATACACGTCTTACATTCCGATTTATGATGAGCATAGATATACTTTCCCTCTTCAGCAGATGAAGTGTCAACCTCTGCACATCATTTTTGCACAGTGAAGGTCAAATGTCCAAGTGAAGCAACAATAATTATAATATATAATTTACAGAGAGACAACATTCCTTCATAAAACATATACTCAAATCATAACATGGCAAACTGCAGCCCAACAGGCAACAACAGCTGTCAGTGTGCCAGTGTGCTGACTTGACTATGACATGCCCCAAACTGCATGTGATTATCATAAAGTGGACATGTCTGTAAAGGGGAGACCCGTGGGTACCCAGAGAACCCATTTTCATTCACATATCTTGAGGTCAGAGGTCAAGGGACCCCTTTGAAAATGGCCATACCGGTTTGGAGTGTTGGTGCGTTATTTAACCACCTCGCGAGGTTTAGGTTTTCGGGTTTCATATGATACCAGTATCTTCACCCTAGCTTTAAAACTGAGCCAGCTACAACCTAAAAGTTGCATTAATAAGTTAAAGAAATTAGTGGCACTTAAAACTAATTTGCGTTAAACCGTTATTATCTTTGACAGCCCTAGTAATAATAGCAGCAACATGAGAAAGCACAAAGACTTGTAATATCTCATAATCGTAATATCGATAGTTAACTGGCTCTTCATGTGGACATTGCAGGTTAAGCAAATTTTTTTCATTGAAGTGAAGAACAACTGTGCACAAAAACATCATTTTAGATTTAAAACTGAAACAAGAATGAAAAGATTATACGAATGTGTCACAGTGAAGTATCCTATTTACATGCCTGATAGATGATGTTTGACCTACCGCATAGCAAGAATAATATAGAGCGGAACCCACACTGGTATCATGGCTCCATTAGCATTTTTTCCTCCGGCAAAGATGACCCATGTCTCCTGAGGAAGACCTGTGTTGGGTTGAAACATCGCTAATAAAAGCTTAAGGGAGCTCTGATTCCGACGTGCAGTATTTCTATTGTATAGTTGAGTTTTTTGGTATCCATGCAGCACACATTGAGGTCTTGTGGCTGTGCAAATGTCTATTCTAGCCTAACATAGCATCAAATGAACCTGAGATAGACAGCTGCAACAATCCAAAGAATAATCCAACGTAATTCCCATGAGCTGTTTCCTCCCATGCAGGTCTAATCATTTGATTTCACATACCCTGACTACACTAAATACTAACACATCTTGCAAACGTCGCTCTCCTTTTTCCACCATGTCGCCAGGCTTAAAAAATGATTCCATCTACATCTCCCTTCATGAGTGAAATGGGAGTGAAATCAATTAAAGATCATAACCTTCTCCTTATCAGTCTATTTCATGGCAAGAGCAGGTGCTCCTGATACTCTCTGCCTCCTATATATTTGAGGAGCAGCAATCTTAGCGCCAGGCGTCAACCCTCGAGCAGAATTTCTATGTTATTTCTGAGCTTCAGCGATTGAATCCTAAAGCTTCAGTTGAACTGAGGCTCTAATTTGTGATGTGATGAAGAGAGAAAAACCCGGAGCTGCTCCGTTGGCACTGGAGCTCACTGAAGCAGCAGATAGGATTTGTGGAGTCATCATGAAATGATGTGTAGTATTTCACACCCAAATGAGCTTTATTATATTATAGGGCACATTGTCATCAATCAGAAAAATATCCATTTAGGCACCCTGAATGCAATTTGTGTCCAAAGGAGGAGGTTCTCTATTTAATGCATGTACAGCGGGACCGTTTCTGGGCTTTCTATTGATATTATGCATCAGTTAACTTGTCGATTATGAACCGAACTGTCCAATACTAAAACATACTGTGTGTAGTTCTCCTATGAGCTGTGACTGTTATTGGTTCAAACGAATGACGCAACGACAAGGAACCTGCAGTGTAATATCACCATCAACTTGTTCCTTTCGCTTTTTCCCCCCTTTTTTCAAGTTTTTCACACGTTAACTTGCATTTTTGAACCCAAAGCTTTTGAGTCAATATCAGAGGGGACCCGCACGTGCTCTGATTCCGAGTCGTTTGATTTTTCCGCTGGCATACAGTTGAACCCTCAGCTGTTAACATTAAACACTATCCTTCCTCCTCAGGCATTCTGGGAGGTGAAGGATACGGCGCTATGAGAGCATGAAAGACCATTCAAGAGAGTATCACGGCTGTTCTGCAGGCGAGAAGTGTCTGCCTGCGTTGGCCTTGGAAGGTTCTGAGCTATATGCCTTAATGCTGACACTGAACCGGAGGCCTCACAGAACCCGTTAAGTGCTGTATCTGCGGTGCCGTTTAGGGGTAATACAGTGTGGTCACAGCTGATACAAGTCACTTCGAGCAGGCTATTTTTCTGCAATCCAAAGATTTGTTTTCCACTTTAAGACAAAACACGTACTGTACTTCACTGTTGCTTTTCTTGGGTACCAGAACAATTGCCAGTGAGGGAAAACCCTAATTAAAACAGATCTACTGAAGGAAAATGTCTCACGTTACAGTATGTTTACTCCCAGAATCACTGCTTCTTCCCTTCCTGCTGTGAATAAGAGGCACCTTTGCTGAACCCCCAACAACCCTCCAGTCTATAGTGAGAGCTCCTGACACATCAGATATTAGAGATAATGCAGTGAAAACAATGGGGCGTTATTCACATCAAGAGTGATGGACTGGGAACGCCTTCATAGCCGTGTGGTTCAACCCAATCTCATGGGAAGACGTATAAACAGCACAACATTACAAGGACATTTGTCATGAGGACGCATTTTAGGCTTTTTGTGTGTCACTTGTACGCCACACAACATAACTATAGTAACGGCCACGGATACGTTTAGGCAACAAAACCACTTTGTTAGGTTGAAGGAAAACACCATGGTTGGGCTTTAAATAAGTAAGCAAACTAAGTGAAATACGTATGGAAACAACATAACCTAAAACGGAAAAACACATCACAAACATCACTTATGTAACTTACGAAAAAAAACACCAGTCTCCTGGTTGAAAGTCCTGTGTTTGTTGGACCCATCCATCTCCTCTCCCATCCACCATAAGCGTAAGAGGTGAAGGAAATACAAACCACAAGATTTTTAACTTTTTTGAGACTTATTTCAAAACAAAAGAAAAGTTCCTTGAAGCACGTACTTCCTCTAAACTTAGTAATGGAAATTAACGCAGGACACAGATTAAAATCTGAGGGGGAACAGTGCAAGCTCAGCAGGATGCCACGCCAGAGGAGTAAGTAATACTTCAACGTCTAACTCGAGTCCACTTTGACACATCGGCACAGATGGATGCAGCGGCTCAGTCTCTTAGCCTTTCGGTTATAGGCTGGCTTCTAACCACCAGGTCATCCTGCCATCCTGAGGGAGTACAGACCTCATGACTGACTGGAAGGTACATTTGTAAGAAATTGGGAGTGAAACCATCATGACTGGATGAACAGGATTGAAATGACAGGTGCACAGGTGTATGCTGCTTTTGGTTGCTTTCTTTCCTTTAATGCACTGGAACAAAAATCACAGACTTTCAAGGCTCTCTGTGTGTGTTGCTGCGTTTTATTTTTTTCTTGAGAATGGAGTACGAGGTAAAGTTTAGTAGCCGTTGCTTTGGAAGTCACGCAATAGTTTACCAGTAAATAAATAATCTGAAATAAACTATTTCATTTAAAATTCCTTTGATAATAAAAATGATGTCTGGGTGGTTGACAGCTTGAGAAAAATAAGGCTTCTTTTTCTTACAATACTCTTTGAAGATGTTTCTAAGTACAAAGGTCACCCCCTTTACTTTATTTTGTATGTGGGTGTGGTTCTTCTGAGCTACATGTACAGTATGTACTTTGTTTGTTGCTGCACACATTAAAAATTAGTTCATACTAGGTTAGTTAATGTGATAACACGTTAACGCAATTTTGTTTAAACGCCATTAATTTCTTTAACGCATTAACACAACATCAAATTTTTAGGTTGTAGTTTTAGTTTTGAAGCTAGAGTGAAGATACTGGCATCATATGAAACTAGAAAAACCTGAGGAAAGCTAAATAACGCTCCAAAACGTACGCTAAATTTTGGCTAAAGGGAAAACTGGCTTGGCCATTTTCAAAGGGGTCCCTTGACCTCTGAGATATGTGAATGTAGTTCTGTGGGTTCTGTAGTTCTGTGGTTCTGTGGGTACCCACGAATCTCCCCTTTACAGACATGCCCACTTTATAATAATCACATGCAGTTTGGGGCAAGTCATAGTCAAGTCAGCACACTGACACACTGACAGCTGTTGTTGCCTGTTGGGCTGCAGTTTGCCATGTTATGATTTGAGCATATTCTTTATGCTAAATGCAGTACCTGTGAGGGTTTCTGGACAATATCTGTCATGGTTTTGTGTTGTTAAACAGATTTCCAATAACAAATCTATACAAACAACATAACACAAGCATATTTGTCCATTCTCATGTTGATAAGAGTGTTAAATACTTGACAAATCTCCCTTAAAGGTACATTTTGAACAGATACAAAATTTGTGATTAATCGAGATTAAATATGGACAATCGTGATTAATCGTGATTAAATAGTTTGATCGATTGACAGCCCTAAGTCATACACATCTGCACTAAACATAACAGATGGTTATCTCTGTTGAGTGGCGACATAATCCTCTGGTCTGATCAGGCACCATTTATATGCAACGCTGACAAATGCGCCATAAATGTTCTTTAATAAACATGAGTCGACAGATTAACCAATAGAATGAGGAAGCAACATTTAATTACATGCTGCGCTCCATCCTAACGAGTTATTGCCTTTTACATGCAATAAAGGAAAGTAAACCAATGCAATGTACCATCTGAATAAATGAATACTGAGCTGTAAATACAAACAGCATTTCACCCGTGGTTTTACAAACAAGCTCCTGAGAGCCAAACCTATTCTTGAATGTGGGTTTAATCCAATATCTAACAGTATGTATGTTGAATATAAATGAATCTACAGTACCGATGACTTTCTGGATCTATGAGTTGCTTTGCGCCCCACAAAATAGAGCAACATTGCATAAGACATAAAAGGAGCTTGTGTTTAAACTACAGAATAAGAGCTTCCTCGCAGTTGTTGAACCAGAGAGGATCCCATCCTTTTTGTGCCTTTTGGCTGTAATGTAGTGCCCATTAGACTGTTTTGCTTTCTGATGATATTACACTTCCACTTCCAGTGAAACTTCTTCTGACCCTTCCTCACTTATTTTCCAAAGAAACCATTATGGGTTAAACATAATTTCTGACCTTTCACCAGTAGTGCCTCTTTTGAAAACCATTACCGGACTGGTAGAGCATGATGTAGAAATTCCATGAGCAAAAAAGGTCAAACAGGAGATCAAGGAAAGGAAGAGACTCAAAGACATACTGGAAGCTGTTATGATGGCCTAGCGAAATTCAGCACACAGCAAAAAAATACACATTTGCCCTTTAAGGGTCTAGACAAGGGAAGTGGAATTTCTGAAATAGTTAAATGATCATGCTACATGAACAATTCCTGAAATTCCTGTACTGCTTTCCTTTACAAAAAAGAAGGGGTGGGACTCACCAGAGGCCCCACAATACTTTGGATACGATCTTATTGCCATTTTAAACATTATGCTGAGTATTGCGATAAGATATAATGCGATTTATTCCTTTTTTTTCAACTTCAAATTATTCATTTTGTCAATATTTGTTTATCTAATAAGTCCCTTTGAAAATGGCCTTGCCAGTTTTTCCTTGCCCAAATTTAGCGCAACTTTGGAGAGTGTTACCGGTATTTAGATTTTCTTCCCGACAAGTGAACATGGCTGTTACCCAGAGATGGTCTATGGGTAAGGGAAGCATACATACAGCCGGAGTTGTCAGACAATCTCTGTGTTTTAATGCAGTGGTTGAAATGAAAGAAATTAAGGTTTCAACTTTGCTTACTTAAAGCAACTCAAAGAACAAAAAGCGAGGGCTTCGGGCGGCGCAAAACCATAAAACAAAGGAAACGAAAGCACAATCCCAACCCAGCAGATCCCTTAACAAATAAACAAACTAAAATCTACTGCCCAGGTCCCCAAAAAGATCCCACAAAACTAGTTCCTCTTACAACAAGTTAACATACACCAAAAACTAACAGTCAAACGAGTTAACAATACTACAATTCAATGGGAGGCAAAGAGGGGGACAGCTCAGTTTAAATCACTGCCTGCCATGGCCTAGTCATAGCACAGCTTATATAGCCTGGCAGCGTAGATCGGGCAATCGTAGATGGGTAGATCAGCAGATCGGCTGGCGATTGGATAACGAGCTGGTGTCGTAGTGGAGGCAGGATCACGAAGGCGGGAAACACTCAGGGGCATCAACAGTTGGGCGCTCCGGAGGCGTCGCACTGAAGGGGATCCCTCCAGAGGAGCGGGTGACGTCGTTAATTGACAGTTGAACGACAGCAGCGAGAAAGGGGGGTGAGAGGGAGGAGACCACATCACAGCAAAACCAAGAGCCCGTAACAGTCCTTCCTCATGATTCATTAGGTTTTCTAGTTTCATATGATACCAATATATTCACTTTGGCTTTAAGACTGAGCCCGCTACAACCTCTGAAAGACAGAATACTTGTTTTGGTCAAAGCTTATGTACATCAAGGACAAAAACTCTGCTTTCCTGTACCTCAGATAATTAGCATGCCACATGATGCATGTGCTGCATGATTTATGCAAGAGAGAGTAATTTTTTTGTTAAATAATTAGTAGCTGGCACATTTGCAGATTATGACCCAGGTCTGCTGTTTTCTGTCAAGAACACGCGTGGATAACAGCTGTCGTTCATGGAATTTATCCAAAGGAAGTGTTCAACATCTTGAGGAAGAAACTACAACAGAACCCAGGTTTGTGATTAAGATTCTCGACCCAACAGAGTGAAGCTGTCCTCCTCTTATCAGATGTCAGATAAGGTCTCCCCATCAGCCAGCTGCAGTAACAAAACTCATGAAATGGAACATTTTCCTCCTGGTGGACACATAACTTATGTGGCATCACTACAGGCACCTGACCATTATTCCTTAACAGTCTGGCCAGTTATTGTGTTGCATTAAGACCTCTGTGCCGCTGTCTCGTCTGCCACCAAACAACTATTTGTTTCACAATTTCCAAATAAATGCTAAAGATTGTTGTCACCGGTTGGTTCCCAGTGTGAAGCTCCGTCCCCCGTCACTGCCAGCCCCTGTGTGAGCCTTGGCAGGGTGCGCGCTGCAGTTTGCCTCCTCTAATGCATGTGGACTCTAATGGCAGCCGCTGCTTTTCATTTGACAGTGGGGAGTTTCACTGCGAGGAGGCGACACATGTGGAGGTTCCTGCTATCTCCTCACACCATTACCTCTATTTTGACTCATGCAGAGTGAACAGTTTATACAAGTTTATTCTGAATCATCATATCTCCCTCTCTTCTGGGACTCCCTGCCTCAGCAGGCTGCAGCCAAATCAGTATAATCTTTAAAAGCCCTTCTTTAAATGCATCGTTATATGAAGCCATTCCCACTGTGTCCCTTTTAAAGTACAGTTTTTACTGTAGTTTTATATTTAGCTTTGCTGTTATTTATTATAAAGTTATTTTTATCTTTGCTCAGTAATGTGTCGTATACATATTTATATTTATTTTTTGAGCATTTGAGTTCATTCCTGACATTACAGTACAAAACATTATAACATACAGTATGTCTCAATTCCCTGATTATCAGCTCTTAATTGAAAGATTAGTTTTTCCATTCAAAAAGTGCAGTATTTGGAGAGTAAATGGATTTCTGTACCACTGTGTTATTTAAAAATAATGAATAAATATAAAACACATTACAGGCTGTTGCCCCTCACCAGCTTCCAATCTGTCACTGCCTGTGTCAGTGCTTCAGAGAGATGCTCACTGTGTGGCTCTCATAAAGGGGGCGTGTCTTTCTCTCCCACTCACTCAACAGTGGCTCATTGGTTATAATTCTTACTATAACAGTGAAGGCACTCAAATACTGACATATTGTCAATAAGAAAAAAATAAATTACAAAAATAGAATCACAAATGTCTGTAATGTAAAGTTCCATCTTAACGCTGTCGGTAAATCCTTAACTGCTGCTTATGCTAGTTTATACAGGGCAGACACAACAGGCACTTTTACTATATGCTTTAATTCTGTATTTTTTACGATCGAGTTTGGCCGTGTATGCAGCGATAAACACTCTTATAGCATTAAATATTACTTTGGCATGGTGTGAATCTGCAGTGGGAGGCTGCCCGAATGCTGTGGGGGAACGGACTCTCCGTCCAGTCTGCTAATCGACACATTCGGGTGATGCCGTCGTAATTAAATGTTTCAAAGTATCCACATATAAACCCAACTTCAGTTGAACAGTGTCGGTGTACAGTTCGACACACATCGTTGTCAGTTTAGCTTGACTATCATGAGCTACTGCGCCGCTACAGCGCTGATACCATTCCTGGTGCGCTGCCAAAACTTTCTGGGTAAAACTCACGCTCCAGAGTGTTTGTTCCACGCGTGTGAGTAGTAAACATAAACAGCTGTTTGGGTAATGGCGAACCAAAAGGATGTTGCGGACTGAACCGCACGTCCTGTACCGAACGGTTCGGGTCAAATACATGAATCATTCCACCCCTAGTACGGTGTTATCAATGGACAAACTTATAAAAATAAAACCCACGTTGTAATAAACCATAGTCTAGTGTGTGTTGATTAAAAATGTACATATTATTGGTAGTGACGTAGAGAATTGGTAGCCTGGTTAAATAAAGACCAATGGTATCTCAATATAAATCCATTACAGAACTAATACACTGCACTGTAAACATTAGAGTGACGCTTTTACAGTATAACCGCAGTAGGGTCTTGACTTGTACATTTCAAGAGCTAGTAACCGTCTTTCCCTTTATTGAACAACACAGAGAAACTCTATTTAGAGCTCCTTAACATCCTCAGCTTTTTTTCCACTAAATAGAAACATCAGCACGCTGAGAGGGGAAGGGAAGAACCAATCAGTCAACTCCCAGGCACCTGTCCAGACTCGGCTTAATTGAGATGGGTTTCAATGACGGAGCATTAGGTTGCCTTGACATCTTTCCGCTCGCCGGTAATTCTGTGTTGTTTGCCAGACGCGCTGCAAGCTAGTCACGTAATTGTGACCGCAGTCATTCTCCCCACCACCATAACAGTACGCTGACCTATGATGCATTATCACATTAAAGCCATTGGTCATGTCTGTGCAAATCAATCTAGTTTGGAAATTTAATCTGTGAGTCTGGTGGCCTGGGACAAGGGGAAACCTGCAGCAGGTATAACTGCATTAGTTATGTGTGCCTATTAAAGTTTAATGGTCATGGATGCTATTATATGGTCCTATGCTTCTTTTAGTCTGCTATTATTGTGTACATGTGTCAGCCCGTGATGCCCTGCAGCACAAAGAAACACATTAAGGGGACATTAGCGAGTCTCCTGTTTGTCAGGTGCTCTCCTTCAAATGCCTTTTGTCCATTTCTCTTGCCGTCATGAAACATGCAGCACATTAACAGGCTCTTATTGCAAGAATACTATTTCTGTAGTTTTATTAGATTGAGTGCAGCTGCTGCTTATCTCATGCCAGGTGCTAATAAAGCTTTATTGTTGCTGCTCCGCCATCATCACTGTAATTTTTCTACTTAATATGCAAACACATTTGCATTTATTTGAGAGGTACTGGTCTTTAAAGTAGGGCTGCAACTAATGACTATTTTGACAACCAATTAATCTGTCTTTTATTTATTTGATTAATTAATTATTAATCGGATTAAAACAAAAAGCAGAGTTTTATGATTTCCAGTGTTTTATTTAAAAAAATAAGAATTATTTCCCTTTGTCTTGTACAATGCTCTACTACAATAAAACAAATTAAAGATCCTATTGATAAAAATGTCTTTATAGACGAATATTTTCCCAAAAAATAATACATCCACAGAGCTTTTAGAAAGGTTGCCGAATAAAAGTATGTGTTTTCCTGAAGAAAATTACTGTGAAGTTATCATTTTAAAAATGTTGCTGTTTGTTTTGTTTACCTCCTATGGAAGATATCTGACGTTTAGTTCCCCCCTCTAACAAGGCTTGTGAGCCAACAGTATAACAACGTTGGTATCACGTGGTGTCTCTGGGTCGTCAGTTAGTGTGGAAAAAACGGATAGATGGCTGAGATTGATGGTAAGTGCCTGGCAACGACTTGTTGTGAAGTAAATGCAATGGAAGAGGGGAGGGAGAATGTGACATCTCGTGGCTGAATGTTATCATTGTTATCAATAACACCTTTAAATAAATGGACATTGGGGATGCAGCCATGCACTGAGAATAAAAGGAAAATGTAATTAATATATATTTGATCAGATATTGCTCAAGTTTCTGACTTACTGACTTTAGACTGTCTCTGACTAATGGCATGAAATATTCCTTAAACTCCATAACGTTACGTTATCCTAATTTCAGCTAATTAGCGTTAGCTAAATCTGCCTGTCCATTTGACTGACAAATGCACAATTTCAGGTTCATTTAAAAATGTTAACTTTAAAATAGCTTCGTCAAGGGCATGGCTACATTGAACTATCACAAAACGAAGAGAAAAAAGACGGAATGTATTTCTGTCCGTTATGTTTGTTTTTAAATTAGGACCTGTAATCGTACGTTTGCCTCTGTACTTTTCTCTGCTGTATTGTCTCTGCCTCCGCCAATTTTCAAAGGAGACGGCGTCTCCTGAGCTAGAAAAGCCAACATGTTCTTGTCACATACTTCTGCTTTGTCAGACCCCTTCGTGTCTTTTTAAGTTTTGGCAACAGTTGTTACTTTAGTAGTTAAGTTTAGGAAAAAACTACATATTTGGGCTTAAAACTACTATACGTTTGCAAACTGAAAATGAAACTGAACGTTGTGAACACGGGACACAAACAAACAGCTGATTGTTACGTCAAAGTGAAACTTAACGCACAGATGAAAGCCTTGTGTTTGTTGGACCTATCCACCTCCCCTACCGCCCGCCCTCAGTGTGTCTTTTCCCTCTTTAAACTACAACACCACACTCCCAGTGCACTTTATCTGAGCGTTTACTGTTGCGTCTCATGCAGGCGCTAAAGGGTGCCTTGTGCGGCGGTATCTAACGCTGACAGCCGTGGCAAAGCGTTGGCATTTGACACCCTGGGAATGAGAACGGGCTGGAAAAGCCGTGGCATTGGCTGGCTTACTGCCCCCAGGAGACGTTGCCACAGCGTGTAGTGTGCAACATAACATTAACCCAAAAGGTCGATGATGAAATTCGTTGCCAACTATTTTTATAATCAATTTTAATCGATTGAGTCTATCAGTTGTTGCAGCCCTACTTTAGAGTATGGTAGCTAGACTCACATAAAGTACAATTTCAGCAACACCAGTATACTTTTTTGTCTCTGAAGTCAACCCGAACTTCTCTCCAAACCCGTGTTATTTCTGAACAAAGTCATAACAGAGTGTGAAATTACCCCGAGGCCCTTACTGTCTGTGTTCTGGGGCTGAGCAGGCTTTTGAGGGCACTGGTGCATTCTGAATGGCTCCATGCTGGGCCAGTGCCATCTCTGAGGATTACATGAATTTGCTGAAGATATCCTGCAAACTGAAGAAAATTCACACAATAAGTGTTTTTGCTGCGTGAATGCATTTTAGTCCAGAGTGGATGAGATCGATGGCAAGCAGTCAGAAGGAAGACAAATGAGACATTGAACAATATGCAGCATCTAAAGAGACTCTCATGCTTAAAAAAACCTATTCAGAGGTCATACTATATGTGGAGACCTGGCTTCAATGTGCGATAGAACATAACCTAAGCACTCGTTGATTTTAAAGGGGACATATTATGTAAAACTATTTTTTTCAGTGCTTGTGCGC
Organism: Sebastes fasciatus; assembly: GCF_043250625.1. NCBI lineage: Eukaryota > Metazoa > Chordata > Actinopteri > Perciformes > Sebastidae > Sebastes > Sebastes fasciatus. The sequence goes on from NC_133804.1 coordinate 26,964,991, forward strand.
ATACATTTGGGTATCTGGAGTGACTTCCAACCTACAAACTGTGAAATAAGGCGACCCAGTCAGTTTTTTGTGGGCTGCCTACATCAGAAAACATCTGATTCAACAAGCCATTCAGATCTGGCTCCCCTTCCTATGTAACATGCAGGCTCGTTAGAATATATCGGCCACAGCTTGAGAACTACCTTTGCAAAGGTGCACCATATTTCTCGCAAGCCAATCAGAGCAGACTGGGCTTTTTCTGGAGTGGAGCTAAAGGGGACATATGCTAGGACGAAGCGTTTAAGACAGACACTAGGGGTGTAATGATCTATCGACCCGGATCAATGTATTGATTTAAACAACGGTCCACTATCATCGATGCAAAGTGAAGACATTGATACATATCATCATCTTTAAGATACGCCTTTATTTTGAAATTCACATGGCACGTCTGTTTCACCATTTCCGTCCAAGCACACTTCATTCCTAAACATCCAAACGGTGCTAGCGGCGTAAGCTTGGGTTATGCTTTCCACGAAGACGTCTGCACATACATGAGCTGACGTGGAATTATGATGATGAAAGTTAGCGAGCTGCTCGTGGCAGACTCTGTGGTATCGGCAAATATCGTATCGTTGTCCAAAGAAACAATATAATATCGTATCTTGATGAAACTGGTGATTTATACCCCTCGAAAACAGGTATATTCAGACAGTGTGAGAAAAATAATGTTTTATGAACATTAAAACATGTAAACATGTTCTAGTAGAAAACCAAAATACAAGTATGAACCTGAAAATGAGCGTGATATGTCCCCTTTAAAAATTTTATTTTTTGTTTAAATAACAATGAAAATACAGCAGACATATTTTCATTTTATCCTCTGACACTGAAATATCTTACTTAAAGGAATATTTGGAAATTGAGAAAACTGTCTGCAGTGTTGCTGAGAGTTAGATGAGTAGATCGAGTTCACTCTTACAGCTGTCTACTAAATATGAAGCTACGGAAGGAAACAGGAGGAAACAGCTTGCCTCCCTGTTGAATGTAACAAAATCCATCCCACACCTCTCAGCTCATTAATTAACACATTGTAAATTATATATCTCGTTATCAGTGCGTTCAATCTATACAAACGCCTAAGTTTAAATTACAAGATGTGTTTTTCAGGGGGTTATGTGCCAGACTATTAATTGGCCAGGCACAGTGACTTCCTTGTGTTTCTGCTGGTTTCCTGGCAGACTCACGGAGACGACAACACCTCATTTTGTTACCTTCACACAGTGCCAGGCGGTGAGCTATTTCACCTCCTGTTTCCAGTCAGCTAAGACAAGCTAACCGGCTGCTGGCTGCAGCTTCATATTTAACTGACAGACGTGAGAGTGGTATTGTTCTTCTCATCAAACTGTTGACAAGAAAGCAAACAAGTGTATTTCTCAAAATTTTGAACCATTCCTGTCATGAAGCACTTCAATAGTTACATCTACATATATATAATGCACAATTTGTATCAATACCAACTCAACTTAATCTATATAAGCTAGGGCTGTCAATCGATTAAAATTCTGTTATCGTGGACACCTGAGGACCATTATCCAGTCCAAACAATATCTAACGATAATGTTGTGATATCGCCCAAGGCTGTTGTCCATAGTTAATTGTACATTAATTGCACATTTTTTATTTGTTCAAAATGTACCATAAAGGGAGATTAGTCAAGTATTTAATATTCTTATCAACATGGGAGTGGTAAAATATGCTTGATTTATGCAAATATATGTATATATGTATTATTTAAAATCAATTAACAACACAAAACAATGACAAATATTGTCCAGAAACCCTCACAGGTACTGCATTTAGCATGAGAAATATGCTTAAACTAACATAACATGGCAAATTGCAGCCCAACGGGCAACAACAGCTGTCAGTGTGTCAGTGTGCTGACCTGACTATGACTTGCCCCAAACTGCATGTGATTATCATAAAGTGGGCATGTCTGTAAAGGGGAGACTCGTGGGTACCCACAGAACCCATTTTCATTCACATATCTTGAGGTCAGAGGTCAAGGGACCCCTTTGAAAATGGCCATTATAGTTTTTCCTCGCCAAAACTTAGGGTAGGTTTGGAGCATTATTAAGCCTCCTTCGCGACAAGTTAGTATGACGTGGTTGGTACCAGTGGATTTCTTAGGTTTTGTAGTTTCATATGATAACAGTAACTTCACTCTAACTTTAAAACTGAGGCTACTATTACCTAAAAATCACATGTTGCGTTATTGCGATATTATTTACCTTGAAAGCGCTAATATAAACTTCACCTACCCACAATTTAAAAAATAATCTCATATAAAAGAAGTCTATTAGTTGGTAGTGCCATCCGTTGCCAGTCTGAAAAGTGTGTAGGAAATGTTTTAGATATTTCTATTATATTTCTATTATTATATCTGTTTCATATTTTGAATTAACATTCTGCTCATATTTTACATTTAGACACTAAACCTCTGGGGAGTGAAGTGAGCTTGAGGCTTTTACCAGCATATATAGACTGATTTCACATAGTTTTCCTCAGTGACATTTGAGACAGACATGATGATACGTCCTCGTATGCTTTGAGAACATACGTAACCTTTGCAACGTATAAAGATAAACCTCTCACTGTGAGCTTTTGGGGAAAGCTATCTTACTGTGTTGCAGACCTACAAAAACAAAAACAAAAAGAAAACAGACAGAGAGCAGAAGGCTTGGGGGCTGATAAGGACTGCCACTGGTATTGTAGCCAAGCTAATTAGCCAAAAGGAAATTGGGCTCCAGTCCATATCAGTTAGCTCCAGAGAAGCCAATCTCCTAGGGACCCCTCAAGGTGAACAGCCATGGTACAGGCTGCCTGACATCGACAGCCATGAAAGCTGAGTGGGTTCAAGTGAAATTTGGAGGCAAATGAAGTATCCAGTTTTCCCCCCATAGCCAGCGTGCCAGGAAGCTAGTTTCTCTTGGTTACAGTCATTTACAATTTTTCTCTGAGGCCAAACCTCTGCAAGTATCATGGGAGTACGACCATATGGACATACAGCATGTGGCCGCACTTCCTCGGAAACAACACGACGCCCTGTTTTCTTTGCACATGTGGCTCATTCTGGCAATTCATATTCACTTCTCGTTCGAAAGCTGTTATTTTATTCAGAAAATGTTATGACACAACAAACTAGCAAACAAGCTAAGGCCACATGCGGGAATAAACACTCAGCGGGTGCTCAGTGCTGATGGGAAGTCTGTGCTTTATTCCTTCCATTATAATATATTTAATTTAGTTTAGTTTATTTGCATGTACATGAAACTGGAAGAATGAAAGAAATGCTAATTTGGCAAGTGAGACAAAGACCCAAGGGTCTTTTAAAAACACTTCACAACAAAAGGAAATTTATGTATTATGCTCACAAATCGTGACACAAGTGAATTGGACATCAGTAACCGACTGATAAGACTCTGGGAGCTTCGAGGCAGTAGGGGGGGAATTTTTTTCTTACAAAGCACGCGCTGCCAAAGTGAGCTTTGGATATCACACATCTCAACACCAAAGAAAAAAAGTGAATCAATACGGCTTGATCAATAAGCCTTTCAACACCCTGCAGACATAGTGTAGTCATTTTGTGTCATGGGTGAGTAAATATTGTACTTTTTGTTTCTTAAAGGAGAGAAAATGTAGTATTGCTTTGTTGCTGGGTGCACCTCCATGTAAGGTCCTGAACCAGCTCGGAGAGCACTTTGCCTTGCAGCTATTCAGCTAAATTTGGACTGTGGCAGAGGCATTGTGGAACAGCTGTAACTCAGTGCTTCTTGGCACACAAGCCCCCGAGAAGTGCTTGTTAAACGAATTCATTTAAGGGACCGGCTTAAGATGCACAATAAGGATGAGTCCTTGTTTTCTAAACCCCACCAAACAGCTGAATAAATGCTGCCTCCCCTCTGGAAAATCCAATATGTTGGAAGCCACACAGGGCAATGTTGTATTCATGAACTGTGGAGCATATATCATTTCATGCATCAAAGTGTTGACATTTTAATGCGTGTCAGAATTTCTCTCCAATTTTGGGTTTGTGCAAGGGGGTAAAGACGTGTGCAGGTGCAGGTTACGGAATGTGTGGTCAAAAATAATAAGGTGCTAACCTCTGGAAATGAATTGAAACTGAGGAGGGAATGGAGATCCGCCGCAAACATAGATACAGTAATTGGATTGTGACAAGTGAGCTGTGGTAATTCCAGGAATTTCATAGCTCTCCTCTATTTCTTGTGTTATTTCCCAGCAGCATAGTCTAATAGTCAGGACATGATTACTGGTCATGGATGGCCAATTCACGCTTTACTGCACCTGCAGACACCCTCAACAAATGGAACAAATGGACGAGCGCTATAGTTTATTATTATTCATTTGCAGTGCAGCCTTTCAGGTAGAACTCTTGAATGAGGTCAGCGAGATATTACTTGCTTGTCCGGATGTCAAGTGCACTGCATTTAATGTGGATCTTAAGATGCTTTTTTTTATAGTAATTGCTTATGTTGGTGTTTGTTTGCTCCACATTTGTAAGGCATACAGTGTTCAGTTTCATGCGCACCTTCATTCAACATGTAAAACCACCACCACAGTATTTATTTGGTATACTGCAAGTGCTTCCAGCAGGAATCAGGAAAACACTCAACGCTGGCAGTGTTATTTATTATTCATCCAATAATAATAGGAAGAAGCATTAGTTTCCATTCATGTCTGCCAAGTGAGCAGACAGTTGCCATAGCAAAATCTCGGTTGCTATGTATACGCGCTGTATAGTAAAGGATGCCATAATGCATTCAGCAAACAGAATAATGACAGCATGTGAAGATGGGGGTGTATTCAGCAGAGCCCCATCTCTTGTCTCCTCCAGGAGATGGAGCCAGTTTGCCAACTCTCTCTGGTTTCCTGTGTTTCATTTGACATTGGCGTGCTCACAAATGCATCTCATAGGGATCATACACTTGTATTCCATTTCTATTATAAGACCCTTTAGCTGCAATTAAGCCTTTGAAGCAAGCAAGCAGTCGTGATTGAAAGTTACTGCACAGTAAAGGTGTTTGTTGAGTGATTTTTTATCTTCCACTGCACATGAAGTCCTAATGTCCTTAAACTTGCATGTCTTAGGGGGGGAACAGGGGGTTCTCAAACTTTTTGGGGCCAGGGACCCCTTAAAGGGGAACATGTTCCAAGGACATCCTCAAAATTGTATCACCCATTAAGTATAATGTATTCAGTCTAAACACTCTGAAATCAGCCTCTAAAATAACAACCAAGTTTGTAATTGAATAATGTAAACTAACCTCAGATTGCTAAAATCCTCAAATTATACCAAGGGCATGACATCAGTGTTAGCTACTGCCCTTTCTCCTGGAAAATGTCCATATGATTTCCTTAGACCTAGATAATTTATACTCTGAATATAATGAAAGCGTGACTGGTACTAAACTCCATTTTCAGGTTTGGCTGTCTGTGTGTGTGTTTTCTCTTGTTGTTCATGTTCTTCTCTGCCTTTCTGATGTCTGGCAGCGTTCAATTACCTTCACACCTGTCACAAAATTAAATGTCTCCTTGTTGAAGATAACATGAAGCACAACGCTGCGTCTGTTGGGCCATCCATGATCAACATCTTCCGCTGATGATTTTACGCAATTACATTTCAATCAAGGAAAGCATGTGTGGGGCATAGCTGAAAATTGTCACTGATTAGCATAATTCTTTTTATTGAGGTTTCATCACCCTCGAACATGAACAAACTAAGCTTACTAAACTAACTGCACAGCTAGAGCTGGGCTAAAACCATAGACTGTATATTGGAAGTGTCTATATAGTCACCGTGATTTCACTCTTTGGTTTGTGGACTACGGTTTTGAAGCCTCGAGTTAGGCATTTTGGCCGTCAACATCTTGGTTTTTTGGAACCAGAGATGGTATGAGAAAGTGGAACGAAGTACGCTGAATAATAAATTTTTCAACGACCAAAATGTTACCATTAAAGGAACAGTGTGCAATCTGCAACCTCACCGCTACCTACTGGCAGATCCACACACTGCGCCTTTAACTTCATGTGTGAAAGGTTTAAAGTTCTAAGACGTAAACACAGACAACTCCGTGGTAGCGACCTGTCAATCAAAAGGTAGCCGCGCCCTAAAGCATCCCCTGCTTTATGGTCTATTTGACTCTAAATTGGACCATAATTTACTAAATGAACATCATGCTGTATTGAAGAAGACTTGAAACTAGAGATTGAGACCATAAACTCATGTTTAAAATGTTTACTGAGGTAATAAATCAAGTTAGAAGTAGGGTCATTTTCTCATAGACTTCTATACAATCGGACTTCTTTTTGCACCCAGAGGAGTCGCCCCCTGCTGGATATTAGAAAGAATGCAAATTTAATTCACTTCTGCATTGCCTTCACTTTTATGCTACTCCTAAAATTAGTACAGAAGAAACCATCCTTGAGTGGATTTAAAGACATTTAGAGAAGTTCTGTTTAAACCACCTGGGCATAGTTATTCTTGGTAGACCAACACGCACTGTGAAAGCTGAAGCATGCATAGCATTCACCCTTTGCTTAAAAGGGGCCATCAGAAGACACAAAAGGCGAAGAGTATTCCACGTCACTGCACAACATTTCATGGGAAATATACCTTCGATTTCAGAGGAGGGACTTGCCCCTCGTCTCAGTCTCTTTGTTTCTTCCCCCCCTTGTTAAAAATTTAAACAAGCCTGACAATGCCTGAAAAGCTCAACCTACCATGAAAGGATAGAAAACACACAAGAGGAATTTGAAAGAGGAAACCCAGAGAGAAATTGAGAGGAAAAAATCTCCTTTGTAAAGTAACTGCACATTAGCTGTGTGTATAGTGTGTGTTTTTGTGTATGTGCAAGAGAGCGAGAGAGCCATACAGATGTATGAAGAGAGGAAGAGAGAAAAGTTAAACGGTTTAGAGATGACACCTCACCTACTCAACGCTCCAATAAAATATGATTCAGGAAAATCAAAGTTGTTTTAAGCTGCAATCATGTGCACTCTCACTGAAAACATTTTGGTTGTCTTTGTTTATTGATCCAGAAATCCTATTTCACAATTTGATAAGCATCCAGTCCAACTGAAAATACAATACGCACTGGGTCAGAACACCTCAAGTCAGTTATTCAACCTGTGAGCAAGGGAATAAATGTAGAGGATTCTGGGAATTTATCAAGACTAGCCCCGAAGTTGTACTGTATGAAAGGCTACGCTGTTTGAACACTAGAGCCGCCAACAGGTTAAATGCTATCAGAATGCATTGATTTTCAAGGTAAAAGGTTAATTTAAGGCTGAGTTATTTATTATTATATAACACAGAGTTGTATAATGAAATCCTATAGTTGTAGTCCCTTTGTGTTACTCACAACAACAGTCACAATCAATCCAGTACACATCGCTCAGTCCTGAATCCTCCCACCATCAGACTCTTCTTCACTCAATGCATTCAGCAAGTCCAATGCCTGATGTACATTCATAAATCTCTTTTCTCTTGTCTCGTGAAGGTTAGCCTGAGACTTATGATGCTGCAGCGCTATTATGCACGGTAGACAAAATATGTTGCCGTAGCAACGTTGAATGTGCAAAAGTAATAGAAAAAAATGCGAAACTTTCATGCCAATAAAGCCACTTTGAATTGAATAACGCGAAAATTACCTTATTCTCTATAGACTTTTTCAAACTTGACAACATACCATTCTGAATGGGCCCCCTTTGTATTTGCAATGTTTGTTATTGCCATAGCTATAGAAATGAAATAGGAGTAGAAAGATCATTGAACGGTTTGCTGTGGCAATTTGACGAGTACAAAGAAAAATGCCAATTGTTGGTATAGTTGTTATCATGGATATTTAAAGAGAACTGGAGTTGCTCAGAGGCGCATGAAGCCAAAATGGCTCGACTGCCGAGTGATAAAGTACCCAGGTCATCCGGCGATCTTCCGCATCCATTGGGCCCATAGAGCAGGCGCAGTAGCGTTTCCTTTAACCCTGCCTCCCAGCCCTCGCTCCAGCCCTTGGTCTGGGTCTCATTCATATGAACAGGAAATAACTCGGATTCGGCTATTTTACAACTTTTAGGACCTAATGATTTAAATGACGGCTATTCAAGTGTTCAAACTCTGAAGTTGATTAATCTAAAAAAAAATAATCCGCTGATTTACGGATGTCTCTTTTACAATGTAAACCCGAGGGAAAAAATATTTTTGGGCCCAACGGCATCATGTGATGGACACGGAAGTTGTAGTACCGCTGTTCGGCCACTACGAAAAGTGGCATCAACGACCGGCACTGTTCCTGGAGGCTTGGGCCGAACCAACCCAAGAGCTACAGTAACCAGTCAGCTTTCTGCTAGTTAGCTAATGTCGTATCTTTTCTGCGACAGTGCTGTTGAAGTGATGATGAAGGATGCTCCGAGGACACTGTTCTTGCTGGTATAATAGAGTTTATTACAAACAAGCACACATGTCATGACGGACGTCTCGAGCAGTCCGGAGGCCTCAAGTCAAATCTGAAAGTCCTGCTCTTTGGGGCGCTGCACCCCCTTATATCGGGTTCATGTCATCCAATCCCTGAGCTAAAATATGACCTCATGCATTAGGTATTCCCTACATGTTATCTTTCAGCCCCTGGCCTTTGCCCTGCTTCTTTCACATATGTTTACAATTAGGGGCCTCGCTGTCTAATGCAAGACTTGAAAATATACCACACTAACTATCTTGCTGATTCCACCAAGCTCCAATGCCACACTGCTCACAGAAAATGAGCACAGAAAAGTTGTCACTCATCTGGCGATAGCAATGTGCTTTCGTCCGCTGTGACAAGAGTGTGTGGATGAAGCATAAAGTTTTTCAATTGTACTCATTTACTTTGTCTCTGTGTCTCGTAACATTAATACTCCACTGCTTGTTTAGTCGTCGTCACTGCAAAAACTCACTTCAGTGAGTCTGTGACTTGCTGCAAGTCCGTTTAGTTTATGCGGAAGTCAGCCTGCTACAATGGTCACACATCACCAAAGTAAAACATGTACTGTATCAGGCAATTAAAGTGATTGATTCCAAAATGATATATCTGATCCCTGGTGGATTCCAGAAATTCAAATATGTGACCTAGTTTTTGGGAGATTTTCTCCAAAAGTTCATGATCCAGTCAGCCTTTGTATTGATTACGTCCACGGTGACCACCTGATCAATCAGGGGCACCTTCCATACTCACCGTGTATTGATTACCATTGTGTGCCAGAGGCATGATGGAAGGGTTCCTGCACTTTCTGCAGCATGTTGAGTCGTAGCCTGTATTGACCCCTTGTAGATGGAGTGCAACTGTTTTTAGTTGGCTTCCTAAAATCAATTAGAAATCTTTGGTTACTTTCTGGCTTGTGGGTATGAATGAAAGCTGCATCAAGATCCTGTTAGTGATACTTTATTGCTGACTGATTGTTTTTTTATATTAGATTATATTTTAAAGTATTGATGTCTGAGTCTGTTAGCCACAGTATACTGTTTTGATCATACCATTTCCTGTGGGTGTGATCAATGGTGAGCTGGGTTTTAGCTTCTAAGTTGAGATTGTAATGGCTCTGACGCAGCTCAACCATGCCAACAATGCAGGGGGGAAACAATAAGCCAAGGAGAAACAACAACAAAGCCTGTACAGAAACACAGCTGCAACATTTGTTCTGTAAGATTGTCTCACGTACATCTCAGTGCCTGTGGTGGCTTTAGGATGCCAGTCAACCTCAGCTTCAGGCTGGATACTGTTTCAGAGTTGACAGACAGCTCATCAGGATGAATGATGTCGGGTCGTGAACTTGCCCCGCTGAGAGATGGGGCGTTTAGAAGGGTAGGTTTCTGCCTGAAGGCGAAAAGTTGCATATTGTAGCTTTAAATTTAAATTTTACGTCGTCATTAATACAATGCAGGAGTTTTCATGCCCATGAGGCCGATTTAAAATCCATTTCATCAATTTAGACATTTATGGCCATCAATTTGAAATTTGTTCCTGGATCCCTCGACAACTTTATGTTAGATTTTCATCCAGGGACATTAATATTATCAGCATATGAAGGATGTGAACACCTTTTTACAATCTGACGCAATCCTATACAATAGCCCTGCAACAAACTTTGAAAAGTTTGAAATGTTCAATTTTTGGCAGACTGTTCTGGGAAATGTCAACAGTATGGTACTTTATTTTGTCTGTGATGTTGTGTATTGAATTTCTTATTATTGTCGGGAGAAGCTTATATTTTGTCTACCCTTCCTACAATATATCATACATTTAGTTGGGGGCAATGAAGAGGTGGGTGTTTTAAAAAGGTATAGATGTTTGTGTGTGCAATAGACTTTTCCTGTGTTTGATGTTTGTCTTTGTAAGAACATGACACGTAGGTCAAGTAGAGACAGAACACGGAGAATTTTCTGCTGATTTCAAAAGACCTTCACCTGCATACACTTGACATGAAAGCACCTCTGATCCAAATGTAAGGAGCTGCCGACACCAAAATTCAAAGGAAAAGCTGAACCTGCTATCACAGGATGGATCTGTTGCTACAAACTCAATTTAAAGTTGTTTTTGCACGAGTTGTATTTGATTGTAAACAGGTAACACTTTTTAATAATGCAATATTTACATAAATATCTTATTTTACATCCATAAGTCAAATTCTTAAATTAAATAATTGGCATCTTCTGATCTGATCTGATCTTTGAGTTAAAGTGAATGTTTGATACTGTGCCTCCCATGCTTTGATGGTGATGGCACATATCTTTATTAAATATCTCAGCATCTTTATTAAAGGAAATTAGTGATGAATCACCCTCATGCATTAATCATATATCAATAATAGCCTGATTTTACACATGATCTACGATGATGAAGATACAGCAAAAATAGAAATGCATGGCAGAAATGGCATGTTGTCAATAATTTAGAGACCCAGCAAAAATTCACAAGTCATGTTTTCAGGGCAGCTCATGTGTTATTAAGAGGAGCCAAGCTCCCCCTGGCTCCCCTGTAGTTCTCACCCTGCACACATAACGGATCAATCACAGTGACTATAAAAGTATTCATAGGAACTTCATGTTTTATTATCATGAACACTAATTCAAAGGAAGCAACAGAAAGACCCTTTAATGTAAGAGAGAAAACAGATCTCTACAAAGTGATCTAAATGAATTATAAATATAAAATACAAAATACCTTTTGGCATAAGTATTCACCATAAAACAAGCCTCTGTCTTTCAAAGAAACAGTGTGCAACATTTATAGGGATCTATTGGCAGAAATGGAATAATAATTAATGTTTTCTTTAGTGTATAATCACTTTAAAATAAGAATCATTGTGTTTTCATTACCTTAGAATGAGCCGTTTATGGTGGGTGCGTCAAAAAATACCATACTTTCGCCCAGGAGACCGCTGTTTGTGTCCCGTGTGAAACCAGAAGTCAAAGTTGATTTGTCACGTAAGTTACGTACTTAAGTAACGCCACTTCCGGAGTTATTTTCACCCAAACCACAATCTTTTCCTAAGTAGTTATCTTGCCTAAACCTAAGGAAGTTGTTTCCTGTGAAGACTGAAGTTTATTTTGAAAAGACTGTATGCATGTAACAAGCGGAAATTGACACGTGTTGCTCGACATTCGTAGGAAAACGCACAAAAAAGGAGGAATAACTTTTTTGTAAGATATCAGCCGGCATATCAGCCGTCGTATGAAAATACATTGACCAATTAAATGCAAATATAATATGCAGAAGTTCCATATTATCATGCCTTACAATTTGCTGTACATGACAGAAATGTGCATGAAAAAACAGGGCTGTTAGTCCAATATTAAGTTCTCCTAGCAGCAGGCTTAGTTATAAAGAAGAAATCATTTCACATCAACCCTCCACAGAAAGTTTTACAATATAGGCAGAAGTCTTTAGAATGAGAGTGCAAATGACAACCCCCCTTACTTCGTTTCAATTAAATATCTGCCGCAGACAATGAGTTCTCCGGCTGTGTTTCGCTTTCAAGCAAAAGGCATTAACTGAATGAAAGAATCCATGGTTACCACCGAACTCTACAGCCTTGGAGCCCTTTGACTGAACCCCGCTGAATAAGACTTCAGTACAAGTCCAATCATTTAAGACTGTGTGAAATGAGCATACTGCTTTTCATATCAAGAGATTCTCTATCCTCTCTTTACAGTCCCACGATTATGGAGACCACTGCAAAATACATCTTATTTCACTCGTAGAATTACATCCTCTAGAACCTATAATTACAATAATCTCCTGAGGGCAGAGAGTTTTCTCCCAAACCATTAACCTTGGGCGCCTAAGCCTCCGCTGTTGTATTTTTACCTTTATTTATCAAGGTTAATTGTTTTGCTGACCACACATGCTCTTTTATCAGCACTACCCAGCGTCACATCCATGCAGTGAACCAACTGTAAGCACACCTTTCCTCCTTCATATTACCTCTTCAACCATAAGCCCCAACCTAATGAATACTTGAAAGTAGGGCTGTCAAAGTTAATGCAATGATAACACGTTAATGCAAATTAGTCTTAACGCCACTAATTCTTTAACGTATTAACATACCTTGTGTTTTTTAGGTTGTAGCGGGCTCAGTTTTAGAGCTAATGTGAACATACTGGCGTCATATGATACTATTAAAAACCTAAGCTTGTCGCGAAGGAGGTTAAATAACGCTCCAAACTTGCGCATCATTTTGGTGAGGAAAAACTGGCATGGCCATTTTCAAAGGGGTTCCTTTCAAGATATGTGAATGAAAATGGGTTCTATGGGTACCCACGAGTCTCCCCTTTACAGACATGCCCACTTTATGATAATCACATGCAGTTTGAGGCAAGTCATAGTCAAGTCAGCACACTGACACACTGACAGCTGTTGTTGACTGTTGGGCTGCAGTTTGCCATGTTATGATTTCAGCATATTTTTATGCTAAATGCAGTACCTGTGAGGGTTTCTGGACAATATCTGTCATTGTTTTGTGTTGTTTTAATTGATTTCCAATAATACATGTATACATACATTTGTATAAAGCAAGCATATTTGCCCACTCCAATGTTGATACGATTATTAAATACTTGACAAATCTCCCTTTTAAAGTACATTTTAAACGGATAAAAAATGTGTGATTAATTTGTGATTAATTGTGAACTACGGACAATCATGCGATTAATTGCGATTAAATATTTGAATCGATTGACAGCCCTACTTGAAAGGTTTGATTTCAAGATGACCGATCAACCTTTGATCAATCCACTGCCACTGTCGGGAGCGTCGCTGCCAGCGCCGGCCTCAAGTGCGAGAACTGTAATGAATCATTTCCAAAGTTGTTTTCACCTGCGTGTCAACACTGTACACACCCGTGTCACAATAGTGGGTTGAATCATTAATCTGACACTTGCCTTGTGCCACTTCGTATACATTCATCAGGACCCGCGATCCGCCCTGCCAGTTGATTTGAATGATGTGAAACACTGACGTTCCACTTTAGTCTGACTCGAATAGCTCAGACTGTGCTGCATTATTATACACTTTAATTTACACCAGCCCATCCAGAATGAGTCGACTCCTCCAGATGCATCTTAAAATGAGATTAATCACCAGGGACCGCCATGTTGAGATGAGTCGTCCACCTGCCATCGGAAATGTGCCATATCAATCAAACCCAGCACACTAATGATCATCTAGCAGAAGCTCCAGCAGAGGGGAATTGTCGTCCCCCCGGCGCAGTCATTTGCGTCGATCTACGACCACAAGCGCATTTGGCCTCCTCCGCAGCCCTAATGGCTGTGCTGCTTTGTCGCCCGCCGATCTGCTCTCCTCAGCTAAAGATTAATCCCCCCCTTCACTGTTGAAGTTGAAGAGCCTGACAGTGTTCTCTGTGAACTTGTCCCCAAATGAGAAGGAGCCAAAATAGTGGAAACATGTAGAAATAATATGCTGGAGAGGCAGCACTTCAAAGCGGGCGATAGGAAAGTGGCCGAGTGAAGTTCACTGGCAATCTCGACTTCTTTTTAACTTGTCACAGCAGCTGATGAAACTCAGAAATCTGCCACTTTGCTGGCTTTACCAGTAATTTCAGGTTTTATAGAAAACACCCAAGCCAATGAGTGGTTGGTTTGCTGCCAATGTTGGTAGCAGAGAAGAGACTTTATCACTAAAACAAATTACTAACATGGGGAGGCAGGTTGTCCAAAAAATAATAACTAGGTACCATTACTGGAAATGTCTTGATGCTTTTTCACTGATGTCTACTTATTCTAACAGCCAAAATACCTCTGAGGATATATGGGAGACACGTTCTGTCTTGTTTTTTATGTCGGCACCGTAGTTTCTCTCTGTGCTCCTTCTTTATCCTTCTCTTGGGCAGCCACATCAGCAGCAAACAATGTTCTCATTATCAGGAAAGTGCATACCTCCTAAAAATGGCATTCATTTGTAACTGTTCTGTATCCGATTCTTACCTGTAATGGCACAAATTCAGTGCCAGTGCTGGAGGTATATAGTGCAGTAAAATATAGAGGTGTGGAGGTCTGGCTTTAATTATACGTCTTGGATTTTCATCTCATGCTAGTCAGCGCTGACATTTAGCCATGAGCACAATAACAATGTTTATTGTTAGGTGTTGATTTGTGTTGCGGCTCTAAAATGTAATTCATTATGTGTGTGACTGATCCCTTCCTGTCTGTCAGAATTTCTACTTGTTTATGGGTGTTTGCCTTCAACACCATTATCCCAGGTTCTATCTCACAGTCAGCATTACCGTTTTAATCATTTAACCATGAGCACAACATTTCACTCATCTTAAACAACTGGTTATTGTATTACAGTTACTGTAGGCAGTCAATAAAATACAATAACACACAGATAATACATACATACATAGACCAAACTTTAATAAATAATGAACAGCAGCTGAATAAAGTGCAGTAACTCATTCATGGGCACCAGTCCCTGACTGTTCTCCAGTCTTACTGGTTAAAACTGTCACCCAGTGCAACGGTTTGTGTTTTTAATAGATTTTTTTTAACAACAATGGAGCTCTATGGCACTGAGTAATAAGCTACATTGGGTTTTGGCTACACGGACAATACTTGTTAGTCAATATATTGTTGGTTTTGGTCTTTTCATGAAATGTGTTGACAATTAGACCAAATATAGACTATCGTCAGCATTTTTATTTCACATAGATGTTATGGTTAATAGATATTTATAGTTTATTTTTCTAATCCATCCATCCACGTGATGGAGAGTAATAAAGCAAACTGGCATATTTATTGTGGTTGCTTGTCCTGGTAGACAATGCCAAAAGAGCCATCTCACTAAAACACCCACGATTTGCAGTGGCTGATTCACATAATGACAATAAAGTTTTATCTTTTGATACTTTAACACAACATTTTAACAAAAACAGAGTGGAGTTTGCATGTTCTCACCCTGTCTGCGTGGGTTTCCTCTGGGTGCTTAACTTTCCTCCCACAGACCACATACATGCAAGTTAGGTGAATTGGAAACTAAATTGCCCGTAGGTGGGAATGTGAGTGTGAATGTGTTTGTCTGAATGTGTTAGCCCTGCGATAGACTGGCAACTAGTCCGGGGTGTGCTCACCCAATTCATGATGGGATAGACTCCGGTCCCCGAGAGACTCTGAGGAAGAAACGCAGTTTGGAGAGGATTTTTATAACAGCTGTTATCAGCAAACTTTATATTTTCTGGGCCCTGTTTGCAAACCAGGAAAGGTATTTAAGTTATTGGTTATGTTTTAGACTTTGATGGCAGGTTTTATGAGTGAAGCAGATGTCTCGTTAAAGACTGATGTCCTTATGTTCAGGTAGAACTTTAAAACAGAAGCTGCTGCCTTGTGTATACCACTAGAGGTTTCCATTACAGCCTTCTTAAAGTAAAAAACTTTAACAGTGCTTTGAGTTCTGTCATGGGATTGTGTGACCGAACGTCAATGAATCTTGTATGGGATGAGTTGGTTTTATTTGCCGTGGGGCTTTGCTGCTGCGTTTTGTTGCCCTTTTGTGTTCTGGTTGTTAATTCGGTGAAGACCTCATTGATTCTGTATTAGCATAGGGACGGTCTGAGAATAAGGAATTTAGTGATGGGGCTGACTTGGTTGGTTGCTTTTAGTTTGAGTTAAAAAAGAACTTGCACACACAAAACTTTTCATCTGTCTGTCCTTGTCTGAGTGTTGTCAGTTTTCATATTGTAGTACTCGAGATCGGTCTTGGTCTCAAGGCCATTTTTTGAAGGTCCCGTCTCGAAATCAACAGCAATTTCGGTCTTGACAAAGAGGACTCAGGATTTTATTTTGAGTTCTAGTATTCGTTAACATCATTACTAGGGATTAAGGTTGGTATGATTCACCTATCTCCCGATTCAATGCTATAATGATACTTACAGGAAACGATCTACTTGTACTGGAGTAGGAATTACACAACAACATCTCTAAAATCGTACAGTGTATGCCCAGCTTTAGGTGGTCTCGACTACAACGCTGTCAGTTATTCCTTGCTGGGCTCTCTGAGTATTTGAGATACAGTTTAGTGGTCTTGACCCTCCCTGCATGTGGTGGTGTACTACACCCAGTGTAATCCAGTTCTAATCTGCAGTTTGCTTCCTTCTTTTTTTTGGTCAATAAAAGTGTCAATGAAATCGCCCTTACTGAGTTAAACTGGACATCTCTATAGTTACTTACAAGCTTATCAGTGCCAACAAACTGCCTAGCTCTCAAGTAGTTGAGTAGTTCCTGTGTACCCAGCCTCAGGTGGTGAAAACATTAGAGTCCAAAGCTTTTTTTTTTCTTTCTGTAGCACCTTCTCTGGTTAAATTAAGATAGAAACGTGTTTTGTGTCCCAAGATATACCTATGCATGGATAAGCTAATGAGCCATATCTCACATTAGAACACATTAGCTACACAGAATAATACATTATTGACATCTTAAGTCACTTTGTCACACTTTGAAACAGTGCTACAAACAGTGGCTCATATTCGGCTGACAATTAGCTCTATTTGTCAGTTGTAAAAAATCTGGTAATAGTGCCTTTATACTGTGTAATGTGTACATTTCTTAAAATGTTTTTTTCTAATTATTAACACAGCTGTTTGTTGGCTGCGCTAAGACTAATATTGGGTTATTTTTAGGCTGCTGTACGTATTTAACGGGTGATTTAGGCTGTCTTGGTTTGTGGGGGGTTGGAGAGTCCATACTGGTGATGGTGCGCTGATGGCCCAATAATGAGAACAAAAGGATGCAGACACTGTTCAACGCAGCCTTGGGGGAAAGTAGGACCTGAAAAAAGCCAGGCGACTCCTGCGTTAATGTGTTTCCTGTGCATCACAAGACAAGTAACAGAGCCGGAGAGAGGCCACACCATCTGTGCCCACATTGCAGGTGCACAAGTCAGACAACTATTTGATTTTTAATGAGGAACTCCTCATTAAATTATTTTTGTGCTGTGCTCTTAATCACATAGATTCTTGTTGGCGTATTGATATAAATACAAAAAAATGCCCTTTCTGCTTAAAACTAGCTTGAATGTGTCTCTTTGAAGTTGAAAGGTCAGTTTAAAACCGGAACATTGGCTGACTCACTCTCTTATGATCCGTCCGTGGCGAGGGTGCCCCTGGAGTCGTCGCTCTCCATGCTAGTTTAAAAAGTGGCTGATGCAATAGTGGTGGTGATTACAACATACAGTATAGCCTAACACAATATTTTGGGATGGTCTCTTTTTCCCAAAAAAGTTGACCGGCGATGCATTTCAAAGGATTGAACTTCACTTGGTCCGAATAAGCAGATTAGCCATGAAGCGTGGTTACTATGGTGACCTGCTCCAATCAATGAGAAGGCAGCCCCCTGAGACCTAAAAGCCAGGGTTATGCCCAAAATTAGTTGGCTGACTGTTGTAAGAGAGGCTTCTGATGTAACTTAGGGCGCTTTCACAAGCCAACATTTAGTCTGTTTTAACCAAACTCTGGTGCAGTTGGTTTGGACCAAAACACAGGCTGCCTGCACGGGCATTTGTTGAGATGGACAGTGGTAAATGAATGATGAGTTAATATGAGTGTGAGAGAACTGACCTGGACTTCTGCAGAAGGCCGATGTTTGCTTGACATCTTGGAGAGAACATAGAGAATGCCAAATAAAGTCCACAGAAATAGTGATGTTTATGAAGTCATTCGAGATAAACTAGAGAAGAAGGGATTGGTGCTCATTATAGATCAGTGCCGAGTCAAAGTGAAAAAACTTTGACAACAATATTTCAAAGTCTGTGATTCTCTGCATAGAAGTGTCAACTCTCGAGACGAAAAAGAAAAATGTGTTCCTTCGTATACGCCCTCAGCAATTTATTTATGTTTATTGGTCCGCTTTAATTTGTGCACTGTGAAACCGAACCAGACTAGATAGAAAACAAACCAAATATATCACTCTGATTCGGACTAACCAAACAGACTATAGCTTGTGAAAGCACCCTGACTCACTGGTAATTAATCAACTACCCTTTTAAACCCCATGCAGATTTATGGTCATTTTGTACAAGACAATAAAAAACGACTCGTACTTTAATTCTCACTCCAGACTGTCAGCCAAGGTAAAGGCTGATTTGCATCCTGACACACACTCAGACACCTGAACACATTTTTTTCCTTGCTAGCATGTTCTTCAGAAAACATTAAGTGCGGTTGAGGGAACGCTCCACAAGGTGGGAGGTCTCCTACCTCGATGAGATCAACTCAGTTCAACACATGGAGTGACGGTTTGTGCAGAACCAAAGGTCCTGCTGAAAATAGTATGGATTTTGAGACACGCCAAGAGGGGAGACTGAGTTTGAGGCTGAAGAGGAAGGAGAGGGACACGACAGGTTCAAAATGAGGTAAAGGTTCAGGAGTGGGCAGAGGCTCTAACAGAGTAAATGCAACCAGGAAGCATTCAAGACAGAAGGCGGTTCGAGACGCACTCCAGCCAGATGTTGAAAAGGTGTAAATGCATCCGTTTCTACAAGACACATACTGTACATGGTACTCCTCCTCCAAGTGCAAATGTGTCAGTAAGTGGTCTGTGAAGGTAGCTATTACGGGTCTGTCCCCTGTGGTAACGGCATCTGAAGTAAGACTGAAATTACACTGTAATTAGACGTCTCATTAACAGCGGCTCCAGCCATTTCAACACATACTGTATGATCATATAGAAGGCGTTAGGAGATGTTATGGTATTTATCTGATCTCTTATCAGTGCTCGTTTCAAGTGCGTCATATGCACAACAATTACAGAGAAGCAGTCGTTGGCAATGAAAATCTTGGATCTCAGGCTCCCTCCAAAAATGCTCATCAAATATGTATCAAAGAAAATTAAAATTACGCAAGTAAAAAAACAAAACTAGAGAACTTCTCGCGATGGGATCACACCAGCTGAGACTCTAAATCGGGCTAGGGGTATAAAGTTAATTTTGGTCTCAACTACACACCTGTAAAGTTTCATGACTGCATCTTGCACAGTTGTAATGACAAATCAAACATAAACATCTGGCAAAGTCCTCAAAACTGCTTCTGTGGTAGTTCTTGTTATAGTGATGGTATAGTATAGTAAATTGTTGACAGGGGCCATTTCGATTCTCCTTGGAGTTTACTATATACAAATGACACAGCAAATGGTACATTGTGACAGCACTGTACAAAATTACATTGCTTACATTATTATCTACCAAATAAATCAGTTAGTGTTCGTCATACTCATTTCTAGTACAATAATACTTGTTAATTTTGATCCATGTGATGTGCGTGTTTTTTAGGCTTTGAGTGAACGTGGGCACATTCATCACGACTCGATTTTGTGTTCAAACTGTCATGTGAAAAAGCTGTCACACATTGAATCGTCAGAGATCTGAAACATTTACTAGTGTGAGTGGGCGATAAAGTAGATTCACAGCATTTGACACAATAACACAACAACCTACTCAGATCAGTTTACACGTGTTTCTTCATGTCACTAAAGTGTTACAAACATGACGCATTTACATGCTTAGATATATACTAACTAAACGTGCATACAGTATGTGATACAATCTGTCCTCATTGACCAAACAGGGTGAAGAGAGTTGAATATGCTGCCTTTATTTCTGGAGACAGAACTAGCACATTGCCATAATGGCACTCCACCGTCATTATAACTCTATAGTATGTCTTTTCACTTGCCTCTTTTGTTTGCCGAGTTGTATGACCAGCATGGCATTGACGGATACATTCTCTCTTTATAGTACTGTTTGGCACATTGGCGAGGTAATCCACCTAGTCTGCAAAGGGTTGCTTATCCAATCCTCTTACAACAAGGACACCTACTCTTCTCCCATGTGTACATACGCAGACCTTCTCCAAGGACAGATATTGAAAAGTGGCTGCCATTGCAATTACTAGGAAATCCATTCACTTCTACATATTGTCTACTTATTCTTATTTGAATAGATAAGATATTGAGTTCAAGTAAGCTTTTAGCAAGGAATATGTTGATGTTAGTGCCGGGTTTTGATATTTACAGACTATCTATAACATGCTGTGGGGAATCCACAATGTTCAGCACAATTGGTTTGTGTTGTTCAACATGTACGTCAATGCAGCAGCATCGTCTCATACTACTCACAGGACCAGTATTTAGTTTGAAACGCCAACATGACCCTGCTGACAGATCTGCACCCAAGGCTTTAATTCGTCAGTGAAAACTGAACAGTACCTATTTAATTTGAATCAATAATCCTGGTGTGGGGAATATACTAATACAAAATACAAAAAAATATAATCTTTTCTCATATTGATTAACAAAATGTCTGTTAGTGTTTCACGTTTAATTCACCGCGCTGATCCACGACCCAAAGGATTTGAAATATTAAGGATACAGGCAAAAATATGAGAGCGTAGCTCACTCTTGATTTCATCATCATTCACCTCTCTCCTTTATTCTAGTCTAAAATACCACCAACAACAGCCGAACTGGATTTGTGTATTTTTGGCATAGTTTTTAACTATGCTGCCAATTTAGCTCTGGGATTGTTGGTCAGCCGGTGGGGCGGTCCACAACTTTGATCCAGAATGAAATATCTCAATAAATGGAAAAAAAATTGTGAGTGCTGTACTGGGTCAGGGAACTTGGTGGTGAAATAAAAAAACAGGTGCTCTTCAGGGATGGGGCAATAAAAACAGTGACCATCCAGGTTACTTGAAAGTAGGTCCTTGGTTGGTGGTCGGAAAACATCCGAGGCACTCTTATTGTGGATTAAAAATCCTTTATTAAGACATGGATAACAAAAATGTGTTTTAACTCAACAACTCAACTTAGACTTGTATAGACTGCCATCCTGTACCAAGGACTTCCTTTCAATGTAAGCTGGAAAGTCACAGTTTTGTATTGTTATATCTCAACAAATATTGGATGGTTTGCCATAAAATTTGGTGTCACCAGAGGATTAATCCTCATGACGTTGGTGATCCTCTCCTCCTAATTTAAAACCAGTCACATAACATTGATACCCAGGCTATGTACATTTGCACATCTTTGCCCTTTGCTACTACTTCAACCATATACACTCACCGGCCACTTTATTAGGTACAAGGTGTACCTAATAAAGTGGTCGGTGCTAGTACCGGGTGGTCTTCTGCTGCTGTAGCCCATCTGCTTCAAGGTTGGACGTGTTGTGCGTTCAGAGATGGTATTCTGCATACCTTGGTTGTAATGAGTGGTTATTTGAGTTACTGTTGCCTTTCTATCATCTCGAACCACTCTGCCCATTCTCCTCCGACCTCTGACATCAACAAGGCATTTCCGTCCACACAACTGCCGCTCACTGGATATTTTCTCTTTTTTGGACCATTCTCTGTAAACCCTAGAGATGGTTGTTCGTGAAAATCCCAGTAGATCAGCAGTTTTTGAAATACTCAGACTAGCCCGTCTGGCACCAACAACAATGCCACGTTCAAAGTCACTTAAATCCCCTTTCTTCCCCATTCTGATGCTCGGTTTGAACTTCAGCAAGTCGTCTTCACCACCTCTAGATGCCTAAATGCATTGAGTTACTGCGTGATGGCTGATTAGCTATTTGTGTTAACAAGCAATTGAACAGGTGTGCCTAATAAAGTGGCCGGTGAGTGTATATAAATGTATATATATATATAATATATATACATATATATATTATATATAATATATATATTGTATATTTTTATATACTTTTCTAATCCAAACTCAGTGTGATTTTCATTTACTTTAGTGCAACATGAAAGACTGACTTCCATCAGTTTGTGGCAGACAATGCGATTTTTCTGAATCTGAATTTGAATACTTTCTGCAGCGTCTCGAGAGAATCTCTTTTAATGGACATGAAGCTTTTCTTTTTCAACTTACACTGGATGTTTTTTCTGCAGCTTTGATATAGTCTGTCTATAATCTATTTTGAAATATACTGTCGATCACAGATATCCTCTGTACGTTATATTTGCATATAGTTTAGAGTTCACACTTTCCATGAGAGTTTTCCACTTCTTGAAGATCTTCATCTTAATTGAGGTCATGCCATAGTCTTAAGTTTCCTTCAGTGCATAGCGAGGATTTGTTCCTGCAGTTTTTTTAAGGCTATATGGAAAATCTACTGAGACAGCCTGAATGGCAATGGATGCCAAATGGTGTGCTACCAAATTCTGGGTTTATCTCATTTCAACAAAATACCTAGATGCTAAAATGAATAAAACAAGGTCTTTGAATATCATGAAATGGAACTCACCTTGATTTCAGCGCTTCTAAATGTTTTACTTTTTGCTTCTTAGGCTCTCTGCGTGTATTATGAGTGTTATATAATCCATCTAAAGGATCATGCCAAAGTTCAGTTTAAATAAAGCATTAAGATCTTACAAATACGAGTTAAAAGATTGTTTCCATTACAGGATTTTCATAGTGACCCACAGTGTGGGTTGAGACATGAATCTGAGTAAGTGAGTAGAGGAGTGGGAGCGTCTGGGCGAGTGGTGTTTACAGTTTGAGTTTTTTTTTTATGTGTAGATTGGCGATTGATGAAATGACCTTGAAGGTGGGTGCAGCGGGACTGGGCTGGAGATGTAGGCCAGTAAAGGCATCTGAAGGCAGCTGAATTAATTTAGTTTTGCCCTCTCCAGGAAGCACAGACATCTCATTTTCATTTCACTTTAGTTTCCTAACACATGCAAGCGCCAATGTCTGTCTGTCACTAATTAGCCTTTTAGCAAGGGCTTTGGTACATGTCAACACCAGATGCAATTACATGCATGTTCTCTCTTGAGGATGAAGGTTCAGCATATTGTTTACATGTACTCTGCCTCTTGGGAATTGCCATGCATACATTTTCAGAGATGTTGTTGTAGCTCATGTTCCTTTTTGTTGTTGTATTTTTAGTCTTCTCACACTGGCGGAAACATAAACTTAATTTTTGAAAACTTGATTACATTTGTCATATACATACAGGTACATACACGGAAGTTGACCTCTGCATTTAACCCATCCTAAGCATGTAGGAGCAGTGAGCTGCTGTAAGCGCCCGGGAAGCAACTTGGTGTTAATGTTTCGCTCAAGGACACTTCGACATGCAGACAGTAGGAGCCGCCCCAGTTGTTTGACCCTTTTGTATTTTCACAGCTGCTCACTCTCAGGAGCGAGCTATTTTTTTTAATAACTATTCATTACAGAAGGCTGATTGTACATTATGTTTTCTGCTGCTTGGCTTTGACCGATTAGCTCTTTCAAAGGGATGCACCGATTGTGAAATTCTGGGCCGATACCGATGTTACACAGGGAAACAAAGACCTCTTCATTATAAAATAAAAAAATAAATGAGCTGTTTTAAATGTATTCAGCATTTCATCACACTGACTTTCAATGAGTACAAACAAATTCATGAAACAACCTTTAATATAGCCTTCTTTGACATTTTTTAAATAACTGCTTCTAAACTCCTTTTCAGCTGCTATACAACTATGTGCTCAATGAGAAGAATATTTCAGTACTTACATAGCCCAACAAAAATATTCATTTTGTGAAACATAAATTAAGTCTAAATGTAAAAGCGAAAAATAAGTATGTTTCCCACACATTGACTTTACTTGAGCGAATGGCATCTTATCGACCAATAGACCGATGGCAGTCAACAAGGGGAATATTGTCCGATACCGATGTTTGGCCGATAAATCGGTGCATCCCTAAAAATAAATAAATAAATATGCATGTTGTTGTCAATTCCTTTACAGAGAAGACAGCGCAAGTAAAAAACAATATGTAACAAATAACTCATGTTTCCTTAAATGACCACATGTGAGCAATATGACATAGGAAATATGGAATTTGAAGTATTTCTAGTTTACTCAGTGTAAAAATCACTGCACATGAGAGGCTGAGATAAAATGTCTGTCAGTATTCATGAGTTTTCCACGTAGTTGTCATTGTCATATCCAGGCATTATGAATGAATAACTGGATTTCAAGTAAAGTTTTATCCCGTCTGCAAAACAATCATCTAAAAAATATTCAAAGGGGAGTTAAACCAAGCTCTGGCCAAGTCATTTAGACCAGCGGTCCCCAACCCCCGGGCCGCGGACCGGTACCGGTCCGTGGGTCATTTGGTACCGGGCCGCACAGAAAGAATAAATAACTTACATTATTTCCGTTTTATTTATTATCTGAATCTGAATGATGTTTTATTTTGAAAAATGACCGGATTCTCTCCGTTACATCGTAGTGATACGTTAACGCTAAAATTTAACCCACAAGCTAGCAAAATGAGTAAAAAACAGACGTCTTTGGAGAGTTTCTTTGGGAAGGGGAAAAGGCCCAGTGAAGAGACAGAAGAAGGGCCAACGACTTCCAAGAAAAAGAAAGCTGCATTTAACAGACAATACCAGGAGTCCTACTTAAAATATGGATTTATCGCGACAGGTGACTCCCACGCACCAAGCCCGCTCTGCATACTATGCGGCGACCGGCTCTCTAATGAGGCAATGAAGCCTTCAAAACTGCTTCGCCACTTGGAGACCAAGCACCCTGCATTAAAAGACAAGCCTTTGGAGTATTTTGAAAGAAAAAAGCGGGAACAAGAAGGACAGAAGCAATTACTGAGGGCCACCACATCAACAAATGCGAGTGCACTGAGAGCATCATACTTGGTGGCTAACCGTATTGCTAAGGCTAAGAAGCCATTCACTATTGGTGAAGAATTGATTCTGCCCGCCACTAAAGACATTTGCCGTGAACTTCTAGGAGAGGCTGCGGTTAAAAAGATAGCACAGGTGCCTCTGTCGGCTAGCACCGTCACTCGGCGCATTGAGGAAATAGCAGAAGACATTGAGACACAATTGTTGGAGAGGATTAATACATCACCGTGGTACTCACTCCAGGTTGACGAGTCTACAGATGTTGACAACAAGGCAATACTACTTGTTTATGTGCGATATCTTTATCAGGAGGATGTGCATGAGGATATGTTATGTGCACTATCGTTGCTAACCAAAACCACAGCCACAGAACTATTCAAGTCGCTGGATGATTATATGTCAGGGAAACTGAAATGGTCCTTTTGTGTCGGCATATGCACAGACGGAGCTGCTGCCATGACCGGACGGCTGTCTGGTTTAACTGCTCGGATTAAGGAGGTTGCACCTGAATGTGAATCTACGCATTGTGTCATTCACAGGGAAATGCTGGCTAGCCGAAAAATGCCACCAGAACTTTCCAGCGTATTGAATGATGTTGTTAAAGTTATTAACCACATCAAAGCACACGCCCTTAACTCGCGCCTGTTTGAGCAGCTTTGTGATGAGATGGACGCGGAGCACAGACGCCTTCTCTTATACACAGAAATAAGATGGTTATCCCGAGGGAAATCGCTGGCCAGAGTGTTTGAGTTACGAGAGCCGCTGCAGAGATTTCTGTCAGAAAAGAAGTCACCGCTGGCAGCACATTTCAGTGACGAGGAATGGGTCGCAAAACTGGCTTACTTGTGCGACATATTCAACCTGCTCAATGAGCTCAATCTGTCACTTCAGGGGAAAATGACAACAGTCTTCAAGCTGGCAGATAAAGTAGCTGCATTTAAAGCCAAACTGGATTTGTGGGGACGGCGCGTGAACAGAGGCATATTGGACATGTTTCAAACATTAGCGGGGATTTTGGGTGAGACTGAGCCCGAGCCTTCATTCTCCCAGCTGGTGCACGATCACCTGTCTTTGCTTTTAAAAGAGTTCGAGCGCTACTTCCCAACCACAAAAGACCCACGAACTGCCAAGGAATGGATCCGCGACCCATTTGTCAACAAACCAGGAGAATCCAGCATGTCTGTGCAAGAAGAAGATCAGCTGCTGGAGATCGCAAATGACGGCGGCCTTAAAAGTGTGTTCGAGACAACAACTCTGCCGGTGTTCTGGATTAAAGTCTCGGCAGAATACCCTGAGATCGCCACAACAGCACTGAAAACCCTGTTGCCATTTCCGACATCCTATCTGTGTGAAGCGGGGTTTTCTGCAGTGACAGCAACCAAAACTAAATTACGGAGTAGACTGGACATAAGCAACACACTTCGGGTGTCACTGTCTCCTATTACCCCTAGATGGGACCGTCTCGTTGCAGAGAAACAAGCTCAGGGCTCACATTGATTTAGCGTTATGGTGAGTTAATTTTTTCATGCACTTTATATTCGTTTTTGTGGTGTATCTGTATCTTATTTTTGTAGGCATGTTTAAACGTTACCATAGCGACCAGAGAGCGTTAGGGGGCAGAGAGGATGATACTCATGTTATGTTGTTGGCGCGATGTTAAGAGGACGCTGCTAATAAAGTTGCATATGAGTACACAGTGCATTCACGTTTATTATTATATTTACAATATACCACTGTTTTTATGCCGGTCGTATCATTTTATTTTGTTGTATTTATCCGCCACACCTTGAAGGCCTGTCCGTGAAAATATTGTCTGACGTTAAACCGGTCCTTGGCGCTAAAAAGGTTGGGGACCGCTGATTTAGACGGTTCAGAAACCATTTTCTAATGTAATTCAGTCTGTGAAAGCAATAATTATTTTCTATTAATTACGGTTTCAGCACCAAAAGCTTTGGGATTGTACATTAGTCTGTCAGTTTCCGGAGTGTGTGGTCCTCGGGTTTCCTTATTAAGCCTGTTAGATTTAAATTGCTGCACATATGAAGGCTTTTGAGAAAGTAATGGCATAATGAGACCTTTCACCTCGGACTGATGGGAGAAATGAATCCTGAACGTGGCGAAAACTACATTTGATTGACGGGTTAATTCAAGATTGCCTCACTGTGTGCAACTGCCAGTGTTTGCCAGTATGAATCACATGTTATAATGTGTATGTACACAGTTTTTTTAACATAACCCCAAGACATAGCTTTTAACAGTGTCTCTCTGTCAGAACACGTTTCATTAATCGGGATAATGTTACCCAAAGTCAAAATTAAAGTGGGAAAAGCTTGGGAAATAGAAGTTTCCTTGATGCAGTCCAGTTTATGAGTATGTGCATTGCTTAGTAGGAGACATCAATAGTAAAGCCCTGCTCAGAAACTTGAGAAAGATGCATGCACTGACTGCCCAATCAGTTGGTTGCATTCCCTTTAAATTTTCATACATACATGCTCTACCCTCTGATGGATTTCGCTGTTAGTTGTAACCAGAGGCGAAGGCCAAAAGGGATGCGATGCACTCCGATGCTGGACTCGAATACACAACGATGTGTGAGGGCTCAGCTAGTCTGGGCCAAAATGGTTATTAAACGAGTGGAGCGCCGCCACCCACCACGGGCCCCTGCTGTCCAACCAATCACCTGTGCCCAAGAGCCAGAAGGAAGTAAGAGAAGTTCCGAGATTTCCTGTGAATATGTATGTCCCCCCTTCTTATTCATCATATATGAATGTGATCTAGTTGCAAGGACATTCAATCAAGTGGTTAAACAAATAGTGTAATACGTGTTGGAACTTGATAAAAAGCTGGACCTCTTCAGAGTGGGAAGATATACAGCATCGACTTTATTCCATTATACACTTGATATACAGTTTGTCCCTACAAACCTTTTATCAAGTTTAAATACTTCACATTTTTCTTCAGTCTTGCATATTTGAGCACACCTCCCAATCTAGTATATCATTGTTGGTACCAATTGATTCCTTAGGTTTTTTCTAGTCTCATATGATGCCCGTATCTTCAATGTAGCTTTTACAAATTTGCGTTAACGTGTTCTTATCGGGTTAACTTTGACAGCCCTAGTTCAAATGTTATCTTGCAGAAAGTAGTTTTTGGCGAGAAACTTGAATAAATACAAAAGGAGATGTTTTCACAGCAATATAACAAAGAAAATAGAGCGGGAATTAGGACCTGTTTAACTTCCTAACAAAAAACTGTATGTAAACGGTAATACATGGGATTTATTTTTTTATTTTGTTTTTTACCGTGATATCGAATTGGTAGAGAGAATCGTGGAATTTCAATGGTGCCCGTGCTACTGAGTTTTTCGTATTGTGACATCCCTAGAAGGGACGATGCTCCCTGTCCTCTTATTGACAATGAAGTACAGGGAACAAAACCACATGTGCACCTCCAGGGGAGAAATCTCAGTAATGGCTTTCTTCCTCAGGAGGGAGACCTCCATCACGGCATGGTCCTAGAGAGCAGTGTGGAAGACGACCCGTAAAGGAGGGGAATTGACAGCTGAATTGGAGTGCATGTCCTCTCCTCGGTGCTCTGTCTGTGGAGAAAGGAGACACAGACCTCCAACCACCCAAAGTGACGCTCTGAAAATGGTTACACAGTGGGAATAGGAGTGTAAAGCTCTGTGGGCCCACCTGTTGTCTTCCTCCCACTGAGGAAGGAGACACATGGGGGTCCTGGTGAAAAGGGTCACTGCAGACAGAAAAAGACGCTCCATTTACCTCTCTCTCTCTCTGAAGCACAGTACGCGGAGAATTAATCCCACACAGTTGTCATTGCAGCTTCTGATCGAAGCAAAGAGTTTGCCCATTCCTGATGGGGTGCCTATGCTGATTTGTGCAGCACACATTGTTCTTCTGCAATTGATAGCGAAAGGCCTGAGACATCCTAAGGGCTCATTCACACCAGCATTTTATTACAGGAAAATGTCAAACCAAAATCAATTCATTTCAATGGAATCATCGCAATCAACTGAGGCCAAATGTGTTTGCGCTGTGCTTTCGCATAGAGCTCGACTTGAGTGAACTTTAATCTGCAATGGCACTGATGTCTTGACAGTGCTGAACTTTACGGGAACAAAGAGACAGAAAGATCCAACATGGAAGAAGCTATCATATTAGCTCTGTCATGCCATCCAATTTCATATCACCCTGCTCTGCCAGGATATAAACCGCTCCACAAAAGAGATGTGGCATGTTTTGCTGTCAGTTGTGACATTTTGTGTAGGTATGAATAAGCTCCCTTGAATACAATTTCTTAACTTTCTGGCAGGTTAGTGACAGAAAGTGCAAGTAGCCAGTACGTCACTACGCCAAGCTTCCAGTATATACTATCCTGCAAGGTTGCATGGATGAATTTCACTGTGCAACTGTCTAGTTGTTGCCAGGCACTAAGGTTACCACTTTAGTCTGAAACTCAACAATTTCTCAACAGTCTACTGATGGGTGAGAAAGCTCAGGGAGCCCATCAAAAGGCCACACTGCTAGCTAGTGTTCCAGCTTGAGCATTGTTAGGATAGCAGCAGGTCGAACCCTTTCCTGTCTCTCTTGAAAGGAGGCAGACCCTGACTGTATCCTCGACAGGCTGATCTCCTTTGTCCCGCTGCCAGATGTCGACCCTGCAGTAGGGAGCATACGCCGCAGTAGGGAGCTTCGTGGTTAGAGGCAAAACCGGTTCCTTCTTGATTTAGTGAAAAGTTGGTGAGTCGAGGGACAAACATAGCTGAACATAAATATAAGCAGAACATAAATGTTAAACGGCTAAGGAGGCATTCGACAGCTCAAAGCCCTGAAATCCCACACAGGGTTTTTTTTAAACCTCTGCAGGTAAAACAAAACTTACAGGGGAGTGATGGAAACTTCAGTCAGTCATGGTCTGTAGATACCCACACAGTCCTGAGAAGAGTCAACATCAGTCAACGTACCTGAAAAACACCTGTGTAGGTGTACAATGGATTTATAGTGGATTTAAAGTCGCTCTATATGATAATCAGAGCATTATTATAGCAACAAACAACTATTTGTAAAGATATAGAGGAGTAATGTCTACCTGAGCAGAGATTGATGTCGCTCTCCCTCTGTGTGTGTGTTGTAATTCGAGCTTCTTCATGCTTTGTTGACATTGCCAGGCCGCCTTTTAGTGCATGTTTGTGCAAATAAGCGTGCCCCACTGGCTAGCTCACAGCCGCCGCTTCTACTATGGAGAATCAAAGTTTTTTAAACTATTTAGTCAGGAAGAACATTTTCAGCCCCAGTACTCATACAGCAAAACTCTCCAAATATCAAAAGATTCAGTTTCTAGTTTGTTCCGTGCAAAAGTTTCATATTTTTGGGTTTAATAAAAAATTGAGGCCCCTGGGGTCTTCTCATGCGGCTTATAATTTTTGTCATGTAACTTTTGATGGCCCAATGAGGAAATACTGTCCAACAAGATGTTGCTACCATTTCTCACTGATGGTTAGTAGTTCTCTCTCTGTGAAGCTCTAACACGAATGTCTGTTGACATTGACGTCAGCATTTTTCCCTTTTTGGCTCCTTCAGGTATTTAGAACAAAGAATGCAGAAAAACAGATTGAAATATTGAAAAAAAAAGCTGAGGAGAAAAAAAAGCACATATTCTTGTTGTTTTCTCACAGAAAAGCTTCCAAAGAGAGACGAACACAGCTACGTCTGCATGCCAGCTGGGTGCCTCTCTCTCTCTCTCTCTCTATCTCTCTGCACTAATGCATTTCTTTTTCAATGGAAAGAATTTTCTCTTGCAACTTCCTAACAATGCTGAGCGTGTTTAAAAACTCAACCCAGTGGGTGCTGAAAGTTAAAAAATATATATGGTAGTCAAACTTGACTAAAGGTGCCATGCTTCAACTGGGTTTTCTGCGGTTGCATAGCAACAGACTACCACTTTCCCCAAAAACTCCTATTTGGAGGAGAGGTTTTGTGGGAGCATTGTAGAAACCTTTACAGTGCACTAAAAAAGACAGACTTTTCTTTTTCTCTTTGAAAGATCGGATAAGAATTATTACATTTTGATCTCAGTTACAAACCAGGGAACTCTTTACAACAGGGTTTTATGTTTTTAGCTCTTTGCTGTAAATGGAGAGTCCACTGGTTATAAAATCCACATCACCACCAGCTGCGAGACTCAGCGTGACTCCCTGCACTGCTTTTGTCCCCAGAATAATGCATCGCTTTGTGGATAATGAGCACTTTACTGCATGTAGTCCATGTGTTTAGTTTGTAAAGCATTCACATAGAGCATTTATACAAGTTGTTTTTTGTCTGTGAAGTTTCCCTCTCAAAGCATGAGCTTGTATTCTCAACTGTTAACACCTACAAGAGCAACTGTGTCAAAGACGTGTGAAAGCTGCCAGACCGGGAGCTCATTATGGCTCCAGACAATGCCGTCATTAATGTCCAGCAGGGTCTTCACATTATGAAACCAAGCAGCTCCTCCAGATGGCTCTCCAGTCTCACCTGGCTCTCCCTGTGCATCTCTCAGCACTCCTACAGGAGGTGGGAGGTCGGCCAGAGGCCCACATCTTTCCAGGAAGAGAGAAAAGATTCAGCCGTGGAGTTCAAGTCCAAGACCATCCGATCCGAAGACCACAAAGGAACCACTTACGGTAAACAGAGCTGCGGGGAGGAGGAGGGATGAATCATTGAAACCACAGCTAATAAAGAGCACACTTAATAAGATAATGGTCCTCTGTCAATATACAGCATTTGTCCAAGGTCGGTTTCGATTCGTATGCAATAAGGGTGAAAGACCTCATAAAGAGTTGAGACTCTCAAATTACTTTTGAATGAAATTTCCAGTTAGTCAGACGTAACGATTCCCGTATTTCGCAGAACGTTTGTTGAGCAAAACACTTTGGGGCTTGTGTAAGAACAAATGTTAGAAATGAAAATAAAAGGTCTGACAGCATCCTGTATCAAAGGCATCTAAATGTTCCATTTTATCTATCTGTAAATCTGATAGGGCTGTCGATCGATTCAAATATTTAATCCTGATTAATCATTTGATTGTCCGTGATTAATCACAAATTGATTAAACATTTTTGATCTGTTCAAAATCTACTGTAAAGGGAGATTTGTCAAATATTTAATACTCTTATCAACATGAGAGTGGGCAAATATGCTTGCTTTATGCAAATGTTGTATATATTTATTATTGGAAATCAATTAACAACACAAAACAATGACAAATATTGTCCAGAAACTCTCACAGGTACTGCATTTAAATTTGTGGCTTTATAATCTAAATTATTTTTTTACCTACAATGGCCTTAATATATGGAGGACGGAACCTGCCAAAATGTTAAATAAATATATATGTAAATGCATTAAGAAATGTGTGAATAAATAATATAGAAATAGATAAGGGGTGAAATGCAAAGGGTAATAAATGAATAAATACATATATAAATACACACATTTAAAAATAAATACAAAAATATATAAATGTATTTAAAAATAAATGAAAAATTAATATTTTAATAAATAAATAAAGGTATTAATAGAAAAATACATAAATAAAAAAGCAATTAATGTCACATTTCATCAATTAATGAATGGCTACATTTATTTTCAATATTATTTTTGCTACATTTATTTATTTATTCATTTATTTATTTAGGCAGGTTCCGTCCTCCATACTAATACGCCGTCGTAGTATTTGTGTTTGTCTGAAGATACACGTTAAGGGTGTTATGGGTCAGATCGCATGGGGCTGGCAGAGGAGCTAATGCACACACACCTCCCATATCTCAACATATTGTGTGGACCTGCACGTCAAGGTAGTTGACTGGTAGGTTCAACTCCTGTGGGAGGTGAGCTCGAAATGGAGAGGGAAAAAAAAAACTTAAACGTTATAGTTGCACGTACAAGTATAGAGGAAACAGCCCAGTGGACATCTCTAAATGACAGGTTCACCCCATGCAGCCGGGGGAAACATGTTTCAGCCTTCACAAGTAGAAATAACAGAGAACTTGAAAGCTTAGAAGGGGTGGAAACAACTTGTCATCTACATTGAAACTGCCACACATAACTATTATTCGTGAAATTGCTCACATTTAATAACATCTTTAACAAGGAAGCATGACAATACAATTGGAGCTGGATGACTTCCTGCTGGCTCCCCTCAAAATAATTTACTGAAATGTCTCTATTCTGATAGAATGAGTCACTGTTTAAAAAAAATGTTTTAAAGCATTTTTTGTAATGATTGTTTATTAGAAAAAGGTCTTGTTGGGCATCACCTGACATGCAATTCAGACTGTAGACACTTTTGCCAAAATTACCTCACAGCCTAACTAGTATTAGCTGCAAATGATTCACTGCCTGTAACTTTTTGTTACGGGGAATATGTGTTTCATTCTCTCATCAGTCAAACTGAAATCGTAAAAGCACCAGGAGGCCTTTAATGAATGTGATCAGCTTCTCGTTTATTTCACCTGAATTTCATTCAACATCAAATTGGCCAGCTGTTGTCTCAATGTATGGGTTTGTTTTTATTAATAGCCTCCACAGCTATTTACAGTGTGAGCTAATATGTGTAGTATACGGAGTGAAAGCAAGCTGTGTCGTAAGGTGCTGTAGGTAACTGATCTAAGGTCTCCTCTTCACAGGTATAATTTTGTAACTGTATAGCTTTTGTTTTTGAGCTGAAAGTGGCCCTTGTTTCAGCTCTCGAGCCAAGCCGGTTAATAACTCTCCCACACACAGTGCCTTCTGCTAGGAACAACAATTACCACCTCTGCTCTGAGCTGCTAGGTAATATTGTTTGTCTTCTTGGAGATTTTCATCAACTGGGAGCTGAGAATTGTGTAGGAACGTAGTGATGATCCACATATTACAACAGTTTGCTCTTTCTGAATTTTTTTTTTAGATCAAGATTGCTTTCCTGAGAGTTCATTAACTGAATATTGGGAGCTGTCACCCAAACGTACAGAGGCGTCTTCTTCTCCTCCCTCAGAGTTGACATACACTTTTTAACTAAAATGGATAATCATTTTGTTCATCACCTCTGAAATGGCAGCAATTTATTACAAATGTATGTAATTTAATCCTCTAACTAGCAATTCTCCTAACCTGACTTTAGCTAATTAACTTTGTTATTTTAATGTGCACAGTAATTACAAGAGGACATTTGTCTCTGTAATGTAGAATTAAATACTCTACAGCTCATTATCAATGCAAAGTGATACTGGGCTGGGTAATCTTGTGAGTTTAAAAAGCAGCATCTCACAACTGTCTGCTGTGGGATTCAGTCGTCTCACAAGACACCAGCTCTGCATCTGTCTCAGTCTGAGTCATCCATCATCTCCACAACACGTACAGTAACAAATGAGATGATGGGAAATTTGTAAAATCACAGTGAAAGAGAGGAATCGTGGTTACAAGTCAAGGCACCGAGAAGAAGGTTGTTGTGGGATTTAATGTCGTCATCAATTCTATAACATGACTTTTTGTTTGAGCGTTTGTACTGTTATACAGTACAGCAAGATGTTGTTAGATCTGGTACTGCAACAAGACAGTATGATACTGTGTGTGCATTTCTGAGCTAATGAGGGTGTGTGTGCACAGCCCGCTCCTACAAAACGTGTTCATTGTAAATATGTTTTGAAGGAATTGTAATTACTGCTTGAATTTTGTTCATTTTTGCTATCCATGAAATGTGAGCGGACAGAAGGTGTACAGAAGGTGTGCCCGGTTCAGAATACCGACGTGTAGTCTATCATGTGTCGCGGCCCAGTCACGACAAGAATTTATGACTCTCAATCGTTTACTCTGACATAGTGACCATCATAACTGTCAAAAACATTGTGTAGTCTGATCCTGGCATAAGAGGAAGTCAGGGTGAATGGGTGGTCGTCCAAATAACAGAGACTGAAGTCTGTGTCCTGAGTCGTATGTGTTGTTAGGTTTTGGCTGATAGAACAATTTGTTAAGGCCAGAAAAGATTGTAGGTTTTGGTTAAATACCGAAAAAGTCACAGCGTTGCGTTTCATTTTTCAGAATTAACTTCAGGCCTCAGTTTTCCCTCCAGCGGTACTTTAGTGTTGTCAAAAATATCCAAGTACTGATACATATCTATACTTTGAAAGACATTTAGCCGGCACAAAATGAATGCAACACAAAACATAAACGTCGGCCACTGCCATCGATGAATGTCATCTTATTTGCCGATAGGTCGATTGCAGTCAACGAGGCAAAAATTGGCGGATACCAATGTTCGCCCCGTGCATCCCTACTTATTATGTCAGATTTATGACGAATGCTGTTTCATATTTGTGAATGGAAATGGACTTCTTTAAACATCACACCACGAATCACAACAACCTAATGTAATATTGTAGGTCTGTACAGAAAGTCTTCATAATATTTTCCCTGCCTCCGACCTCCCAGTCAACAGTTTGTTCACAAAAATCCTTTGAGTGTCAGCCAAGAATATTCTTAAGTAAAAGGAGAAGGGGAGTTTAATCTAAACAAACACCTTGTTCAAAAGTGAGCCAGGGTCACACCAAGTGTTCACCCCACAGGCTCTGTATAATTGCCTTCATGCTCATGCCTCTGCCAATAAAAAATACCCAGCAGTGACTTTGGAGTGGCAGCAAACGTATCTCCCCTCAGTAGTTTTTGTTGCGTATGAGCTTGTTGGATTGCCACCGCAGATTCCCCGGGCATCTATTTTTGATGCTGGTGCCGAAGTGGGGCATCAAGGCTAATTTGAATAAGTGCCACTGTTAGTCAGACCATCAACATCAGCATGAATGCTGCACGGCTGTTAAAAAATATAAATATACACTGCAGGGGGATTAATCATTAAGATGTAAGAAGAAAATTAGCCGTCCATCATCCTGAATGATTCGGAAGGTTGATTGCTCTGCCTGTCAACCCTCTAGATTAGATGCTGCTGTCCGGGATGTCTTCCCCATTTCCTCCGTTTCACATTCAGAATTATTTCACTCGCTAAGTTCAGAATACATAAAACAACTTCAGCAGAGTTGGTATATAATATGCACACGGCTGCAAGTGGCATATAGAAGAAGCAGCTCCTCACTTACCAACTGTCTGAGAGACTTAAAGCTGGTAAACTCTGCATATGACTCAGTGAGGAGGTTTAAAAAAAGTGACACCTTCCTCCTCCTCCTCCTCCTCCTTACAAAATGATTAATACTATACTAAAAGAGCAAATCTAGACTTGTGGTTGTGACATGAAAAGCAAAATCTGTCAGACTGTTTGATAAGAAATGAATCAGCTTACATAACTTAGGTTACACAATAAATTATCTGTGTATGACCCGTCAGACAGCTTCTATTTGCTATCTTTACTCTCAAATCTATTTAGAGAAATGTTCATATTTACAATATAAAGAGGCCTTGATTGGACAGTATTTTAAAATAGGTATAATAAATATAGAAAACCTGCAGGTAGGATACAATCCCAGCTGCAGTTTTTCTGGTGGATGTGATAAAGTAGTCATTGTCAAACTCCTGTCCCGCCCCACGGACGCAGACTGGCCAAACATAGCATAGCATTGGCCAGCTTTGACCAGCGTCTGACAAATATCCAGCTCTGCTCCATAGAGCCTCATGCAATCCTTTCAGATTTTCTTCATTCTCAGGCCGGTTATGTGGATTTCATGGTTAACCGTTGTGCCTGAGGCACTTGTGATAGTGATACTCGTTACCCGGAGAGGTTGGAAGGAGATATACGTTTCTAAAACGATACTTTTCATAGACTGTATGGTAAAAACCTGTGGGGCTAACATTAGCAGAGTATGTTAGCACATCATTAACTAGCGTTAGCACTTCTGTGCTGTGCAAGCTACTGAAGATAATAGTTTTAACAGTGAATAAAGACCTACCTGGCTTTACAGGCGCAGTGCTCCTTAATTCCATTGTCTTCTGTCTCGATCACCAGGGCCTCATGTATAAAAGACTGCGCAGCTTTCACA
Organism: Sebastes fasciatus; assembly: GCF_043250625.1. Taxonomy (NCBI): domain Eukaryota; kingdom Metazoa; phylum Chordata; class Actinopteri; order Perciformes; family Sebastidae; genus Sebastes; species Sebastes fasciatus. Next base: position 27,002,248 of record NC_133804.1, read on the forward strand.
CTGGAAGATGGCGTACTCACAAAATTGGAAAAGTACGTATGCACAGAAATTTTCACATGTATAAAACCATGCGTACGCCTGTTCCTGCGCACCTTTCCTTTATACATCCCACTTGACGTGAAATTGAGCGCAGCTGCACGTGCCACTTGGTCCGCCTTGTCTCCTCCCATTAATAACTATGCAAATGACTATAAACACGCGCCATGCTGTCACTTATTGTCCAAATAACAACGGCAAATCACGCTGGAAAAGGAACAAAAAAGAAGAATTTCACAGAGTGTGAAATTGAAATGTTTGTTACTGAGGTGGAAGCTAGAAAACATATTTTATTTGATGGTCTTTCATCAGGAATCAGTAACAAACGCAACGTCTCCACAGCAGCTGACCGTGCGCTCCCGAAGGTTCCCGAAGGCTTCCGAAGGCGCACGATCAGCTGCGCCCCGTGCCTTGACTGCTGAGAGGCGCCGGTCTGGCCGCGTCCTCAAATATACTATACGCTGTGCTGGAGTCACAGAGAGAGATTGTCAATACAATGAAGGATAATATATATATATGCAACGAATTAAAAAGAATGAATGATGGTGGGATAAGTCATATATTAAAAGACCTTGTTAAAAAAAAATGTTTGTCTCAACTCACCTCGTTGCTTTACATTCTGTGTATCTCATCCAAACGGCGCCGTATAGCTGCTGCATTTGGCTCATTGTTAGGTGTGCCAGGGTCCGGTTCATCCATCTGTAGCTCCAGGGGACACAGGCTCACCACGGTGGTTTGCCACATTGTGCAGCACGCGATTTTGTTTTTGGCACGGTGGTTAAGTCATGCCATCTCTGGGAAATTAGTTTAAATGTGTTTTTGTTGTGCCTTTCTGATGTTAAACTTAAACAAACTAGTTAAGAAATATGTGGGTTGTTTTTTTTGATCCCACATCATAAATAAAGCTCAGTAAGTTGAGTGGAAAAAATATTTTTACACATTTAGCGAGTTTCAGGACTTTGTAGTTTGACACTGCCAGATGACAGAGTTTGGAAGACGGCCCGCACATTCTCACGACTGGTCTAGAGTTTGCGGCACGGTCCGCACATTCTCACGTCACGTTGATTTTTATACATCCCGGCGTGAGCGTGAAACACAGCGTACGCAACATTTTAGTACGTACGCACCGTTTATACATAAGGCCCCAGGTGATGTGGTGGTTCACTTTTACACTGTGATCTGTAGGCTTCAGCTTCTATCTTGATCTTTTTAACCTTTTTTCGCTGCCGAGTCAGTTTGACATCCTCGCTATAACGCGTATTGTAGACCCTTCTGTCTGCTTCTCCCTGAAATCCATTTTTCTTTTTTCCAAAAATGAGAGGATATTTCTTCAGGTAGTGCAGTAAGTGACAGTGTGGGCTCCATGGTAGCTCCGACAGACACAACCTGTATACTTATATTGCATTCCTTAGACCCAGTGTTGTGGTAATCAAGATCGGTCTTGGTAGCGAGACCGGTCTCGAGACCACTTTTTAAAGGTCTCGTTCTCATCTCGGAATCGACTGCATTTTTACTTGGTCTTTATTTCAAGACCGGTCAAGTCCACAACTGCGGGGATCAGACTAAATTGTTGTATATGGCTATAAACGAGGTGAATGAAGAGGACTCTTTATTTGCTTTTTGTGGGTGTTTTTCTGGGAATATGGATCTTTCAGATCAATTTGAGGAGTGCCTATAGTTTGCATGTTCCGCATTTTATTTTATTTTATTTTTATCATAAGTGTGCCATGCAGTTTGGTACTCACACTGGTATGGTCTTGGTCTGGACTGGGTCTCGCCTTGCCATGGTCTTGGTCTTGTCTCTGTCTCAATACACTCTCGTCGTGGTCATGACGTTCTTGGTTTAGACCCTAACCTTAATTATCCTAACCTTGAAGAAATACTCCAATATGAAAATCTGTCTTTTCAGTATAAATTATTCATCCCCCTGTTGGCTTTAAAAGTGGCTGTTAAAAGTTGTTAACTGGAAGCTTAGATTCACAGCAGTTACAATGGATTTCATCGGTGTCCCCAAAAAACATGTCAAAATGCATCAAAACTCGACACCAACGCTAAATACACAACTTCTATGTCCCACTATTGCCTCATATCTCAGAAGCTCCTGTGGAAGCAGCAGATTTGCAAATTCTTAGTAAAGCAATGAGTGTTCAGAACACAGTGAGCATCCAGATCGACGGCAGAGAAGTGAATTATGACATGTTTATGCTTTATTTATGTAGTTATTGCAGTGACTCTGGGTTGCTACTGGAATTAATTGTACCTGCTGCGACTCCAAGCTGAGTTGCTGTCTTCTGTGAAGGAGCAACCTTTAAAGCCTACAGACAGAGTGTTAGTCATTCAAAGGATGGGTTTTCAGCAGACTATTCCTTTAACTATTAGACAGCCTTTTGGATAAACATGTCTTCCCTTTTCAAAGGTGTCCTTATAAGATCTAAACCTCAAATTGGTCCTCAAAAGGAAAATACAACAGTATACTCACAAACACTTGTTTTTGTCACTTAGGAGGATACTAATTACTTTCATTCCTGACTTACTCTAACCTAACACACCATGCCAAAAACCAAGTTGTAACCCTGAAATGTAGTTTTGTTCCTTGTAATCGGCAACATTTTGAGTCCCCAAAATGCGACCGTATGTGCAGATTTTAGTCCCCACATCGTTATTAATACAAGTACACACGTACACATCATTGTCGCACAATAACAAAATGAATGTTTCATTTGTTTTTACTATATATTTTATCATGGTGAAGAATCCTTCTCTCTGCCTCATCATTGGGTTGAATTATACAGATGTGTGCGTGAGTTTGAGCGCCGTGGCGTTCAGTCATCAGCCCGAAGGTCACGTCCCTCTTTCAGATGAAGGCCAGAGGGCACAGAGACTTGGACAGCGGGACACATCCAAAGGGAGTTTCCACACATAATGGGCTCTAACACCCGTTGCAGAGAGAACAGGGGATGTTTACTTTGTTGACTGACCTTGCACCCGCTCGCTCCCTGCTGGATAGACATTGATTGTGTATGATCTGTTCCGGCGTCCAAGCTTCCAGTTGTGTGAAGCACAGTTAACGAAACAACACATGCATTTTGAAATAGCTGTGTTTTTTATATATTTTTTTTAATAATAATTCAAAATAGTTTTTTTTTTTTTTTTTTTTAATTGATTTTATCATGGAAATGTATTTCACCAACAACTTCTGACTTGAGTGTGTTTGATTGGACATGACCTCCTAATGGAACAAGAAGAGTTAACGAGTGAAATTCAAGACCTTAAATAAAATGGACAATACACTGTAAATGAGAAGAAATTATAGAAATTGGTTATGTATTTTTTATGATGAAATGCATCTCATTGAAAGCATATTCTATTAAAAATAACACCTTATCAAAATGGAGAGAGTTATCAGTTCAGTATATAAAAAAAACTCTAGAAATATATATGTATAAAAATAAACAATGATTTGTGAAAAAATCATAAAGTCTGAACTGATTTTTAAAACGATATTTGGATTGACTGACTGACTTTATTATCCACCTCAGTGGAGATTTGTCTTTGGCTTCTCCAAATACAGTTACATACAATACCCATAACACAACACACCATTAAAACATACAAATAGACAGTAATATATATTACGCCTAGCAAAGTGAAGTCTTATACTAACATTTAAATTGAAGTGTTATTGACATTACAGAGCTTCCCGCCATTGTCTGTTATGAACGTTAACGAACGTCAATATATTTCTTATTTCAAAATTCAAATATATACATTATAGTGCATTTGTTGGCTTCTTATACACATTAATAAATTACATTGTCTTTTGTGCTGTCATGATTGAATGAGCTGATTCAAATGTATCTTTAATTATGGTTATTGCATGCAAACAAATCATTGTATAATCAACATTATCCATTAACACTAACAGAAACTACACTGGATTCATTTGATTTTGGTAAACTTAAGCCACTGTGTCTGCACACTTGCATGCATGCTGGCTTGTTTCAAAGTAAACTCATTGTAAGTAAGATGGGACACCCTGCTGCTGTGATTTTGGACCTACTTATTATATTTGATAGTACCCTCACCCGTAGTTGTCTCTTTTATAACAACACGCCTTTAATTCTTCCAGCCTTGGGCAATTTTTTGAAAATTTGGATAATGATGTAGTGGGCTGACAGTGATTACAATAAACCTCCTGCTGCTCATGGATTTGTTAAAAAATATGACATTATTTGTTTGACTTGGTTGGTGGTGAAAATCCAAACTTTTGAAGAACATTTTAATCTCTTTTCAAAGTAACACAGCCCAAAAACTACTGATTGAACACGTGCATTTGCATGAAGAATAAAAAATGAAAAGGCCTGATTCATTCAGTCTTTGGATTTTGTAACATGAAAACACCTTCAGCTCCATTTGAAAAGGCTTTGAAAAGCAAAGAGCAAGTTCAGCAGATTTGACAAGCAGGAGAAGGAGCATGATAGATCACCTTGAGAACGTACCGCACTGCTCACAAATCCATTCCAATGCATCAACCTTTGCGTTTATACATGTGAATGTAAATATTTCCTCCTCTGCCATGAAAGCAGAAGGTAACAATAACAAATGCACGCAGTCTAGGTATAGGTTCATTAGTCATTTGAGCAGATGTTGGTAAATCAATGAAGCTTTTTTTTCTTTCTGAAGAATGAAAATGAATGAATTCAACAAAGATCACTAGCAGTTTCAAACATAATATTTTTCCCGTTGGGGTTCTTTTGTAGAAAACCTTGAGAATTGTTCTTTTTTTTTTTCCACACTGCTGCAAAGCTCTCACCTGAATTTGATGCTTGTCGATTATTCTCTCCACACTGCTGGATTACCTGAGGCCACGTCAAACTGGGACCTAGCATGTCAGGTCTAAGACTTTGATCCACCTGTTTTGGTTTTTGTTGTCATGAATTATCAGCTGTTATGTAGAGTGGCAATGCAACTTGAACGTGAAAGAGCTATGAGTTACCAACTGGAATACTGTTTTTATGTATTACATTTTTTTTTTTTTTATCTATTTCAGGAAATTCCCACTGAGATAAAGTCTGCCGTACAAAGGAGACTTAACCAAGATGGCATCATTCAATGCAGGCTGCATCAGTAAGGAGTCTTTTCTCCCCTTTCTCAGTATGTCAACCCTGGAAATGAAAGGTTTATAGTATAGACGAATGAACTAATTAGTGTTTTGATGTGAAGTCTTGTTCAATGATCTGCATACATTCAACATTCGGCTAGCTAACTGACATATAACTGACATGATTTCTGATACTAAAGAAAGAGAAATGAGGAATGTCTAAATAAAAAAGAGTGCTACCAACCTGGGTTGGCTGAAATTGGGTTACCGCCACAGACCGTATATAATATGGACGTAGTCTCCGTGACGTCACCCATAGGTTTCTGATGAGCCGTTGTGAAGCTCAAAGTGGGCGGCTCCAGCCGTCTCCATCTTGGCAGGGATGCCTAACTCATGGCTAATTCCAAAAATGGGCAAAGAGGTGGATCGTTGGTGGAGCTGAGGCGGCTTGGGTGACGCAGCAGAGCAGACAGCTAGCGACCTGAGACGGATCCCAAACCTGTCACTCAAAGCAGTCACACGCTCAATTATGCCGAACTTTAAGCCGTAATATTATTTAAACTGAGTTTTTATAAAAAATCGTTCTGTACAGTTGTCATGAACGGGGAAATTAAGTATAGAGACCAAAACAGTTTTTTGTACCAGGCTGTAGACATGATTATTTCTGCTGTAAAGTTGGGGATTTTAACATGGGGGTCTATGGGGATTGACTCACTTTTCGAGCCTCAAGTGGCTATTTTTTGGCACTTCTGCATTGGCTTCATTTCTCAGCACTGGAGGTTTATGCCTGGTTACCGCAGACAGCCAGGGCTACAACACTATAGCTCTCCTCTCCGATAGCTGGACAGTTTTTTTTTAGGGATCAGAAGCAGAGATCTGTAGTCTCCATCCAGCTGCTTTCTGGTCCCTTAATAAACAAGGAATATGAGTCACATGCTGGACCTGCACCTGCTGAACACCTGCCTGGACCTTTTTCAGAGCAGACATTTTTGACTCGTTATATAGCAGGAAAGGCACAGGTGGTGCAAATAACATTAATGATGGCTCTGTTTCATTAGTGTGCCCCCACTGAGCCAACATGCACATAACCAAGGCCTTGGAATTAGCGCAGCCATCATTTTTAATGTTAGTAGTTACACCTGTGCTTTTCCTGCTATGACATGTCAGAATGTCTGCTGTGAAAATGGCCGGTTGCGTAAAGACTGCAATTAGTTCACCCCACTAGGCCAGTCATCAGAGTAGAGATCCCACCTTATGAGAATCAGGCCAAAGGCAGCAGCATCTCCAGGGCCTGTATTTCTATTTGGAATATGTACTATAAAGGTATGCCCCCCCCTGGTGATACTTTCAGATGAAAACATCCATCAAATACCAAAGGTTGGGTTACAGTATAGACAAACAATGGCACAGCAACAAATAGCCCCAAAAGACACAAATTGACACTGTTGATATGGTCATTCACTGTCTCCTATATACATCTGCACAGAGAGCTTGAATCAGGCAAATTGGTGTTATTACCTGAATAGTATGAAAACTAGGGCTGTAAATCCATTAAAATATGTAATTGTGATTAATCGCATGATTGTCCATAGCTAATCGCAAATTACTTACACATAATTATCTGTTCAAAATATACCTTGATGGAATATTTAATACTCGTATCAACATGGTAGTGGACGAATATGCTTGCTTTATGTAAATGATTGTATATATTTATTATTGGTTATTAATTAACAACACAAAACAATGACAAATATTGTCCAGAAACCCTCACAGGTACTGCATTTAGCATAAAAAATAAGCTTAAATCATAACATGGCAAACCCAAGCCCAACATGTAACAACAGCTGTCAGTGTGTCGGTGTGCTGACTTGACTATGACTTGCCTCAAACTGCATGTGATTATCATAAAGTGTGTATATCTGTAAAGGGAAGACTCGTGGGTCAGAGTTCATCATGTATTCCCTTGTTTTTCTTGTTTCATATGATACCAGTATCGTCACTGTAGCTTTAAAACTGAGCCCGCTACAACCTCACAATTTGTTATAATGCGTTAAAGAAATTTGTGGCATTAAAACGAATATGCATTATTATCACGTTACCTTTGACAGACCTAATGAAAACTAAATATAATGCTTAATTTTGTGTCTGTCTATTTGGATTATGATATTTCTATTCCTTTTACTTTCAGTTTTTCTCTATTCCACGTCTATTTTTCGTATCTACAGTGCAACTGTTCTTGGAGTGTATTAAAAGATGGATAATATCATCATTATTTAATAGAATCCAACAAAATCCCTTACTCTCAGTCTAATGTGCTATAAACAGGTGCTGTACGTGCCCACATGCACAATTCCAGGTGCCACAGCCACACACACAATCTCATGATGACACCTCATCAGCCAAAGGCAAACTGCCAACCACCTCACACTCTGCCTGTCTCAGAGAAAAGCTGTGGATTTGTTGAGGTGCACCGGGGTGGACGTCACTATCACACAGCCACCGAAACAGACTAGATGTGTTCTGACATACCCAGCACCACCAGTCCTCTCTGTCCAGTGCCAATTTAAAACAGGGTATAAGTCTTAAAAGCCTTTGCCAGCTAATCGTAAACACTGTTTACTGTTGATCCAATGGAATCTGTTACATCCTGCACCGATGTCTTCTTCTTCCTTTGGCTTTAAGTATTGTATTTTATCGAATACTTCATGGTATGTCCAGTTTCTCTCCTCCAGGTGGGAGGTCTAGTTATAGAAAGATGGTGTAGGTGCTGAAAAGATATTTTTTGTCTCCCTCAGGGTCACTTAGATAGCATGACTGTTTGCTGACATAAGGGCCTGAGGCATTTTTGGTTTACAGATTACATGTTGACCACAGCCAGGTGGTTAAAGTTACCTCAACGAAAACAAAAAACACGTGCATTTTATGAAATAAAATGATCAGAAACTCAAGACTGCAGTAATTAATCTAATATTTATATCACAATGCATTCTAAAGTTAATTACAGTTGTTCATCCACAAGTTTTCCTTAGGAAGTTTGCACCTCTTACTTCTTTTTCTGCTTTTCACAGCTGCAGATTTAGGAGTGTTTAATTTCAGTTGTTACATTTTGACAAAAGCCTACAAATTCACAGTTTGAAAAACAGGACATCTCATTATCATTAAAACTTTCACAGTGTTGGTAGCTTGGCATTGACAATGTCACCTCTGACACCCATGGGGTCGCCGACGATTCCTGCTAACATTTTTGTCTTTAAGAGGCTGTAGCGGTTTTATAACTAGGGTGAAGATATTGATATCATATGAAACTAGTTTCAAACCATGCATTGGTACCCAACCATGTCATGCTAGCTTGTCGGGAAGGGGCCAAATTTTGGCGAGGGGAAAAGTGTAATGGCTAGGGGTCTCTTGACCTCTCACCTCAAGCATACTCAAGCATAGAAACCTAGGGCATTCAGAGGATATATGTCTTTTCTAGCTATATTAACAATATGGGCAGTTTCCAGAACACAAGAACTAGGCATCCAATTTCCAAACAAATCTTGCAGAAATCTCTAAATGTCAAACGTTTTTGATACCAAATCACAGCATGGCTTTTTCTATGGTGTTTTTCAATGTCTTGTTGTCTTAATGTGGTACTTGGGAGGGATTTTTGATCGTTTTTATCAATTTTCGATTTGTGTAACAAATGGTATCAACCGAAAAATTCCTGCAACAATTTATGAGACATAATACAGCATGGAATGACCATTATATACCTACATCATACTGTTCTAAGCCCTTGATTTTCATTTCTCATTTATGACTAGAACAACTTGACACACAGTGCTGAGCTGCATTTTAAATTAATCTTCAGGTTTCCAGCTCTCAGATGATGAACACCACTTCTATGTGATATCTACTATTGACCTGCTATCTCCCCCCTAAAGATGATATAAGTCTCCTGCAAAAAAAAAAAAAAGCTCTTTCACTGAAATGAAATGTCAGAGACAAAATTGTTCTGAAAAATAAGTCTTATAGCGAAAAAGTCAAAATTCAAATACATTTATTTTTCATAAATCACAAGGCACCCTAATGGTCTCAAGTAAAACATTTTATTTGGATTTTCAGTGTTCTGAGAATAAATATTTTCTAAATACCAGTATTTTTTTTTCGTGCCTTATAAAAGCTGAAATACGTTTCTTGTAAACTTCAAACAGCTGTTAGTTGGGTATGCGTTTGTCCTCTCTAGTGTACAAGAATCTTCATCCGTAAAGAAGTGCAGCCACTGGTTATTTTGTAATTTCTATGCACAACCACCTGGCCAAGGTCATTGAAGTTTAACTAGTGTATCGCTTGATAAATTTGTGCATATTTATGAAACAAGACTCCATTACCATGATTGCTCTGAGCACAAATTTTTGCATTCAAAAAAGAATGAAGGATGAAACTCCTAACCAAGTGCTTTGGTAAGATAGCTTTACATAAATAACAGTTGCCTCATTCTAAATTACCTTAAATGTGGTACACATACGTACAGTAGGTCTGTGAAATAATATAGAAAAAGGTCAAACGTGCAGTAAGAGCTGGTACAAAGAAGGTATTTAACAGCCACAAGTAATATCCATATATATATATAAATAAATATACTACAATAGTGAATTCAAACAACAAATTACTTATGGTTAACAATTTCCAAATATCAATATGCATCACATATGATCTGTAAAGTTACTAAGTAAAAGAAAAATCTAAGTACTTTGTGCAGATGGTGACACTTGGCTATAAAATGAAGCTGGGTCTGTTTCTATGTAATTATACACTTGTCACCATATAATTATTCGTCTTACACACTGAATAGATTTAAATACATTGATTGGTACTTTGGCAGAGCATAATACAGTCAAGAATATGGTGAAGCACAAAAGGTAATGTAAGGATAGCGTAGAAGTAGCAGTAAAAGTAACAGCATATCCTATAGCTGCAAGCTTTAGGGGAAATGCACAAATATTTCCTTTTATTCATTCATTGCAAAAAAAAATGCTGTAAACCATAATAGCGGTATGTAATGGATGGGTACGACACCATGTAGAAATCTAATTCTGGATGATGGATGGTTCTGACAACCATCATCCACCCTACTAACCAGCACCAGGGCTGCAATCAAAATTACTGTAATCATCAGTATAATAGATGTTCGGAAAGTAACTCGTTAACTACTTCATTGCAGAGACATAATATTATCCTCCTCCTCATCCTTGAGCTCAGTCCTTTCGTCTCCCCTCGCAGACGCTGACACGCTGTAGTCGCTGTTATTGTGTGACTGAGCGTTTTCCATTAAGTGAGGGCAATCCGGGCTTTGGCTGACACTTGTAGCGCGGTGATTCAGCGTCATCTTTCCTGCATCTAATCTCTTTGTCACCTCCGTCGTCGAAGCGGCCAGATCTCTCTCCATTCTGCATGGCTGGTAACCCAATTAATTTGTTCCTTATCAATCCATGCGCTCCTTCTCAATGCCTTTCATCATTCAGAGGAGTAAAGGGGATCCGAATGTGGGTGCACAGTTTATACTCATCAATATGAAATATGAAAAAGTGTTAATAGTTTCATTTATAAAGGTGCTGTTATATCACAGATGCATTAATTCACACAACTAACATTCATCAAGAACATAGAGGTTTTGGGAGGTTATCGCTACAAACAACACATCTCATACCATGTGGGAAACATTGGTCCACATTGAAGCAAATCCTCCTTTTTTCTCAGCTGTAATTGCAATACCACTGGATACTTTGCTACAGCACATGGAAGGTATAATTGAGACATCTCAGCCTGCACTCCTAAAGTGGATTTATACTAGGCACCAACATGTGACTTGTAGCTGGAGTGCATTTACTCTTCTAACAAATGAGCTACCCCCAATTGTTTCTTCCCCCCCAGAGGTTCAAACTAGCACCTGTTGACGTCGTTCCACTTTATTTCCTGTTGTGTTGTTCGTCATGGAAGGCACTTCAGTAGCTGTGATTTTGAGCCTAATGAAAGCTTGGGTGATGTTGCTTTAAACACATGGTTCAAGGCAACTCATTCTCACTCCCAACTCGTCAAATACGTCAGCTTGGTCAGTGGTCCTACGCTAAAAAAAACTATAACGCATTAGGTACCCATACAGCGTCAGTTTTGGGCGTGTCAGTTTTCATTCGCTCCATGCATAGTCTCTTTTAAAAATAAACTGAGGGGGTTTACTTAAACTATATAAGGTTACTAAGGTTACTTACGGTTTACTTCATTTTTATGTTTACTTATGCAACACAATTACTGGGTTAGGCTTAGGAAAAGATTGTGGTTTGGGTTAAAATCATAGACTGTATATTAAAAGTGGACGTAGTCACTGATGTCACCCATTGGTTTGTGGACTGCAGTTTTGAAGCCTCGAGTTAGGTATTTTGACTGTTGCCATCTTGTTTTTTTGCAACCAGAAGTGATACGAGAGGGTGGAGCAAAGTACAACCAAACGCTAAATAACAACCAGAATAATATATAAAAATCAAATAAATTCAATAATAAATAAATAAATAGATATAAATAAATAATACATTATAATTAACTTTCATAAACTGAAAACATACTGATAAACGATTTAATTTGTAAGACGAAAACCTGAACAATACCGACATCAGACAGCACCGTGGTAGCGACCTGTCAATCACAAGGTAGCCACGCCCTAAAGCATCCCCTGCTTTATGGTCTATTTGACTCTAAATGGGACCATAATTTACTAAATGAACATCATGCTGTATTGAAGAAGACTTAAAACTATAAATCAAGTGAGAAGTAGGGTCATTTTCTCATAGACTTCTATACAATCAGACTTATTTTTGCAACCAGAGATGTCGCCCCCTGCTGGCTGTTAGAAAAATGCAAGTTTAAGGCACTTCCGCATTGGCTTCACTTTTCAGAACCGAAGTTTGCCGGCTGGTTAAAATACATGCGTTAGTAGGGAAGTTCATAAAATAAAACTAAGGCAAAATAAGTCAACGTTGACTTGGTTTCACAGTGATTGTTCAAAATTAATGATCGTATGTAGGAATTAGTGAATGTGTGAACAAGGAAGTCAGCCTTGATATCTGTTTCATAGCAACAAACAGTTATGTTAGTTTTCATCATGGAATGTCTGTAACAAATCATGGTAGACACCCATATTTGTTGAAGAGCAAACATCTTTTGAAAAATAATGTAGAGTCCCTGTTGCCCTCCCCTGCAGTAAATCACCACCGCAGCTGCGCCATTTGATGAAACCTAACAAGGAGTGGTCAGCCTTGGAGGCTGCAGCCATGTGTGACAGTGCTCCCTCTCTCTCCATCTCCTCCTATTGCATATTTCATCCTCACTCACCTTTTAGTCGTTATAGAGACTCCAAATGTCACTGATTTCTATCATCCAAATCCCCCAGAGCCTTCATATGGACATTATAGCAGAAAAAAAAAATCATCCAGCACTTTAAGAGCTACAACACTACAAAAAACACACCCGTGGGTGCACTGCACACCGTTTATGATCTATATCACAATTAGAAATCAAAGGTCTCCCTCGGTGAAAAATGTCAGTTGGGTTTGAAAGAGTTCAAGTCTTTTTTCTCCGCCTGGTATGGGAATAGATGGAGAAAGGGTAAATGGTAATGATTCTTTCAAAAGGTTCTTGACGTCTTTCTTAACCTCAGGAGGGTTACAGTGGTACACGTTGCTAATGATTTAATTACTGTCACTGGCAAGTATATACAATGAAAAACAATTGGGAAATGTGAAATGTGGAGATATTAATAACAGTAATGTTTAAGTTTGTATTTTTCCACAATTGTATATTTATAGCAATATGACAATATGAAAAATAGAAGTGAACACTTAAAACACACAAGGTACACAAAATCCTGAGTAGTAACCACTGAATGAGTAACGAATCAAGACCCAAGTGCTAATTAATGAATCACAAATACTTATACTTATGGATATAAATTACTTACTGAATACAGGCTGGTCTCATAAACCGTCTGTAGCTCTACCTACGAAAAGTAATGCACTGTAATTCGTTTACATCCCACAAAATCTATTTGAATGTAATCCACGTAATTATGAACCAGGAAGTATAAAGAGCGGCAAACGCAATGTAGGGAGGAGAGGTTTGTGTCCCGCGTGAAAACAAACGTCAACGTTGATTTATTTGTCACATAACTTCCGTACTTAAGAGTTCTTTTAACCCAAACCATGATCTTTTCCTAAACCTAACTAAGTAGATTGGTTGCCTAAACCTGACCAAGTTGTTTCCTAAAAAGACAGAAGGCGTTTCACCCAGGACAACATTGTTTATGTCCCGTGTGAAATCACAGGTCAAAGTTGATTTATTTGTCACGTAACTTCCATTCTTAAGTTACGCCACTTCCGGTGTTATTTTAACCCAAACTGAGATCTTTTCCTAAACCTAACCAAGTATTTTGTTGCCTAAACCTAACCAAGTTATTTCCTGTGAATAAGAAGTTATTTTTTCAAGACAGTATGCATGCACCGAGCGGAAATTGACAAGTGTTCCTGGACATTCGTCACATGTAGCTGGACATTCATAGGAAAGCGTGTGGAAAATGAGGAATAACATTTCCTAAGATATCATGCAAACTGTTGTTTGAGGATATGTACTTTTGTAATATAGTTTCCCTTAAAACATGGCAGTTACCTCATAGAATAACAGTAAGCGTACATTGACAGAAAAATCCCATCAATAGTATTAACAGAGTGAATCCTGCAGCTTCCTGTTCCAACCCTGCAAAACCAAAAATCCCTTCAGGGGATTAACTTCAGGCAATTGTGCATTTTATCCCTCACTGCTGATCTATAAATATGTCACTGCCACCAAAACGCTGGCATTATATGGGAGGATGACATTTGTCTTTGTGTGAAATACTCAGATGAGACAATTAAAACCCCTGCATGTGAAAGCTAAATAAGGATCTAACTGTCAAAGCAGTCTAGTCTGCTCCCGCTGACTCGTGTTTATGCTAATGTTTAACATGAGAACAGTTAGCAGAGACAGCTCTCTTATAAACTAACATACAACATGTGTCAAATCTAACAATCCCCAAATGAGACTAACTGTAGCTAAATCAGTAGCTGTCAGTGATGTAATCTCCCCTTTATTCCCAGCTTTAACTTCCAATTAACATGTTACATAATCTGCAATTGCATATAATCATTTTTATTAGTTTTATTGCTTCTTATGTTTGTATTGCATATTAAGCGTTGTGTTCTTTATTGAATCCTACAACTATTAGTGCTGTAATAATCCAGTTTCATCAGACTATAGCCTACAGGGCGTCTTATATTATACCTGGAGCATGGGTACACTTGGAGCAGGGTTTCACCTGGATCTTGGTGGTCTCCGGTATTGTGGCTGCATCTGCTGCCGCGTCGGTGCCTGCTTGACACCAACTGCTACCATCCCTAATTAACTACGTCTGTACGAGGGACTACCAATGCTAACGAGGGATTTCCAACACCTAGTGACAATGTGGCAGCCTGGAGAATAACACTTCTCAATCACTGCCAAAAACATCAAGAGCTCCCAGCAAGCATGCTGATGCTGCAGGAACCAACGCACGGGCATCGATCGCAGGGACGTCCCACACCAATACACATGGACGTACTGAGGAAAGATGCTGGACAGTGCTGGCTTTCCGATAGTTGTATTATCACTCTTTCCATCCACCACTATTGGTTTTGTGTTATCAGTCCTACTTGTATTAGCTATTACAGCTGCTAGACTGCTATTGTGGCTGTTTCTCTATCTCTCTCTCTCTATCTATCTCTCTCTCTCTCTCTCTCTCTTACTCTCTCTCTATCTATCTGTCCCCCCAGCCGGTCTCGACAGATGGCCGCCCGCCCTGCGCCCGGTTCTGCTCCAGGTTTCTTCCCAGTAATCGGGGAGTTTTTCCTGGCCACAGTGCGCTTGGTGGATCCTGTTGGGTCTCTAAACTATGGTGTACGGTCATAGACCTGCTCTATATATAAAGCGTCTTGAGATAACTTCTGTTGTGATTTGACGCTATACAAAAATAAATTGATTTGATTTGATTTGATTATAAATGATTATGCCTTTAGGAAACCCACCTAGTGTTTGTAGGAGCTCTGCCTGAGAGACAACTATATGGCTAGAAACAAGATAAAGGACATCTGGTGTGTGAGTCTTTTTCTGTCTCTTTTAGAGGCTTTACAATTTTAATGTGTTGGAATTTGTAATGATCATTACGCAGGTCTAATTTTCCCCTTCATAAGTTGCTGCTTGTCCTCAAACAAAGTATCATCATGTTTTGCTAATGTTCTGCATTAAACAGTTTGTTAGTTACAAATGTCATCTCATTCACAGTCCTGTAGCTACAGACAGTTTTTCTAGTCATGACACAAGGTGACAGAAACTGCGTTAATTAATGACAAAATTGTTTATGCAACAAATTGGGAAACAAAAAAGAGAAAATTTGAAAATGTGTGTTGTTATTACTAGTATAAAACTGAGTAAAATTATGCAAATGATTTAAATTTGGGTTACTTTGTAGCTGCTATAGCCAGCCAGCCTACCATTTGTTATTGATAATAATATGTGTATCCTTTGTAGTTTTGAATGTCATATGCAAGTTATTTTGTGCCGCTAAAATACAGTTGTGTTTAAGAGCTTGGTTTGTCTAACACAGGATCAAAATAATATTTTTGTTTGATTAAGTTGGCTGACAGTAATATAGAAAATAACACTAACACTGGGTTTCAATAACCAATTGCTATAACGTTGGTGCTATAATAGTGTCATTTTTAGTGTGTAGAGAAATCCAGTTACAAAATGCAGTTTTTTGGTTTGTCAATGTGTTGAGAAACGGAAAGTCTGTTTACAGAAATAACTTAACAAGCAGGCAGGTAAAAGAAAATTGCTAAAAGAAGAAATATCAAAGAAACCAACAAAACTAAAAGCAGAGTTGTTTCATTGACAGATGATTTGAACACTGTTTCAGCCAGTGTAACAAAGCCAGCATCAGTACAGCCCTGCCGGGGGCTCTAAGGCTGAACAATGGCTCATAGACGGTTAAAAGGTCCAAAATATAGCTGGGAGCGAGGCCTTGACAAGCACTAAAAGTTATCAATCAAATTTTAAAATCAATCATGAAACTGACAGGCAACCAATGTAAGGATGCCAGAATAAGAGTAATGTGGTGCCGTCTCTTTGAGCTGATTAAAAGCCCTGCTGCAGCACTGAGCCGTGGCTTGTGGGTAAATAAAGTGTCACAGTAATACCAGAAAATATAAAAGCACGTATGACTCTTTTATGTTAGTGATAGACATGACTAATCTAATTTTGGCAATATTAAAAACCCGGAGAGAACATGAATGTAGCTTTAATGTTGGTCAAGGCTTAACTTTGAGTAAAGACGCTACAGTGTTTTAGGTGCAGCCTTCATAATATTTGTCAAAAGATAAAGAGACTGCTGGATTTGTCAAGTTATCATACTTAAACTCCTTGAAGCTCTTAGACATCCAGCCCTTTTATTGCTGCCTGAATTACGATACGTTGGCTGAAAGATTTGTATCATCTTCTCTTCACTCTGAGGTCAGACAGAGTTTTCAGGGTTGAGAACATTGCAGTGTGCAGTGTCACCCGTGTATTTTATGATCTGACTGCCTTGCTCAAGGGTGTAACAGAGTTTCTTCATTCTTAAGTCAATGGCAGTAGCTATTGAACATTTTGAAAAAAATGGCACTTGTTTTATAAGGAAAACCTTGCAAGGGCTTCAGTATTCATCTTTGAGTAACCTCATCTCTCTGACCTTTTATGCACAGCAGCTTCTCTTGTGGATGGTTCGGTCTTGCTTACTGAATTTCCCAAGGTTTTCTCTGAATCGACCTCCTTCCTCACAATGAAGCATTATGAAACTGACCAACTTGACAGCCTCCCACATAATGAGAAAATAAGCTTAAGCATATCAGCATTAGTCAGAATATAATTTGTCTATTTTCCTGTCTGAATCATCTAACACTTTGAACACACTTTGATTTATAAAATTAGTTGGACAGTAGACCGTTGCAGTGTGCAAGAGTTTTGCATTTTCATACAGAATATTAAATGAGGGTACGAGGCTTAGCGAGCCATTAAAAAGTTCTTTTGAAGGTCTGTTAAAAGACCGAATGTATTCTTTTGGTGTAATGGGCCATGATGTTAAAATTGTATTTCATTTTGATGGGGTTGTTATCTGCTTTTATGTTTATTCTAGGACAAATTCTTTATCACCAGGTATCCAATAGGCCATGGCAGGTGACTGTACAGAAAGCTTCGCTTCACTGCAGAAATGCGTGCCAGATTTTGGCTGGTCAGATATTCCACAAAATATGATGAATGAAAAACAAACACGTGAATCACTAACTTAATTATTTTCAATATTACAAGGACAAGGTAATAGTACCCTGCTCTCTTTGATTTCATAAATTATAGTACCATCAGATGAGTGTTAAAAAAAAAACATATAGCATAAAGTAGTCAAATAGAGTTTGCTATTTTCCTTCATGAGATTTTTATATGGAAATTAGGGCTGTCAATCGACTACAATATGTAATCGCGATTAATCACATGATTATCCATGATAGATCGTGATTAATTGCAAATCAATCGCACATTTTTTATCTGGTCAGAATGTACCTTCAAAGGGAGATTTGTCAAGTATTTAATATTCTTATCAACGTGGGGGTGGGCAAATATGATTGCTTTATGCAAACATGTGTATATATTTCTTAATGGAAATCAATTAACGACACTCACAGGTACTGCATTCAGCATACAAATATGCTCAAATCATAACATGGCAAACTGAAGCCCAACAGATAACAACAGCGCGTCAGTGTGCTGACTTGACTATGACTTGCCCCAAAACTGCATGTGATTACCATAAAGTTGGCATGTCTGTAAAGGGGAGACTTGTGGGTACCCATAGAACTCATTTTCATTCACATATTTTGAGGTCAGAGGTCAAGGGACCCCTTTGAAAATGGCCATGCCAGTTTTTCCTTGCCAAACTTTTGTGCAAGTTTGGAGCGTTATTTAGCCTCCTTTGTGACAAGCTAGTATGACATGGATGGTACCAATGGATTCCTTAGGTTTTTCTAGTTTCATATGATGCCAGTATCTGAGCCCACTACAAACATAAAATTGCAAGTTACATTAATGCGTTAAAGAAATTGGTGACGTTAAAAGAAATTTGCGTTTACACGTTATTATTGCGTTAACTTTGACAGCCCTAGTAAAAACTATGATACCCTGCTGCTTTAGGACATTATTTAGTCTTTCAAAAAAAATAATGTATATATTCAGGACCCGTTTTTAAAGATTTATGTCTTCAGAAGGAGCAATGGGCTTTGGACTGACAATGGTATATATAAAATATTGCCAGCTTTATCTCATAATTAGTTATATGTTATGACATGGAACAAGATAGAAAGTCTTAACTTTGTGACAACCTTCTGTCTTGGTGATTCAAAATAATGACACACAGACACTTTATACCAATATTTATATTGGTAAAATGTGATAGCCTCGTAGCTTAATTGAACTGTAGTGGCTGCATTTGATTTTCTAATAAAAGTATTCCTTTGTATTTGAAACAAGTCTTGAGTAGAGCCTGCCTCTTGCATCATGATATATGCTGCAGTGGACTGAGATAACCTCTCTGCACATGCTCACTGTGTGCTTGAGGTTTAATGGGTGAGTGGTCTTTAACACATTAGGCTGCATCTAAGAAACCCATTGGGTCATTTTAGTGGTGCATGGGAAAGACAAAGTGTGAACTAAATTGACACTTGCTAACCAATTAGCAAGTCATCAACATTTGGTGTATATTAGGCTTTGGGAATTTAAGCCATCGATAAATGGACTTTGGGAATAGAGGTCTCTAAACAGCCTGAGCGGTTCTTCTCACAGTTTCTCTAGAAGACTCTGTTAAAACAATCGTTCCTCAGGTTTAAAAGACACCGTTAAAAGAAGAAGTGTTCCTCAAGTTAAAGAAGAAAAAAAAAAAGTCTAAGGATTTGAGGCACTCACTGGAGAGCCATCAAGATAGAGCCTTAGTCTCCTTCTCTGTGAAAGTGCTGTATCTGTTTCACAAGGTAACAATTAAATTGCAGCTGTCAGCAGTGGAGATATTAAACTCATTGCCGGTTCTGTCTCCCTTTCTGCTGACGGTGACCTTGGTGGGTAGACGGGGGCCGGCCGCTGAAGCCTCACGCTGGTTGAGAGGGTTCGCGCGCTCCGTCTCGTGGAGAGCCAGCCATCTGGGATGGGGATATTCATCACACTGAAACATTACACACACACAGCCACTGGCACAGACACTATCATCATCACCACCACCATCATCATCTTCATCATCGTCATCATCAACACTCGCCAGCATCATCACATGTTCCCGGGCTCTGTGAAAATCCTGGACCGCCAGCCCGACTGTCTCACGAGCTGATGTCACGCAATGTCATCTAATCACCTGAGGAGATAGTATTGGCTGACTGCCGGGGTTTGGCTTATCGGTTGTTCTTTAATTTAAAACATGAAACAATACATTTCTATCCAGCACATGCATGTACTGTAAGTGCTTGCGTGAGGTTTTATGTCAAGGTACAGACCAATGACCAGGTTTTAATGCTGTAAACTAGTCCTCATACCTGAACTGCTAAATGTGTTGTTTGTCAGTGCCGTCCTAGACAACCTATATGTCTGGGATTTGTTCACTGGCTTCCCTGTCACCCAGTGATAACTTTAACCTATTTGACCTACACATATTTCAATCTGGCATATTTCCCATAAATGTATCCATTGTGACTCTATTAGTCATGCTAACTTTACACTAACCACCCAACGTGTCCTTATACAACGGTTCGTATCTTATAAAAAGTTATTCATAGTTTTCCTACAAATATCCAGCAACATGTGTCAATTTCCGATTGGTACATGCCTACAGTGTCATGTTCCTGAGTTTTGGTTTTAGTTTGTTTCCTGTTTTATTTTGAAAGTCACTCCTCTTGGTTTTACTTTCCGCCTTTGTGATTGTCTATCCCCACCCTGATTTGTTCAACCTGTGTTCAATCACCCTGTTCTCCTTGTGTATTTAGCCTGCGTGTTTCCTCTGTTTCATTGTCAGTTCGTCGTCGCTCCTCGTGAGTTGAGTTTCTCCTGGTGTTTCCCTCTCGTGAGTTTTTTCCCAGTATTTGAGTTTCTAGTTTACTCCTTGTGATATTACTTTGTGGAATGGCTTTCTGCAAACTTCCTGCTGGACAAGCTGCATTTTGGTATATTGTAAGTTTTTTTGTTATTAAATCATTGAATTCAGCCTGCTACCTCCTCGCCCTTACCTGAATTTAGGTCCAAGTCTTGTTATCCCCGTAAACCTGACATACAGTCTTTTCAAAATAAACTTCCATCTTCACAGGAAACAACTTGGTTAGGTTTAGGCAACAAACCTACTTGGTTAGGTTTACGAAAAGATTGTGGTTTGGGTTAAAATATCAACGGAATTGGCGTTATTTAAGTGCCGAATTTACCGACAAATAAATCAAACGTAAATCAACGTGATCTACACTGACGCTCTTTTGACTTCCTGGTTCACAATTACGTGGATTAAATACACAAACTACAGTACATAACTTTTCATAGTTATAGCTACTAACAGTGTATGAGAACAGCCTGCACCACCTTCGTTGTGGAGATTCAAGGATTCTTTCCAAATAAACATGATTAGTACATGAATAATTTCAAACGCTTGTCTCTGAGTCAGACCACAAGTAGTCTCACATAGCCAGACCTATCTCCACAGAACTGTGTCAGCGCTAAATAAAGGTCTGGCTCCACACAATATCATCCTGATATAGGGGAGAAAAAAAACACTGGCTTGTTTGTATTTCTTTAAACCAATCACAATAGTCTTGGTCCGGCGCTAAGCACAGGATGCAGCGACGGAGCCCTTGCAAAATAGCAAGACATTCTCATCCCAAGTCGTCACATACTGATGCTTAGTCAGACCCCTCGGAGTAGTCGCAGTAGGCACGTGTTTAATGTTGTGAATTAAACAAAAATGCTTGCTTAGGTTTAGGCAAAAACAACATGGTTGGACTTAAAACTATGACGTTTTTACAGTGAAAATGTGACTTGACTTTGTGAACACAGGACACGAACGAACAGCTGATTTTAATGTGAAGGTGAAACTTAACGCCCGGGACAGCATTCTCCTGGATGAAAGTCTTGTGTTTGTTGGACCCATCCACCTCCCCTCCCACCCTGTGTGTCTCTTTTGCTCTTTATAATATGTCACCACAGCACTTTCCATGAGCGTTTACTGTTGCCAGGGATGGGTTTACGTTATAGTTAATGGAAAGCTCGGTGCGTCTCATTGTGTGGCGGTATCGAACGCTGACAGGTGTGACAAAGCGTCTGTATTTGACGCTCGAGGCACAAAAACGGGCTGAAAGTAGATAGCGAACATGGAGGACAATGGCGGGTGAAATAGGCAGCCAATGGTACACTTATATGTACAGTCTACACACGTTGAGTCAGACTAGACCAAAAGTAAACACATAATGTTGCCCCATTGAGTAATTGCAGACGGAGTCAAAATTGCCACATTTATGGGAAATAAAGTCAGGTTGAAATATATACTTTTTTTAAATAACTTTTCCTTTTATGTCTCTCTGCAGTCATTGCTGTCTCTGCTACTTTGTACTACACCATCCTCACCTCCTGTGGTGGCCCTGTACAGTATACCGATCTCCACATGGCTGCTATTAATAGGTATTTACCCCCATGATTTAAGATAATTGACATCATCAATGCCCAAGTCTCTAAATTCATTAAAATAAAGCATCTGCACTTTGTTCTCTTGTGGTCTCTTTTCAGATGTTACTGTTCTCTGATCTGCCAGCCCTGCGGTTTAAGGTAAGGTTACATTCAGGGAACTAAAACGTTTTAGATAAGGTTAGGGAAAGCTTGGTTTAACATTATAAAGAAGCCAACATTGACTGTTTGACAATACAGATTGTTTTCAGTGTTGTATTTGCAAACATTTTACATCAAACTTTACATTTTACATGTCAAACTTTCACCACAACCTCCTTCCTTAGACTTTTTTTTCTGGCTTTATAATGTCATGCTTACTTTGGCCTTTATATCATATGAGCTAATTAAAAATGTCCTCTCCACACCAATGTTATGAAGAGATCATTATTAGTACAACGGGAGGTCACTTGAAAGGAAAATGTAAAAATAGGTTGTTTTAATTATTTGAACAAATGAGGAATGCAGTGATTTTTCTAGAGATGTGTCAAAGATTGAGTTTTTCCAATGGTAAATGAAGAAAAATAATCTTTACTATGAATATATATCCCCATCCATTCAGCCACTAATACACATTCACCAAACCATTCTCAAAAACTCTCACTAATGTCCGCCCAAGTGCAGACTTAGTATAAGTCTTGGTGATACTCCAGTACATGCCAATATGTGCCTGTCAAATGAAAGCATCAGTTTAATTAGAAAGTTGCCACGCTTGTAAAGCCAAACCATCCTCTAGCCTTGAGTATATCTGCTTTTTGTGACGGTTATCTAGTGTGTTGGTTGCTTTCTTTTTATATGTCAGTTAATCATTGTTACGGCCGTTGTGTTGTTGTGTTTTTGGATCAGCTGTTTTCCTCTCCTGTGTTTGTGAGACCAGTAATTATTGATTGACGTTTGTCAGGTGTGTGAGTCCCTGATTTGATTGACTGGACTGACAGTTGACAATTGGTCCATTAGCTGGAGGCACTTGCAGCTGATTGGCTGCCCAGACAACATCAGGTTATATACAGAGCCGGGCTGTTTTGTGATGCTGTTGCAGAGCTTCGTTCTTCCTCACCCCCTGACCCAGCTCCTCTCACCTTCTTTGTATGCAGTATGGTGATTGTTAGATGTTGTACAAATCTGTTGGAGATCTCTGTTGGGGAATTGCAGGTGTAACTGTGAGCTGTGTGTAATGCTATCTTTGTTTTGATGTTATTTTGGTAGGTCAGACACTGCTACTTGTGATGAAAGTTGCATTGGTGGAAGAAGAACTCAGATCTTTTACTTAAGTAAAAGTAGCTAGAAGTGTAGTAGTTACAAGTGAAAGACATCATTCAACATTTTACTTAAGTACAAGTATAAAGTATTAGCATCAAAGTGAAAAAGTATACATATCATTTTTATTTATATTGTTGTATTATAACTATTGGTGCATTAATGTTTACATCACTTTAGTGTTCCAGCTGGTAAAGGCTTATTTTTTTTAATCTATATAGCTGAGTAGCTTGTGAATCAGGGATCAATAAATCTTTCAATATCTTTATCCATAAATTCTAGGGCTGACCTGAATGTTTCCAAGCTTTGCAGCTTCGACCATTGCCATGGAAATCGACATCCAAATCAGTATTTTTATTTTTTTTAGGTGTGTGTGTGTGTGTGTGTGTGTGTGTGTGTACAGTAGTGCGACTGCTGAACTGTCTAAGGCACTGAAACGGTGGAGATGGGGACAGACTGACAGAAGCACACATCAGCCTGCCTCGCCTCGCTGCAATTCGAAGCTTTGAATATCTTTGAATATTTCTCATCGAAGCTTTGAAGCCTAATTAATGGTATTTGGGACAGCACTAATAAATACATCATTATTTATTTGTTGATTATATTTTGTATCATTAATCTGAATCTGCAAAGTAACTAAAGGTATCAAATAAATGTAAAGCAGTAAAAAGTACAATATTTCTATCTGAATTGTAGTGGAGTAGAAGTAAAAAGTAACAGTAAAGTAGAAGAACCTCAAAACCGCACGGTACTTGAGTAGAAATATTTAGTTACTTTCCACCAGTGAAAAGTTGTAAATAAACAAGCATGTCATTGTGTATCAGTATATTCTGTTGTGGTCTGGTTTTGGGAATTGAACAAAAAGAGTCGCGTTCATGTCGTGCGTCAGCCTCCCCGAGACGGTGAACAACAATCATATCATTCAGAAATGCTAATAGTTCATGAATCAAATGCTGCTATGTTTTTAAATAATAAAATAAGTGAGTACACTAGAAAAGAAATTAGAATTATACAACACATTTCAAAATCCTTATTTTTCACACTAGATATTAAGTATCACAGCATGCACAACAAGGAAAAAACAGTAAAGTCTGCTATAAATAGATGTGACAGCAGATTTTGCAGCTGTCACTGTTGTCTGTCAATGAACCCTTCAGCTCACTCTGCCACGTGAAGGCAGAGATTTGTTCATAATTCCTCTGAAAAATACACATTATTAGGGAATCACGTGCACTCAATGCTCATTGAATAAGAATGGGCTGTACTTGGTGTACCTGCATATAAACCTGCACTACAACCCTAGAGGTTCTGACACACCATTAAACAATGTTTGGCTCATGTAACATGAATAAAATATTGTGAATATACATCATAATGTGTCAAATTACACAAAATACATACAGTAAAATCGTTTTATTGTTTGACAGGATGAAAGCAGCAAACTGATATTGTCTGTCCATTCATATTTCACTGACCCCTCTCTCGTGGTGAGTCCGCTCTGTCTGCTTGATTGGGTGGCTGTGAAGGTTGTTTACTGGTGAATGACAACGGCTCCACCAGAATGACACCCTGAATTGCATGCATTATTAAAAAATGTCAGCTCTGCCTGCGTGTTTGCCTCTCCGAACCCGGTGACAGGCTGAGCGCCAAGACGTACTTGACATGCATGATCATGAACTCGTTACGAAATGGTCGGAGATTCAGAGAAAGCTACAGTAGGGAAGACAACTCTCTGAATAAAAATGTGTTTTTTTTTTGGTTGTCAACCCTGTTTTCAGCCTGATCTGTTTACTATTACAGCCTGGCCTGGATCTCATGTTTATTTGCAATTTCATTTTGTTCAAATATTTCTGCACTTAAACCATCAGTGAAAGCGTCTTGAGTTGTAAAAGACGTCAGAATCACTATCAACACACACCAGCTATAGCCTGCAATATTTATAGCACATAACCCTTTGTCAGTAACTTGTATATAGGGGGTCGTTTTTTGCTGGCCTACCAGAATACTAGTATATTTTTCTATATACATTTTAATGAGCATTATTGAAGGGAACCTGAGACTCAAGATCTCCATTGCCAACTACTGCTTGTTGTCATTGTTGTGCATATGACAAATAAACAAACCTGACCTTGAACAAAACAACTACCCTGCAGGTTTGTTTTTGAGGGGGCAGAGCTTGTGAAAAGAACAAACTTTGAGATGTAATTTAATAAAAATAAAATAAAGTACAAATGCAGCCCTGTAAAAAAACAAGCAAAAAGCAACCCTAGTACTGAACATTGTTGAATTATAACCTGTTGCCTGTTGGGCTTGAGTCTGCCATGTTATGATTTGAGCATATTTTTATGCTAAATGCAGTACCTGTAAGGGTTTCTGGACAATATTTGTTATTGTTTTGTGTTGTTAATTGATTTCCCATAATAAATATATACATACATTTGAATAAAGCAATCATATTTGTCCACTCCCATGTTGATAAGAGTATTAAATACTTGACAAATGTCCCTTTTAAGGTACATTCTGAACAGATAAAAAATTTGCGATTTGCAATTAATCGCAAATAACTAAGACAATCATGCAATTAATCGCGATTGGATAAGTTAATCAATTGACAGACCTAATTGTTTTTCAATGGAGAGAGCTAAGACACTAAACCTTGCAGCCCTGCTACCTTGGCTGTTGTCAAATACCTCTGTGATTTTACGTCTCACCACTGCACTCAAATTATAACCGTTATTTTGTCAGTCGTGACCTTTTAATGCTCAACCAATGAGGTGACATCTGGCTGTGACCTAACCATAAAGCAAGTTAATGACGGAAAGGGTCGACAAAGGTTTCATGACCCCGAACCCTTTTTGATCGTAGGAATATAAAGAATCTTCTTCTGTGTTACACTGACATGCATAATACATAATAGTCTTCAATAGTTTTTTTTTCACTTCATTATTCCTGCTACCTGGCACATATTGGTGACCCACGCTACACGTTGCCTCTGCACTGTGCTGTAATGCGTCCAATTGGAGAAAAAAATATTTTTCTGACTTTGCCATCATGGTTGATGCTTGCTGGTTCCACCCAGGCTCCATCACACTGACCGGATTTTTGTTTTTTTGTTTGGTGCCAAACATCTGCTAAGATGGCAGCAAGCAGGAAACCAAAACCAGGACATCACAGCATTCCTCCCAAAATGTTTGGGCCACATTTAATCTCTCCAGTCTGTGGTTGCTCCACATATTTTCCATTGGCACAGTGATAGTATGAACAGATGATGCAGTCCTGCTCATAACTAGTCAATGACGAATGTGTCTCATTGTTTTTACTTTTAATTCAGCCATTATGGATTTTTTTTTTTAGAGTAGTTAACCCCATGTTCCTAAATTTTGTCCACACCACACATCCTATATGTTACACGGTCCACATGTATTACAGTTCCCATTTTAAACTTGTATGAAATTCATAGACGATAGTGATTTGTTGTGGAGTTCTGGGTGAGAGGTAATTTCCGAGATGCATGACTTTATTTGTCCTTGCAGACGTGCAGTGCGTGCTTCATTAACACAGGTTTCACACCTGAGGTGCAGTGATGTCAGATGTTAACATTTATACTAAATGACTTTATTTATAATGGAAAGTTTTGCCAGAGCTGCACCTGGCTTGCAGTCTGCAATCTCTACATCTCTACTGACATATTTCAAGATATGAAATCAGTCAGGGGCTGATTCATGGAGATGATTGCTGTTGGCTTCTTTTTAATTAGGCTCTCTTGCAAGTTTGTTGCATCATTGTGACTAATCTGGGATTGTTAAGAAATTTCTGTAATTAGTGAAAATGTTAGTTATATCTTATGCAGAGGGTCTGTCTGAGGGTCCCAGAAGCTTTGTAAAGTTTTGATACAAACAACTAAACTGAGGTTGTTAATTTTCATGAACAAATCAGTGTAGTCACACATTGTGAATATTTTACATTGCATTAAAACTTAATGTCATTATCTTCTTATTGCTCCTCATTGCAGTGCTGTTTTGACTGAACTAAAAGTTTTTATGGTCATTTATACATTGAGTCAGTTTCATAACCTTTTGACCCCTGAAGCCTGTGTGTATAATTAAAAACATGCATAAAGGATGATTTTCACCTGGCAACAGGGTTGCATTGTTTATGCTTATACTGTGATCCATCTATCACCAGTGATCCCCAGTTTATTGTGCTGCAGCTAACTATCGCAACCAAAGGATCAATAGCAGGGGTCTCAAACTCGCGGCCCGCGGCCCAATTGCGGCCCGCAAGACGATATTTTGTGGCCCCCACCTTGATATGAAAGTTTAATGTTAGTGCGCCCGCAAATTTTTTTTTTTTTTATAAAGTTTTTTATAAAGTTTTTTTTGGGGGCATTTTTTCATTTTTATTGACAGGACAGTGGATAGAGTCTTGGAAAGGGGGGAGAGAGAGAGTGGATGCGGAAAGGGCCACAGGCCGGATTCGAACCCGGGCCGCCGCGGTCAGGACCAAGTCTTGTTACATGGGCGCCCGCTCTACCAACTGAGCTAACCAGGCGCCCTCGGCCCGCGAGTTTTATGTGAATGGCAGTTTGCCGTTGAAGGTCCCTTTGTTGCGCGAGCCCAAGCTGAACGAACCTACCAATCACAGTGGGGTATATGGCTCCCGGGGGCGGGCAATCGGCCGGGCTTGATGCAAGCAGAGAAACATTTCACAACAACTGTGGCGGCGCCCGTGTAACATCGCATAAGCTTGATTAAAGCTTGATTTATACTTCTGCGTTGAATCGACGCCGTAGCCTGACGTGCACCTCTCCAGAAATGTAACTACACGTCGCGGCGACGCAGACCGCAACAGCTGTGATTGGTCCAGTCTCTCAGCGATGCTGAGCGGCCAGGACCCCGGACAACCACAGAAAGTTCTACTTCTCTCTGCCTCCATCTTTTCAATGTTTGTTCACACAAATCCACTCAGATATATTTTCTCTTTTCGGCGTTGCAGTAATGTCAGTAAAAGTTCTGTGGTTCAACAGTTATTAGCTCCAACTCCGCTCAGTTTCTGTTTGTAGTACAAGAAGAAGAAGGAAACTCATAGAGACGCCGCCGCCAACTAGCGGTTTGGTGGTGTAATTGCAGAGCAACACAAACACAGCAGGCACAACTTTATTGCGGAGTGACACCAAGTGGAATGAATATATATCTTGTCACACAGCCCCAATCATGTCTTTTTCAAAGCCTGCAGTGAAGAGAAAGGTTGGTGACGAGCACAGACAATTTCAGGAAAAGTGGGAGACGCAATAGAGGCCATGTTCAGAAGAACCGTTCATGTTCTTCAATGTTCCATTAATGTTCAGGACAGTTCATGTTCAGAAGAACCCATTCAAGTTAAAGAACTGTTAATAATGACGTTTGAGAAGATTTTTTTTTTTTTTAACAAAGCTTTTTTTGTGGAATACCTGATGCGGCCCAGCCTCACCCAGACTCTGCCTCCAGCGGCCCCCAGGTAAATTGAGTTTGAGACCACTGATCAATAGTGTATTGTGCTCCATAACAAGCTCTGCTGAATGGCTGATAATTAAGACATACTGTACTGTATGAGTCACAAGCTGTGTTGTGTGATCGCGCATGCTGAAATGAATTCTGAGGCTTGAAAGGAAGTGGAAATTAAATCTTCAGTAAAGTAAAACTAAATATACACAGCATTATGTGAAAAAAAAGCAACCCTGTGTCCTACAAAATTACGTTCCCGTTCAACGAAACTGCTTTCTCAATAACGTTTTGAGGGAAACTTATTTTCTGCTGTATTACGGTCGCAGTTTTAAAATAGTTTTAAACACGTAGTTGAAACAAAACAAAACAAAAACTGCAAGAACACTACTTTGTTAGGTTTAGGCTAAAAAAACTACTGGGTTAGGTTTAGTAAAAAACATAATGGTTTGGCTTAAAATAAAAACGTTTGACACGGGACACAAACAACGGTCTCCTGAGGGAAAGTCCAATGTTTGTTTGACCCATCCACCTCCACTCCCGCCTGCCCATAGTGGACTTTTTTACTTGTTATACTCTTTATTATGTGATGTAATTTTCAACTTTCATAGGAATGAACGGGGCCCCGCCTCCAACGCTGTATCCGGTTCTCTTAACACATCCATGACTTACAAATGTATTTGTGATGCGTTAAAGATAAAGGTTATCCGTGACAAAATACGTCCAAACGTAATTAAGAATGCAGATAAGTTATATGGGAACGTAATTTAAGAGAGGGCTAGAAAGAAGTCCAAATGACCGCTCAAAGTGAAAAAAAAAAATTCTGTTAATATTGATTGATGGCACTATACATATTTAGTGTTAAAGAAGAAGATATTCTATATTCTCTTATTGTCAACAAATCCCATGAAAAGTCCAAAATCAACACAGGATTGATCCTTCTAACAGCTATTGCCAAAGCCTGACTCTTTTCCTCTGTGCCGTAGACCTCCATCGTCCAAAAACCATTAACAAGACCCATTATAGAGGCTGTAGTGCTGCATTGAGCTAAATGCTAACGTCAGCATGCAATATGTTAACATGCTAACATTTGCTGCTTAGCACTAAACACAAAGCACAGCTGAGACTGATTGGATTTTTTTTTTCTTCAGTCAGTAGGATTCATCCTCTGGGGATTGATAGCAATTTCATGGCAATCAATCCCATAGTTGTTGAGATATTTTAGTGTGGAATAGTGCGTGGGACCGAAAACACATCAGTGAGCCACACTTTGTCTTTTGCCCTACACCCTACAAGTAAAAACACAACCCACCCAAAATCATCCAACCAGGAGAACACATCAGAACATTTTACTAAAAAAGTCTAGCCTGTTAAATTATCATATAATGAGGAATAAAACATGAAATGGTTTTGTCTTCAATCTCACCTGAATCACAACAAACAAAGCCCTTTCCTCTTCAGGGAAACCATTAAACCTCCTCTTTTCTATAGCTAATGCAACTTCTCATGGGACTCTACTCCGTATTTGTTTTTCATAATGTGTTTGCAGTTTAGATTCTTGCCAAACATCAGACAATCTTTCCTTATACGTCAGGAGCAATTTGCTCTGAGCATCACAAATTACACTGCAACCTATACTTTGCATGATGAAAACAAGAATAAAGAGGATTTGTAAGTACTGTCATTTGACATTGTTTGATTGTCGAGTATTCAGAGCAACGTGAGTCCATTATACTGTTTTTATATTTCGCACGAAAATTACGTCAGCTTGCCTGAAAGACATGAACACGTGCATAACATCTGGTTTTTCTGACATCAAGATTGGTACTGTACCGTAAGCCACTTGTTTCCTTTAGAGGAGAGAAGGCTCGACAACACAAACACAGGGGCACTCACAGGCTCTCCTGCCATGATGTTGGAAAAATATTCTACTTGAGTGCCCACGCCGCTCTCACAACCCCCCCCTCCACCCCTCCAAACCTCTATCCCTGCTGCTATCCAGTGCACTTTCTCTGCCCCATTCTCTCTCCATTTCCTGTGTCACTGCTTCCCCATCTCCTCTTTCTCTCTTTCCCCTCCGACACCCCTTCCTCATTTCCTACATCTCTCTCCGCCGTCTCTCTCTCTCTCTCTCTCTCTCTGTCTCTGTCCGAGCTTCTGCCTCGCTGTCTCGGGTAAGGATGCTTTGAACCCACATCGTGTGTGGGTGAGCGACCCCTAAAAGCAAAGGGCTCCTCTTGCCACAGGTGAATCACTTTGCTTTGCTTTTATCCGGCTGCCACCGAGTCCCACGAAGTCAGGCATGTGTGCATGAGCGGGAGCAGGGTTTCAGATGTCCGACGTCGTATAGCCTAACAGCTATGAATAATGAAACAGAGGTGAGATATAAGAGGTACTGTAAGAGGAGACATTCAACGCACACTTTCCAACAGGTCTTCAACGAGGAATAGATATTTTTACACATCCTGAAAGCTGCAGTGGGCAGAATATTTTGACAATCATTGGGCAGAAGTTCCATAATAACCTTTCAGCATATTGTAATTCAAGTGTTCTGAGAGGAAACTAGACTTCTGCACCTCCTCTGTTTTCAGGCTTTACAAAATTCAGCCTGTGACAGCAGACTTTGGCCAATCACAGGTCATTTCGGAGAGAGAGCGTTCCTATTGGCTGTTCATTCAACGGAGGCAGCTGTCAATCACTTGCAATCTCCGATCAAACTAGGTAGCGCTGATCAAAAATTAATCAATGTTCTGTTACTGTAATGCCTATATCTCGCATCAAATGTTTTTAGAAACATCTTGTAGTGTACTGTTTAGCGAGTGATTGACAGCCAGCTCATTGACGGCAGGCTCCAGCTCAGCTCTGATTTGTTGTTTTCATCCGGTGTGAAATCTTGCAGATGCCATTAGGAGCAGCCGGAGAACACAGAGGCACATGATTTTTTTTTCAGATTACCTGTTTCATGCACTACTGTCAGGATATAGTGACCGTTTCATAAATATAACTTTTGTTTATTTGCTCCAATTCTACCGACTGCAGCTTTAATATACTCTCCTCAAAGCTACCAGACTCCATTGACAGAATCAGTACTTTTACCTCACCTACTGTAAAACACTCTACCCACTGCTGCTTTAAATAGTTTGAGGGGAAGATGTTGCTTGAACAAGATATACAGTACCATATGACAATGAGATTGTATACCCGCTCTGAATATTTATTTGAGTACACGATGAAGTCTCTTTCTGGAGCTGAAGTGGTGCGTCATTTTTCGTTGTGTAAAGTGAACAAGGTGGCCTATTTAATAATCATATCCAAAATTAATTCACTCCTCAAAATACTGATTCATCCCATCAACTTGCTCTGACACTTCTCTGTGTAAAAAAAAAAAAAAATAATCCCAGCGAGCTCCAAACAGTAATACTGGCCTGCGATATTATGGGAGACATCTCAAGGTCTTCCAGAGCAGCTCTCTAGGGTTGCCTAGCTACCAGGCAATTGCATGTCTCACAGCTCCCACTCTTTTCTTGTGTCTTGTTCAACATGAACTGAATGTTTGCATCTCTACAGAGAGAGCGAGGCTAGCTGCGGAACACTACAAAAGAAGGCACATCAACACTTGTTAATCATGCTCGATAAAAATCCCCATTCCTGTTCACACAAAAGGGGTCTTTCACTAAATAATTAAAGGCTGGCTGGGATTGATGAAGTCAGTATAATGTCAGTGCAGCCTTTAATAAACTCTATTTTGCATATTATACAACTGAGTGGCTCAGTAGGACATGTGAGGGAGGCATGATTGGTATATCTATCTATATCTATCTATATATCTAAAATAATAAATCCTATTAAAGAAATAATACTTTGGCCAGTACAGACCAAAGTAATAGATAATACAACTCAGTATTTAAAACAAGTTTTGGAACAGTATGTTTAAAGGTGCAGTGTGTAACATCTGGCGACCTCTAGCGGTGAGGGTGCAGATTGCAACCAACTGAAACTTCTCTCGTGGGCCAAGCGTGTAGGAGAACTACGATGGCCGACGCGAAAACATGAACATGTGAATAATCCTATCTAGAGCAGTGAGTTGTTTGTTCCTTCTAGGCTACTGTAGAAACATGGTGGCCGGCTCTGTGAAGAGGAGATGTAGATATAAACGGCTCATTATAGAGTAACAAAAACACAATGATTTGTATTTTCAGGTGATTATACACTAAAGAGAACATACTTGTTCATATTATATTCCATTTCTGACAATAGATCCCCCTAAATGTTACACACTGTACCTTCATATCAAATAAAAATTATTATTATAATCAGTATTTTTTACATAAACATGGCTAATGCGTGATGTGAAAGGTCGTAGTGACAGACAAAGAATTATTACTTGACTGCAGTTCTCTTCAGCTCTGCAGAGCTTTTTAGTGTCTTTCAGCTCATTGTTTTGTTTTTTACGGCCCACAACTTTACTGTTTTGGTTGAGTCCCACCACTCTCATCAGTGTAGTTTTTTGCAAAAAGAAGAAGTGCCAACAATATTGTCTCAAAAACAACCCCAACGGCATAACTACCCTTATCTTCATCAAACGTTTGCAAAGTCAGGTTTTTTTCCATACAACAAAACCGATTTGTGAATTAGGCTTCGAGGGAAATGTATTTTGTCGTGGATTACGTTTGTTTTTTTATCACAAATCCAATCTTAATGATAGTCCGCAGAAGTCCACGTAAGGAGGAGGTCTGGGTTGTGGATGGGTCAAACAAAACACCAGACTTTTGTCCAGGAGACCGCTGTTCAGGTCCCATGTTAAACTAAAAGTCAACGTTCACTTATTTTAATCATGATGTTTTTTTTCTATGCTTAACCAAGTAGTCTTTTAGTATTTTTTACAACATTAAGCATGTGTTTAACACAGTTTAAAAGTGTGACAGTAATCCGGGAGAAAATGTGTTTCCCTCGAAGCGTAACTGAATGTTGTTTGGTTTTATGGGAATTTTGTATGACACAGGGTTGATAAAGAGGACTTTACAGGAGCTGTCTGTTCAGCACCACAAAACCACAACACAAGATTCTCTTTTGTGGAATGAGGCATACATAACATATACATTATATAATTATATTTTTCTTACCTTATAGGTGTCCCCCATCTGCCTTCTGCTTGACATTATGTTTTTTATTGGTATTTAGAAGCACACTTGTTTTTCAAGTCATGAAACTCTCTAGATGTAATTTTGTAGTTCAGAATCATTTGCAGTCCGGTTTTGACAAGATCCTCCAACATTTGGTTCTGTTCGTTGGTCCAAAGCTGTGTCATGAAACTAAACACCCTCTCATAAACATTAGATATCTTCACCCATCTCTGATCAATGTGATCTTCCTGTGTTTTTACATTCTCCTGAACTTGAGCAACAACAGCCATACAAAATGTCCATATTTATGCCCCTTATAACCGGTAAAGCACCTTATCAGTGTGGCTGCTGCTTCTTGTTTAAATGTTCAAGCATCTGCTGGGAGAATGTTTCTGTGAATTGCGCTGGCATTATTCCCATAAAACCCCGTCCTGTTTCCAATCTGATCAGTTTAGAGCGAAGGTCAACCGTGACAGAATGTGACTCTGTGACAGCGTCATCGTTTCTCTCCAACTTAACGAAAAACACCTTATTGCTCTGTTCTCGTGCTTCTGAGAGGAAATAGGACTGGAGAGCATGCCAGCTGTGCAGCATGTGCTAAATAGTTGGCAAAAGCGACAGCCAACTTGTGACAACATGCCGCGGCACTTTTTGATAATATATTCCAGAAAATCAAAGAGTGAATGCTTGTGACATTTTTGGCCGATGATGAAAATTCACTGTAGGTTTTCATCTCAAGTACTTCAACATCAAAACTCTTTCATTCTGCTTTTAAGGCAGTTGTGAATGATGTGAGACTTGAAATCACACAGTATCAGCCCTGTGATTAACTGCTTTAGTTACTGGTAAACTTCGTTATGCTTTTACCAGTACGGAGGATATTAAAAGAAAAATAGTTTGAATTATGATTGCGCTGAGCTAATTTCATGGCAATCTGGCCATCAATCTGACCTGCTAGATTATGATGTATCTAGTGCACAAAGTTGATTTTTTTTTGGCCTGAGGGTTGAGTAAGGCTGTGGCAATTTTTTTTCATTTTTAATTAATGTGATCAAATATTTCTTGTTTAATTGTTTAGTCTATTAAATGTCCAGGCATAATGAAAAATTGCCCATTACCAGAGCCCAAGGTGAGGTCTTTAAATAGCTTATTTTTTCCAACCAACAGTCCAAAACCCACAAATATTTAATTTCCAATGATATAAAACAGAGGAAAGTAGCTAATCCTCAAATTTTAGAGGCTGGAACCAGACTCAGTTTGCCACGCTTATTGGAATCAATTGTCAAAATAGTTTCCAAATAATTTTCTGTCAATCAAAAAAAAACAGCCCTTCAGTTTTTAATATTAGTTGTGCACAAGGGAAAATGTATTAATGATGGCACCGAAAGGTTGAACATATTAAGATCCATTTCCTGGGGCCATGAAGGTACAAAGTGAATTTCATTCAAATCTGACCATTACTTTTGGAGATACCTAATTTTCCCTGACAGTGGCGCTATGTATGAAAGGTCAGGAGGTCACCAGAATCACTGGGGGTTATGCATTGGGGACATCATCTTACTGGACTGTGCTGTTAGCCTTGAAAATAGTAACACACTGGACAAATACCTCGGGGAAAAACATAATGGAACTTTTTTAACCGCATCAGTGAGTTATTTTAAAATGACACGTTGCTGATTTAGAGCAGAAAATATCCTTTTTTTACAGTAAGTGGCGCAAAGCGAGGATCTCAGTCTGGGCTTGGATATCGTACCATTATACGCCGTCTCTCTGAAAACAGCCAAATAAATAAATAAAACATTTTGAGTGCATCACAGTCAACAGACCATCGGCAAAAGCTAAACTGTAAAACCTTCTAACAGGCTTGAAAAACAACAATCTGCACAAATTATAACCCTCTGCAACCTCATAAAAACGCCCGTCTGCTGATATCTGCTTCCCGCTCTGTCTTTTTTCTTTTCGTTCTTTACCTCGCGGGTGCGTCTGAATTCACCCTTTAATCAACGAAATAAGATACACAGCAGTGAAATTGCTTGAGATCCGTCTACTGTATTTTCAGTGACTTGAGGTAACCCAGTTTGAAGATAATTTGTACTAACCATTACCATTTAAAACCACCGCACAGACACCCAGCGCTGTTCCTTTTGTTTTTGTAGATCTACCTAACCATTTGTAGATCATGTGACAACAAATGGCAGAGTATTGCCGTCACTGTGATGGGCGGTCTCAAATTGCCTGCTGGCAGTCTCTCCTCACCTTTATTCTGTGGCAGGCTAAGTGGCCTTTTCAGTCAGAGTAAACATTACCAAAGGGACATCCAATCATCTGAATGAATAGTTCATGGCAGCGAAGGCCAATGAGGGGCCCTGGACAGCCTCCTTTGATAACACAGCTTTTAGCTGACTTTCACTTCCTCACACAAACCTGTGAAAGACAGATGCATAAGGATAACTTGTAAGTGGTAATAACTAATATGTTTTTGCTGCCCTGCAGTCAAAAATGATTTGCAGGGGGTTCATAGAGCTACTGATCAATAGTTGTTGGCTTTCCATAGACTCTCTCCACTCTGTTGTGCAGCAAAAATGTAACTACTCTGGAGTTTAAAGCTACTCCCAATCCACAATAGTTCAACTGTTGAATAGGCATTTTTTTGATTGTTCACATGTTTAAATTTACTATGTAGAGAAATATACGTAGATAATAAAATAAGAATAACGAGTTTACAAGAAACATGTATAATTATGTACATTAAAGACATATAATATATATATATATATATATATGATATATATATATATATATATCATATAACCACAGTGTGAATAAGTAAATACAAAATGTTGAAAAGTGGACATATCACAGGTGAAATGTCCAGAAATGATTTTGTCTATATGTGAATTCATCATATTTAAATGGTGTTTCATATGCGATAAAGTCAGACATGCTTTTAATGTAAGTTTCCACAGGTTGATTGTAGAAAAGCTCTCAATCATACAGGCAGAAAAACAAAAAAGTTTTTGAGAAGTAGTTCGCTGAAGAAATTCTGAAATATTTGGGGCACATTCATTGCCAACCTAGATGACAGTTGAAACAAGTGACTAAACCCAGCTCTCTTTGTATACTTAGATACAGTAGCAGTCTCTTTTCATGTGCATGTTTACCTGCTGTGTATTATAATATATTTTTGTTTACAACACCGTCTCCCAGAAATTACCTTTATATAGCACAAATTTGTTTCCCCAATCACATTGTGGTGACAAATGTAATCGCTGCCTGGTTGGAGTTCACAGGCTACTCTTTTTTTTTCTTCCAAGTGAGTGAAACGCCACATTCTTGTACCGCCGCATCGAGCCGCACGGAGGTGGATGGTGGGCGTACAAAGCGCAGGACTTTAACACCGTAGACCAGGATTCACATCCTGACTCCAGTGTGTGGTTATGAAACACAGCGTGTCTTGTGTTTCAAGTCACTGCAGACTTCTTCTGTATCAAACCAGACCATGATCATTCCCTAACCTTGCTCTGAGGGGGCTAAACATAACCATACAATATGTGAGCTGTAGTTGCTATGAGCAGATATCGTGGGAATAAACAGATGGAGTACATTGTCAGTTAACGTTTTAACGATACAGTCGGTTTTAACATTTTGCAACTTGTCACAGGAACATTAGTTAGCAACCTTTCCTTGTTATGCTGAGGAAAAATGTCATCCAGTTATTTGTGTTTATTATGAGACAGGGTTGTTGTTTGTTAATTAAAGAAAAGTCAACACAAATGTGAAAGTGTGAAAGGTGTGTCCTAATTATCTTTCGTTCTTAATCACCTGTATCCTGAAAATGTGAGAAGAGTGATGACGGAAGACATTGATCTTTACAAGACATTTTGTTGTTAACTCACACCACTGTCACGGTCGCTGGGTGGGGAGTTGTTTTGAAATCTTCAAGATTCATGCACTGGTCAATTTTGATATTTTGGGCTATTTTTCTTTCATAACATTTCTTCTTTCAGATTAGTGGAAAGAAAACATCCAAAATACACATTTAGGTGTTTATTTTACTACACTAATATATATTTATATCTATTTGCATCTGCAGATTTCTCCAAAAGTTAGCATTACATAATGCCTCATTTGCATATTTAAACACAGATTTTCAGAAAACTTGTAATACAAAACATAATTGTCTCAATTAGGGCTGTCAAAGTTAACGCGATAATCACGCTTTAACGCAAATATATTTTAACGCCACCAATTTCTTTAACGCTACTTGTGATTTTTAGGTTCTAGCAGGTAAAACCTAAAGAATCCATCGGAACCAACCATGTCATACTACCTTGTCGCGAAGGAGGTTAAATCACGCACCAAACTTACGCTAAATTTTGGCGAGGAAAAACTGGCATGGCCATTTTCAAAGGGGTCCCTTGACTTCTGTCCTCAAGATATGTGAATGAAAATTGGTTCTATGGGTACCCACGAGTCTCCCCTTTACAGACATGCCCACTTTATGATAATCACATGCAGTTTGGGGCAAGTCATAGTCAAGTCAGCACACTGACACACTGACAGCTGTTGTTGCCTGTTGGGCTGCAGTTTGCCATGTTATGATTTGAGTATATTTTTTATGCTAAATGCAGTACATGTGAGGGTTTCTGGACAATATTTGTCATTGTTTTGTGTTGTTAATTGATTTTCAGTAATAAATATAGAATCTTTGTCCACTCCCATGTTGATAAGAGTATTAAATACTTGATCTCCCTTTAAGGTACATTTTGACATGTTAAAACATGCAGGATTAATTCATTTTTGCGGTGATATCTATTAGTTAACGTTTTGTACCCTACCTGTAGTGTCTTGCAAAATGAATGGAATTGTACATTCCATATCTTTAAAGGCCATTTTCTTAAAATGAGTTTTTTCCCTCTCTGAGCCAGAAATCTGCACTTCAGTAGCACTTACATCCACCTAACTTTGCAGTTTCATCCCTATCTATATTCTGAAGGTTCGTAGAGAGGGGTTTGTTCATATATCATTCATAGCCTGATTTATAGATAGATTTTATTTCTAGAAACATGGCGAAAATGAATATCTTATGGCTGTTGACAGTATTTTATGATTTATGGAGTGATAAAAAGAGATATCCCTCCGTAAAAACTTTTAACTCCAATATGTCAACAAAATGAAACAAGAATTTGGAACCTGGCTTTATCCAATGTTCACATTTCTGTTCTGGAAATGTATGCAAATGAACACATATTTTATACAATAATGCTTAATTTGTATATTTAAACATGCATATTTATCAAACTTGTAATACAAATAAGAATTATCTTAATGTGAGTAATCAAACGGGGAAGTTTCATGGTGATGTCTATTACTTAATGTTTTTACCTGTACCGTCTCCGCGGTGCTGATGCAAAGACTCTTGTGCGCACACGTTGACGCTCCGCATGCATGATTCAAGCTTGATCTTCCAAATTAGAGGCATAGGCTGCACCAAAGGCCACTATTACCAGTGACACTGAAATTAATCTGAGATTCTATCTGCTGCCAAAGTGATTTACCGGGACAGAGTATTTTGCTGCGACTTGCACATTAAATTACATCTATTTTACACCTTTTGTAAGAACACACACGGAGAGGGCTGACATCGTGGCTATGAGTGGTTTTGAAAGGTACATCAAAAGAGTGTATCCAAATTTCTTAAACATAACAATGAGATGCCTGATTTTCAGCTAGCTTTGATGTGAAATTTCTTGATGTTCTCTCGTATTTTTCCTCTTGTAATGCAAAATATCTGCACATAGTGAGAGACTTGGAAATGATGAGACGTGGCGTGACTTTTGTAGACTTGTAATACGCTCAAACCTTTGCTCCCTGAACACACTGGTATGCATTATCAGTAGCAGAAAAATGGACTCCTATCTGTTCAGTGTCAGATAATGATCAAGTTTGAAGACGTGTGTAAATACTTATTCATAACAGATTACTTGTTTACCCCCCAAATGCTGTAAAAAGCCACTGCTCGACTGCTCAGCAGGATTTAACTTTTCCAAATGATATCATATTAGAATATTTAATTGGGCACTTGATATTAAATCATGAAATAAGGATATAAATATTTATAAACTACTCATCGCCCATCTTTAAACGTACACAATGGAAATAAAATTTTAATGATTAATCAATCAAACAGATCTTGATGGAGAAGGAAATGGTTTGCTGGTGAAGATAATATCATTCAGTCATTATAAGCTCATGAATTGGTAATGGAGCAAGCTAGTTTTTCAGCTGAAGATTTTCTCACTTCCAATAAACCCGTTGGAATGACCTTGGTCACATACTCAAGATAATTATCTCCCAAAATCAATGGTGGGGCCTTTGACAAATGTGATCATCAAGACAACTCAGCATGCTTGAGTACCACTTCCTATTTCAATCACATCTTTTTCTCCACGGTCTATATACAAAATAGTGTTTTGTACTTTCTAGTTAGGCTTTTAAAGGGATTCTCTTACTGAAATGACAACAAGATAATGATAAAGATTGCACTTGTTGAAGCTGCATAAAAAATTGTTGTGATTACAAAGGGAAAGATTAGCAGAAAATGGGCTAAAACGTGCAAATATACACAGAAATCTATGGTGCCTTAAACTGTAATGTTTATTGGAAGTTCATGTTTATTGATGAGCTTTTTTCCGTCAACCTCAAAATCAGATGACATTCTTATAAATACAATTTAATGAGTTTCACAGTTCGTTTGATGCACATTCACTGTACAGTAAACACACATATACTGAATTTCCATATGAGATGTCTGCGTTATGTCATGAGCGACTGTGATCAGAGACAGAGCTGCAAGCAGAGACAAGATGTTTTTTCCCCCCATATGACTGAAACAGCACAGGAAAAGGTGTCTCTTACTAAAATCACCCACACTGCAACACACACTTATCGCCGACTGCTCTTTATTTAATGAGTAGACTTTTGGCTGCATCGTCTTCATCTTCTGACTGTTTCACATCATTTGAATCTCATCTGCCAATGAAAAATCTACCTCTCTAGACCAGTGAAGCTATTTCATCAAACCTTGATGACCAACAAAGCTTTTCTTTGGCTTAAAGGGTACCTGCGATATTTTTCAACAATGTTTTTGTGTCTGACTAATAGCGACAACAATTTCTGATAAAAATGTTCAGTATTGAGGGAAAGCGCTGTAGATGGCAGCTGCTCACGGGCTGCAATGTAACCCTAATGGGGCAAGCTGGCACCGTCATTTACGTCCACCAAAACGTGTTTTTTTTGCCATGACTGGCTCTGATTGTTATTATAAACATCTGACATTATGGAAAGAGTCTCGCTCAAGGAGAAGTATCGTATTTACACTATGTTACAAACGGCAGCAGGGTGACAAGGTGCTGAGCTTCTATTCTGCCGTGCTGCCAGTGCTGCCCGTTTGGTGTGTTTTTTCTGGTCATAGAAACTTTGGGTAAAACGCTGCCCTTCTGTGTTCTGCAATGAACAATAAACAATTGTTTAATTTCTCTTTAGGGTCCTTTCCATAATGTTGTCAGACACTTATAATACAATCTGAGCCTGTCAGTGGCAAAAACAAGCACCTTTAGTGAACGTAACGTTACATTGACGGTGCTCACTTGCCCTCGCAGCTCGTTTCGCGGCTGCCGGTTACAGCGTTCTCCCTCAATACTGGACCAATTTCTAAATAGTTGACACCATTAGTCTCTTAGACACAAAAACATGGGGAAAATATTGTCCATGCTGGAAAAATACCGAAGTTCCCCTTCAAGGCTGTGGATATGTTACATGGAAGTAAAGACATAAAGGTAGGAGTAAGACATTATCTTACTGTTACAGGTGCTGCAAAGTCAGAGAACATTGCAAGCCTTGCCCACAAAGGTGGACATTGTTACTGTTTGGCCCGAAGATGGCCAGTCAAAGAGGTCCGCTCTCGATATGAGGGTGCAGCAAACTGGGAAAAAAGGTGTGATACTCCTCAACAAAGTGCAAACTAACAGTACAAATTGAGATGGAAGTAATTATCGCTCTCACAGCTAAACCCAAAATGTGTATGACACATTTAAACCAAACAACAGTGCAATTAACAGGTAGCTCTAATTTACCAGCTGCTAAGACGCAGCATGAGCTCAGAGAGCATGCTGTAAAGCTTCTTGTTTTTCATGTTGGTGTTTATATTCTTAATTTTGGTAAACATACAGTATGGAAACACTGTCTCAAAGCCATAGCACCCTGGAGGCCATTTGTACTCAAGACAACAGGTACTTCAGTGCAGCTGTGCCTTTTACATAGTCACATCATCATAGCTGTAACGACAGCAAAGGCCGCCCTCAAAGGTGCAGTATTGTTGCTGTAATCTGCACTACTGCAACTTAAAAATCTCCAAGGGTCTTAACATGGTGTTTGCTCTTTCTGACTATTCCTGTGTTTTCTTTGAGATGCCTGTCTCAATGCGCACAAATGTTCAAACAACACAAAGCGGTATATCACTAACAACACCAGGGAATTATTCATATTTTCAGGTTTAAAATAACAAATGTTATTGATGCCTTTGCCCCCACTGAGGTAAAGGTAGTCTGTGGTTAGAGATCACTGTGGAGAAATGCATTGAAACAAATTGACAAAAAGAGAGTGCGGTTGAACGCAGGTGGCGGAAAACAAAGCTCCAGGCTCATTATGACGTTTACAAA
Source organism: Sebastes fasciatus (assembly GCF_043250625.1). Taxonomy (NCBI): domain Eukaryota; kingdom Metazoa; phylum Chordata; class Actinopteri; order Perciformes; family Sebastidae; genus Sebastes; species Sebastes fasciatus. The sequence goes on from NC_133804.1 coordinate 27,044,834, forward strand.
GAGAGACTTCGCATTTTTAATTTAGAACTGAGAAATGTGAGGCAGCCCTTCTTCTCTGATATCATTACCAAAAACAATAATAATGCCTTATTTGCTACTGTTGACAGGCTGACAAACCCTTCAGTGTCAATAACCAGCCCGGTCACACGTAAAGGCGTATGAATGACATGATAATGCACAAGGTATTTAGTGTGCAATGAGAATGCCGTTCTTGCTTTTGGCGTGTCATTGGTACGTAATGTAGTCTGTAATGAATGTGTGTGATGTGTTTAATTCACGTAATCATGAACCAGGAAATATCAAGAGCGGCGAACGCCACGTAGAGAGGAGGTCGGGGTGGATGGGTGGGTCAAAAAATACCGGACTTTCACCCAGGAGGCCGGCGTTTGTACCCCGTGTGAAACCAGAAGTCAATGTTGATTTATTTGTCACATACGTTATAAGTTACGCCACTTCTTGTTGTTTTTTTAAGCTAAACCATGATATTTTCCTAAACCTAACTAAGTAGTTTTACTGCCTAAACTTAAGGAAGTTGTTTCCTGTAAAGACGGAAGTTTATTTTGAAAAGACTGTGTGCAGGTAACGAGTAGAAATTGACAAGTTGCTGGACATTTGTAACTTTTTCGTATCATACAAACCTTTGTATGAGCATATGCTGAATGAACGTTGAATTTGCCTCATTCTGCACTCACAAGTTGGAAAATTAGACAAGCTGTCAGTACTTCCATATCAGGTATCAGTTCTGTATTTTGTCCACTTAAAACCAATTCAATTAGCATGACATCATTTGATCCTGAAATTGTGCAAATGAAATCCTCCTCCTGACCTGCTGCCTTGATATTCTGCCTACAGGCTCTTTCAAAAGTGTTTCTAACTGCACGCCATCAGATCTGCTGCAAAGAGTCAACACTTCTCTACTCTCAGGCTATTTCCCACAGGCTCTGAAAATTGCAGTTATTAAGCCATTCTTTAAAAAGAACAATGTGGACGCCTCACTAATGAACAACTATAGACTCATATTATCTAACCTCCCACTTTTTAAGTGAAATTGTTGAAAAAGCTGTTTTTCAACAACTGAATACCTTCCTGGCCCTAAATAATGTTTTTTTATGTTTTACGGTCAGGATTTCGACCACAGCCCTGAGATTGCTCCTGTTAAAGGGAGGTTTAATGAGGTACTTCAGTGTATCACCTACAGTAGAAGACGGTCGGCACGCCCCCAGTTTGAAGAAGCGGACAGGACTTACTGCACGGAAGCAAGCATGTGTACGGGGGCGGCAGCAAAACTTATTTTAGCCACCTAAAAGAAAGGCTTATCAGGATCAGTTTAAGTGTACACTATATTTAGAATATTTTCACCATTATACCCCGTCGCCAGACAGCCCTTTCCGATGGGGAACTGAAGCCGTTGTGTCCATCTATGCTCTCGCCAAAGCGACCAGACTCCATTGAAAAAAACATGAAATTTGGTGAATCCAAACTAACCAATATCACACAACACAAACAGCCCTAAAAACATTTTAACATGGACGAAATGGAAGAAACCTCAGGAAGAGCAAAAGCATTATTTCATGTTTCTTTTCTTAATGATGTCTTATGTAAAGAGCTTTTAATTGCCTTACTGTTGAAAGTTGCTGTACAAATAAACTTGCCTTACCTCGCCCTGGATCAACATGGATCACTTCACCCTAAATTTGAGTTATAAACATTAAGTACACTATAATCATCTGGATTCTGTGTTTACAAGGGGAAAAAACGGTGGTTTGCTTATAAAAAAAAGAAGAAGTGCAGCTGCTTCAGATCTGTTTTTCCAGCCCTGAGGTAGACTAAAGTCCCCCCGAATCACTTGACTAAAAAGAATGCATTTTATAACTCCTTTTATTGGCAGCACTTTTATTTTTTATTGTTTTGTTACTGAAGTATCTCTACAGCTTGAGAAAATGCAATCAACCGTCCAATCCAATTACTGTCATCATTATGATATATTAAAGGCAATTCTGTAGTGCTTGGCTTATTACAGTGGATTCTAGGGGTCATTTGCTGCTTAATTGACTTGCCAGAGAACAGGAAACCACATAGCTGAAGGGTTTTTTCTCGCTGTTTGCGTTTCCCCCCGTGGCTGTCGTTGCTGTTGATCATGGCAGCAGGTGCATATCGCTGGATTACTTTCAGGTGATATGGATAGCCTTGGGAAGGTGTGGAAAGAAATGGGCTTTGATGGAACAAGGAGTAACTATGCGGTTTAGTCGACACAGGAGTGAGAGAGCACCGAGGAGTGCTGTGCTTTGCTTTGCAGGGTCAAGTAGAAAATGCTGAAATGGCTCAGTGACAGTCGGAAATAATTTACTGCGAGCGGCGATGTTGTTGTTGGACGTGATAGGATTTTTAGAGAATGCAATTGGTCTGCAGGAAATTACAAAGGTTGGTATGGCTAGTCTTGCAAGATTTAAGGACAATTTAAATTAGCCATGATTCAACCTTAGGGTAATGGATTCTGGCCTGTAATGGTGTTTGTAGCAATAAAGAGATTTTGAAGTTGACAAGGCTGTATATTGAATAGTGACTTAAAAGGATTCAAAAGTTGGCTGCATTTTGGGGGATATCTAGCAAGAAAACAACAATCCATATTAAAGGACGAGTATTTAACATTTTGGGGGATCTATTGACAGAAATGGAATATAATATTAATAAATATATTTTCTTTAGTATATAATCTCCTGATAATAAGAATCATTGTGTTTTCTTTACCTTAGAATGAGACGTTTATGTTTACATATTTGCCACCATGTTTCTACAGGAGCCCAGAACGGACAAACCACTGTGTTAACTTTTCCTGGGCCTGAGTTGATAACGTTACTTGCTCCGAAGTTAACCCCTCCTCACTCCACCCAGCCGCCAGGAAACAAGACACGAGAAACCTCTGTTGGTCTTGAAGAGCTGCAGCATTTATTTCTGCACAAACTGCAACTTCCACTGTACATTAATTTGATATAATCAAAGCTAAACTAACTCTGTCTTCTGCTCCACTAGCTCACTTGTTCACTCACACACATTCGCCACCACTCTCTCTCTCTGTTGCTTCACTACTCACTTCCCACATACACCAAGCCCCCAGGAAGAGCGTCAGGCTTTGAGGCAAATTTCCGTAGTGGCCGAACGGCGGTATTGCAACTTCCTTGTCAGTCATGTGATGCTTTTAGGCGTCCGTAAATCAGTGGATAATTTTTTTTTTTAAATAAATCAACTTCCCTGACAAACACTTGAGTAGTCCTTATTTAAATCAGTAGGTCCTAAAAGTTGTAAAATGCACTAATAGCTGAATCCAGAGTTATTTCTCTTCTGTTCATGTGAATGAGACTGACGACTTAAAGAAAACGTTACAGCGCCTGCTCTATGGGCCCAATGGATGCGGAAGATCGCCGTATGATCCGGGTACTTTATCTTTTGGCAGTCAAGCAATATTGGCTTCATGCGACACTGAGTAACTCTCATAGGAATGAACAGGAGCCTGCCTACAACGCTGTATCCAGTTCTCTTTATACATCCATGACATACACACACACTCTATACACTGGCTATTCTATAAATGACCTAAACTATTCTTACAACAGCTCTAGATCGGACCATTCACGTTTTCACGTCGGCCACCGTAGTTCTTCTGCACGCTTGGCATGCGGGAGAGGCTGCAATCTGCAACCTCAGCGCTAGCTAGGTGCCGCCAGATGTTACACACTTAATGCGAAATGTCCAAATAACATGGTGTAGATGTTGCAATGCAAATCGAAGGACTGGAAAAATTGACTATCATGTTAATGATTCAACCCTCAGTGTAATCGTTGCATAATAGTACATCTGAACAGTATCTGATGCTGTTTTTCATGGTAGAGAAATTAATTATGAAGAGGATGAGATATCGACCAGTGGGACGCTTCACACAAACTCCGGGGTCCTCCACAAACCTAATCACATCACTTAAAACATCTTCAGATAAGATTTTTAATGAACTTCTGAGAATCACTTCAGAAAGCCCTGTTGGCTTCGTGTTATGATGTTCTAGTAGCACTGAAGGCTTGATGAGGTGTAGGGAAGGGGGATAGTGTCAAGGGCATGAGTAAGAGCCATCAGACAAGAAAACACGGCCGTGCAATATAAACAGTGTACTACCGGATTTCAATTAGCATCTGACTATGTTGCGTCATTACATTTCTACTCTGGCGCTCTGTGGGCAACAGTAGAATAGCTTAAATTGCAGATACTGGTCCAGCACATACAGTAGCTATAATTTGTTTTAATTTAAAGAAAAATATATCAGTTGAGTGTAATGAAAAAAAAAGAGAAGATGGGGAAACTACCCCATGTGATGCAGCACGGATGCAGCTGTCTTTGCATTTGTTTTCCCTCTGGGAGTAGCTCTTACATCCTTAGACAGACCTAGATTCCACTCAGAACTGAGCTGTGTTGAGTGATCTTATCTAACACTATAAGCCCCGTAAAGAAGCGCTGAATTGGGATACTGTCCTGCCAAATGGAAAGACAAAATAGATTCCACCTTGAATCCTATTTAATGTTACTCAAATATTTGGTTATTGCTTTGGAAAAAAAAAAATAACAAGTGCTGCATTGCTAATCCTTATGCAAAACACGGAAGAGGGAGAATTCAAAAGGAATGGTTTGAATAATAAATGCCCACAGCTGGAGAAAAAAAAAAAGAGGGAGAGGACTGCATCAGCAGATCTGGGACAAGCAAGTAGGACAAGGGGGGCTTGGCACAGGCTGCAAATTTTGACTAGTCACCCTGTTTTCCTACAGGCTATGTGAGCAACTGGAAAACAAAGAACTCAGCACTTGACTACTGCTGAAGCCCCCCAGACTAATTTGCACTCTGCTTACTGCATCATATTCATGTGCTCTCTCTCCACCCCGAGAGCCGCCCCCCTCCTCATATCACTTCCTGTGTCTTTACCTCACTCTCTCCGGCTTTCAGTCCTCCAGAGCCGAGTTGAGAGACAGCTTACACTAGCCCTGTCCCAGTTGTCGCAGATAAATGTGATTGTACCTCGTAAATCTCTTCCTGCTCGTTGCCTTTTGTTCACAAGCAGGGAAAGTAGAAGTGACGCCATTTGCTGCTCGCTTACGCACAATGCAGAAGGACGTGCAAAAACATCTGCAAATCCAGAGCTACATACAGTACTGTGTGGAACAGCTTTGGACGTCAAACAACAGGAGGCAGGATTGAAAAGCAACCATGTAGAGCAGAGCTGCCGTGATCAATGAGTGATGTGTGTTATTTTTAGAAACAGTATATAAAGACTGCAATGTGAGGAGACATTACGGGGTGCAGTGGTGTTTGATGGAAATGTTTAATTGGCTTGAAGGTTTGCCTGCGTAATTTGTTTTGACTTCATTTGGGGGTCTATTGGACAATCTAAGGGATGCCGACTTGACTGCCTGATTCCTCTTTCAGACAGTATTGTATTGAGGTGTTATCAGTCCGTCACAAAGCTGCCAATGTCCTTATAGAAAAAGGCATATGTGACATTAGGTAAGTCACTTTACGCTCGCAGTAAACACATGCTTAATCTTGTGAAGTAAACTAAAACAGTTGCTTAGGTTTAAGGCAACAAAACCACATAGTTAGCGTTAGGAACATGGTTGGGCTTAAAATTGCAAGGTTTTCACAGTGAAAGTGTGACATGACGTTGTGGACAGACGAGACACGAACAGCGGTCTCCTGTTGTGTTTGTGTGTACCCATCCACCAACCCTCCCACCCACAAGGTGTGTCTATTTTGCTCTTTATAATACGTCACCACAGTCACTCCTGGTGCATTTTCTCTGAGCGTTTACTGTTGCCATGGATGGGTTTTACATTGTAGTTAATGAAATGCCCAGTGCGTCTCATACCGCCGCGAAAGGGTGCCTTGTGCGGCGATATTGAACGCAGACGGCGGTGACAAAGCGTCGGTATTTGACACCCTGGGAATGAGAACAGGCTGGTAGTTAAACACAGTGGTACATGCTCACAGTGACAATGTTAACATTAGCTTATTAGCACTAAACATAAAGTACAGATGAGGCTGATAGGTATGTCGTATGTTTTGCAGTTATTTGGCAATCAACCAAAGTATTAGACTAATTAAAAGGACGACCTGATGGTGGAAGTTATTACGATTCATGCTGTTTGGGGCATGAATGTCTGCATCAAATTTCACTTAAAACCTCCAGTATCAACCTCATGCCACTAGAGGAAAAGTCAGGGAAACATTAGGATTCATTGTCTGGGGACCATGAATGTCTGCACATGGTATGATGGTAATCCATCCAGTATTCGTTGAGATATTCCAGTGTAGACCACAGTGATGGGCCGACTGACAGGCTGACATCGCCGTCCCCAGAGCCACATCGCTAGCATGGCTAAATACAAAGAGTGCTGCAGTAGAGTTATGTACTGCAGATATGTAAAGTGACTGCTTCTACAACGTGTGACTGACAGATTGGTACTTTTTGTGGAAAGTGAACTACTTAACTACATTTTGCACTCTTGAGTTGACATGTTTGTCAGTGTTCAGAATGAATGCAGAGACGGAGAGGCAAACGGGCAATAACAGAAACAGTGTTCCAGCAAACGATACCAAACAGCCTTTTAGAGTGGCAGGCCACTTGCATGCAGTGGAAACACTCACAATAGACACTTAGAAAATACATAATGAACTGAAGCATAACTACAGGACAATACAGGGCTATTCATTCCCTGTGACTGCCGCCGCTTGAGCTCTTTGACACTGTTGAAAACCACATGTTTATATTCATGGTGACCATTGCATTTAGTGTGGATTCGTGCCCTCAAAGTGCTTCAAAAGACAGAAGTCCTCCATTTCACCGCTCTCTAAGCTAACCAATATCTGGCTCTGCTAGCACTCAATCAAATACTTTAAACTAAATTTACAGATAATTGTCCGTTGAATGGTCCAATTTGACGATTTTCATTAAAATCATCATTTTGCCCCTCCGCTCTGAGCCACACTTAGCTAATAGTCATTAGATGGGCATCATTAATTATGTCTTTCCTGCCAGACTGAAAACCGTTTGCAGCTGGTGGGTTTCATGCCAATGGACCATGATTTTAAAGAGCTGCTAAAGTCTTCCTTCAGTCTGAATAAAAAAAAAAAAGTTTGAATAATGGAAAAGGTTCATGATAGTCCAAAGTCCAATTTGGTCCAGTGAAATCCTTTCTTTGTCTTTTAATCACTTTGGTACATTCCGTTCTCCATCTGGAAAGGCCAAAGGATTTTATGGGTTTAAGACGAGGCCACCAAGCCACCAGTTGAATCTGCTAAAAATAATTATAACTACTGTTTCCCTGTGGGATTTTAAAATCCTACACTACTGAGGTGTCTGCTGTTAGATGCAGCATATTTATATAGATGGTTTGTATTAGGAGAGTATATTGGAATGTTAGTTGTTGTTTGGGCCTTCCTGATTTAGAGCTGGGTCAGAGTTGAAAAGACATCTGGTCAAGGTAAACATATACCTAATGCTAAGTCAGCAGGGTCCTGGGAGTCCTAGGTCAGAGGTGAAGAGACATATGGTGGCTTCGTAAAAGAGGTGTTTCTTTGTCCCTCTCCTAAAACAATATGTGGAAACTAAGTATTTGACCAAACCAAGCTCGGTATTTAAGGAGCTGTCTGTACACGTTCGGGAGAGTTTCTTCATTATTCGGCTGGAGGCTCTCCAAGTAACATGTTACTTGTTTACGATACTGAACTTATTGTAATAAATTTGTTATACAACTAAGACAGTGTCGGCGGAGTTTCTCTTCAAACATCTTCAACTGCATCACCACAGAAGATACGACACTACTAATTTGAATCAGTTTTGAGTTTGATCCTCCTCCAGTGATTTCCATAATGACGTTAAGTGGCCTGCCAAAGAGAACCAGTATAAATCTGCAGTCATTTACAGGCAAGCAGCTGTTTAGTATGGAAATATATATTATCTCTTATTTAAGGTATAATATTAATGCACCAGATAATCACAGGTTGGGTGAAAACAAGGAAATAAAACAAAATGTGTCGATGTCTTTATAATGTACGAGAACAGGGCTTCTACCATCAGTGTGTTGAGATTGGGATTATCCCAACATTAAAAAATTAATGTGATAAACAGGCAGGCAAGGAGTCAGTATTGCCACCTCACCTGTGTGAAGTTTCACACTACCTGCAGTTAAACAAAACATGTTATTCCCATGTCAATATCAGATATGGCTGGAATATGTAGAGGTCTGGGTACTTCCCATCATTTGCAGCAGGAAATCCAACCTTTCTGTGGGATTCACTCCAAGAAAGTCAAGAGAGACTATGAGAGAAAATATTAATTTAAAGAGAAGATATTAATTTATCATACTCTGACAATGGAAACCATTGTGTTTTACCAGGCTGCTACCTCTGGTTCTGCAAAGTGAAGCCAATGCTGAAGAGCCTTAAACTTTCATTCTTTCTAATAACCAGCAAGGGGCGACTCCTCTGGTTGCAAAAGTCTATGAGAAAATGACCCTACTTCTCACTTGATTTTTAACATTGTAAACATGAGTTTATGGTCTCAATCGCTAGTTTCAAGTCTTCTTCAATACAGCATGATGTTCATTTAGTAAATGATGGTCCCATTTAGAGTCAAATAGACTATAAAGCAGGGGATGTTTTAGGTCGTGGCTACCTTGTGATTGACATGTCGCTACCACGACGTCGTCCGATCTGGGAGTTGCTCGTGTTTTCGTCTTACAACTTTAACCCTTTCACAGTGTGTTTTAATTTCATGAAAGTTCATTGTAACATTTTGATAGCCTAAAAAAGTCTCATTCAGTGTTCGGTTGTACTTAGCTCCAATCCTCTCATGTCACTTCTGGTTGCTAGTAGTCCCCAAATCAATGGGTGACGTCACGGTGACGACGTCCACTTTTTATATACAGTCTATATTTTTTGCAATTGCAATTTGCAATGATTTCTGACATGGTCGAAAAATATGTTGTATAAACTAATTTCTGATAGAGTATCACCCCGGGCCCTTACTCTATAGTATGTTTTAGAACGTTTTTGACAACTTTTTTAGTAAGTGTAATTTATTGCAACTCTATAATCAAAATGATTTACTGTTAGTGAAATTAAGTCATTGTTTCTTGAGACACTGCTGGGTTTTCTTTGATGATGACTTTTAAATCCAGCCACTGTGTTATTTTTCTTACTTCTGTGAAAAGTGTTTTGGACAGGATGTATTCACCAAATAACATCCAACTTTCCCATTTAATTTCCCCCTAAATAGCGATTAAGGTTGAAAAATCATCTTCTTTCACACTGTCTGAAAGTATTCGATCTATTTTGTATCATCGTGTTCCAGCTCTAAATGAGAGGCTCTATGAGATTTATTACACTCCAAACCCAAGACTCCATATGTTTAAATCCAAGAAATGGAAATATTCTGGATGCAGTGTGCATCATTTTATCCACATATCCCTAAAATAAAGCATGACATATCCAATATCTTTGGAGACTTTGGCATATCAAATGAAAATTCAAATAAAGAACATATTTAGACAGTGTTTGACTGCACGGCTTTAGTTTGTAATGACTGACCGGCAGGTCAATGGGATTTGAGAGGTTAAAGAGCAAACGTGCTCTTTAGCTATGGATGGCGTGGTGTTTTAAATGGTTAAAAAGAGAAATTGAAATTATTCAAAATGACTTACTGTAAGACTCCACTTTGTTTCATCACACTGAGCAACAGCTCTCCACTCAAAAACAGGCAGTATAGTTGAATTCTTAATGTTTTGTGCTGTTTGTTGTGATTTGTTCGCTTTCACTAACAGCGTTCAGACGCGGAGGATTTGTCTCGGAGATGGAGTGCTTCATACTCGGTGGTTTATGATGACAATTTTTCTCAGCGAAGTTGGTGTATTATTCAGATCTGGTAAATATCAAACGGCAACTCTCCCCTTAACTGAGACGACTGAGCATGTTTCTCTCCACAAGCTTATTAGTAGTGAGAGAATACACTCATCTCTACACAATTATGGATGGAAAGTTTTTATTTTACTGAGCGTGTGGTGACTCTTGACTTTACCCAAGGGCCTCGAATTGTTTTGATTTCTCGCTTTTTCAAGGGGAGAGACAAGAAGAAGTAAAAACAGAGAGAACAAGACTTAATTTATGGACCAACCAATTAAACTTTATCAAGCCAGATGGTTAAATAAATGGGTTTTTGATTGTAAGGTCACCGGTTCAAATCCAGAGACCTGACTGTTTGCCAGAGAGAGAGAATGAGTAATGTTCTCTGTTAATCAACTGGTGTCCTTGAACATGGCCCAGAGCTGCTCAGTGGTCCCACACTACAGTAGATGACAGTGATTGTACAGAGCAGCTGCCAGGTATGAACGTGTTTGACTGGACAGTATAAAGGGTTTAGAAATGTTTCATCTGCATTTTGATCTTAGTTCATGGTTAAAAAAGCACAAGAATTCACTACTAAAGCAATTTAGTACTGCAGCAAAAAATAACTTTAAAAAATGAAGCAGCAGAGGCCCAGATATCCTGAGTTTTAGGCCCCATTTACACCTGGTATTAATGATAAGTGTTATGTTGATATTGCCTGCGTTGTAATAGGACCTCAATATGCAAATTAGTTAGGCAGGGTGACTCGTCAACAACCATGGCACGTCCCAGGTCAAGGAAGCAATGCCATGGGGGGTGGATTTTTTTCTTAAGACTATAGTTTCTCTGTGTGGATTGCATTTAAACCGGCTGAGACCGGATCACAGTGATATTCTAACCACCTCTGGATTTGGTGACCTCTCCAATTGCATACTGATCTCTCCATTAACCTGTGATTTTCTTATCCACATGGGTTATCCGGATATCAAATAGAAATTGCATACTAACTAGGGATGCTAATTTAACCGTTAACCAACCAGATTAGTGCGTTTCATGCAGGGGTGCTGTGGTTTAAGTGCCTAACAAGCCGTCCAGCTGCAACAATAAACCGATGCATCATTCATCACCAGCTGCAGTGTATGCACAAAGCAGACAGAGTCCCCAGTTCACCCGTCCAGTTATATACTGTATATATATATATATATATACCAAGAAATGGGCTTTTAGACTGGCATTGGACATTGTTCTGTAAAGCCGCAGTGCATTTTGGGGCGGTTGTGTATATCCAGTCAGCTCACGTTTTACACTCAGAAATTAATCTAGCATACATCCAGGCATTTCTTGCTCACACAAAAACCACATACTATGCTGTCGTCAATACATACTCAATTTTACGTCATACTTTCCCATAATGCAATTCAATTGCATCTTTTATTAGACCTCCGATACACCCTCCAGTTGTAACGCAAGCTTTTCTATTATAAATCTGAAGGCCCAAGCTGAGGTGTGAAAGGGGTTTTCTCACCTCATTCTCTCAGCCCTATGAAAGCTGCTCCTGAGGTACAGAAGACAATCTCTACTGTAAAGTTATTATAACAAAGACCATACCTCGCTTTAATACAACTTCCTGTCCCCTCCTACTGTATATAGGTGAGTCTCTTCCCCATCTCTCTCCCGGTTGTCTATCGCAACCTTTTCCTTCAAACCTTATGCTTCCTATCCTCCTTCTCTCTCATTAAAGGAACCACAGGGGGGTCGATGAAGCCATGAAGCTTCACCGAAAGTGTTCCCCCACCCTGTGGGATGTCTGACCCCCTGGGTTCCTTGCTATAACACCTCCGGGCATCATCATTGATTTATGTTCGACCCTTTGTTCATCTCTTTGTGCACATTATCAATGTTGTTTGATCAATCGTGGTCACGGTGAACAGAAACTAGTGTTGACAGTTGGAAACCAGAAGCGGACGATGTTTTGTTGATCGCTCTATAACATTACATCACATCATTTGCTGGAACAACTGATGATGTTGTTTTTCTTGAGAGGACAGTCTAATGGAGGTTAAATGTACCTGGAAATGTTTCATGTAGTAATCTATTTTCTGAAGCACATCTTCATTTACTAAAATATGAACGGTGCTGAGGAACAAATGATTTAACTGCAGGCTCAGAAGATTTTTATTTTCTTTCTCGACTGACATGCTACTTTCATCACAGGTGCATTCATGTTCACTTTGTTTAAATGTAATTCCATCTTGAAGCTATTGCAGCTGAAAATGAACTTCAAGGGAGGTGTTTGTTTTTAAAATGTATTACTGTCATTACACGACCAGCAGCGCGCTACGATAAGACTTGATTGAGTGACCGAGAAATGCTGATAACAGGAGAATTAGGTGGCTTCATTCTCTATCTCTCGCTATGCAAATCAATGCTACCCAGCTGTGAGACACAACAACCCCCATAACAAAGAGAAGCTGCTAAATAAAAGACATTCCCTGCGTAGTATTTCACCAGGAGCGCAGCAAACGAGCTCCAGCACCGACGCACTCGTTGTTACTTTGCATTGCAGATCTAATTGCGTCCTTAAAAAACATAATGATTCAAGCAGGAAGAGTACGAGTATACATATGGTTGGAGGTCTGAGGATAATTAGGCAGCCATTTGAGTAGAGTGCGGAACATCCAGTGCCTTGTCTTTATAACAACATGTAGAAATGTCTTAGTAAATATGGATTCTGTGAACACACCGCTTCACCTTTCAAAACTGACCATGAAGTGCTGTAAACTACCATTCCCTGTTTTCTAAAAGTGAGAGAAATGCTCTAAAAAGAATAATTTGACACAATTTGACACATGGTGCAGTTTGGCATGGAAGATAAGTTTGAGGTCGTTGTGTTTGGTCTTTCTGCTGCAATTCATGAAAAATTTTCCTAGCTAACAGCCGAGAATCTGTCAAGCCAGCAGCCAGCAATCTGACAGTTATTTTTGAGTCTGGTGTGAAAAGTACTGGATGCTCAACTCGTGAAGTTTTCATTTTTAACTGTTCTTTAGTCCATTAGCTTCTACCTAACCCTAACACTACTGAACCAGCCTCCTAAAAATTGCATTCATATACAATTAATTGTCATTAGCCAATATGCTTCCTCAGTTATGTCCTTTTTTTTTTGCAGATCTCTGGGGTTCAAATCCAGCACTTTGTATGCTCAACCATCCACCCGACCTTCTCACTATGACTTTTTTGCAGTGTTGGACAGGAAGCAAATACTATACCATGCTTTTACTAAAATTGACCTCTAAAACATAATTTGCAAAGCATATTAGTGGTATATACTCAAATGTTGTAGGAGATATGGTTGAATGAAGACACCTATTGTGGAGACACCAATTTTGTTTTTATTTAGAAACGCCCAATTGACTATATCTTAAAAGCAAAAACGAGGTTACAGTCAATCCAACTGTGACATAAAGTAAATCGACACACACACTGTGTTTTTGTATTTCTTTTCCTTTCATGGTTTAATGTCACCTCCTGGATCAATCTGCAAATGGATCTTTCAAGGCTTTCCCGTCCCTCACGGACATAATTGACGGTCAGTTCAACAGCTTCAACAGCCTCTTGTTTGACCTGTTTACAGTAGTAGCTCCTGTGCCAGACCTGGCATGGTTGGGGCGTGTTAGTCAGGGTTAAGGGTGTGGAGATTGCTCAGCGATGTGTGGTAACTGACATTTTGCGGAGCCCTATTTAAAGCCATTGGCACCCGCTTGTTGGTGCGGTCACCTGCTGGTTGCTGTGGCCCGAGTGATTTGATGTCTCGTCAGCGGTCGCTCCGTTCGTGTAATGGCAGACTGGTTTACCGCAGAGGAGGCGACGCATGAAAATCAAGCTGCTGTCGTATTAATGAAGATGCTTACCTGAAGTCCCTTTTAATCTATAATTAAAAACGTATAGAACAAGCAATCATCCTGTAATTTAACATAATCTCGTCTATAATTCAAGAAATGTCACTCTTAGGCTTTTGAGGCAAATCAATAAATATCAGTTCCATTCCTGAATGACAATTAGTTTCCTGTAATATATAAATAACTGTCAGCTTTGTATGTTTTCTGCAATACTTGTTCCTTTAATGTGGTATACAAACAAAGCCTCTTATGGTGCTGACAAAATGCCTAATTTCCCTCCCCAGTGATTAACGATGCTTGTATCTAATGAATGTAATGAATCTGTCTGAGGATTCCTTCTTCTTTTTTCTTTACACAAGAATTATGCCAGATGAAAGCAATAGTACAATCTATAAAGGAACATAGTGAATGTATGTATTAACTTTTGACATGATAATCTAGTTTTAAACTTGTCAGTGCCTTTGCAAACATAGAGTATAGAGTGTAAGTGAAACATGATCAAATACCAGTCAAAATCCAGGATTAATGTCTCCCACTATTTGGTCATGCAACAGTCACCAACACCAATTAAACATTTATAAGAAAGAAGAACACAAAAAGAAGGTAGGTAGCTATGAAAACATAACTGTCATATGTTCCTTTTGGGTTTATAGACAGAGGCAGAGCACCCAGCCAGGTTATAGAATTATGAGCCAAACTTGCATCAGATTATTCACCACAATAATCTTTTTCTGTCCTCGGAAGATGCTTTTTAGTTTAGTTTCTCATAGTTTATAGCCATTCCTGCTCTCTTTAATAAACACATTTTGACAGTGACATAGCAACCATTTTAGCAGCATAGCCTCAAAGCTATAATTATCAACTATGTGAAGACTAAATATGGAACTTGAGATTGGATACACCTTTATAACCTCAATCATTTTCTGTTTTACAAAATGTTTTTTTTACCTGAAAATATTTATATTTTGACATAAATAATTCTAATTTCAATCACCATGCTAACATGCTCAGGAAAATGTTAAAATGCTGATGTTTCCTATAGTTATGAAGACATGTTACGCAAAACCGTTAATGTCGACCTTATGGTGGCGCTAGAGGAAAACTCTAGAGATCAAGTCTTTAGGAGCTTTCACAGGCTCCAAGGGTCATTATTCTTTAAAAGAATTGCGAAACATAACACTATAAAAGTGATCATTTGGAAGAAAAAGCATCATGGGTTTACACATTTCAGGCAGGTATGTAGATAGATATGTACCAGGAGTCGTACCTTGCCTGATCACTTGCCAACAGAAACCATCACGTCCAACGGCTGTTAATGTGTCATTATGAAAATCTCCATTGGCAGACAGCCTTTGCTGCTGGGCATGTAGAGTGTGGGTTTTCATGAAGAGTGGCTATTTAAAGGAGTTTAAGAAAACACATATACTGTAGTAGCTCTCCCAAGGGACTATGCAAATGAGATTACAGAGTTTTACTCATCCAATAACAGGATTTTTTTCATCTAAATATTTGCTGTCTTTCCCTGAAGGTTGTTGTATGTGTTTGAGCTAATGTGCTCAATTGGGCCTGATTCCCAGATTGCTGAATATGCATTTTCAAGCCACAGGGGTCAGCTGTCACTTGAGCCTGTTATGTCTGAGATGGATGGTGCAGGAAGGTTCAATCACACATAAAGTTCACTATCATTGGTCTGAACCACAGTTGCAAAGTTCTTGTTTCTTGCGTAGGCCGGGTGTTAATTACCACTATGACAAATTATAAAAGTACCATTCCTTGCAAGGCTTGCCAACAAGTCACGTGACCTCTTAAATAGCTCATGTATTGATCAGAGATTTGGTAACACAATATCCCAAGAGGTTACAGATGTTGGTCCTGGGGCCAACTAATCTGAGGCCAGTGACTGCAGTTTGCTTGGAGGACAACTGAGACTTGCAGTTTCAGACATCCTGGTGCCATTATTTGGTGAGCTCTCCAGTTTAAAGGCCACTTTTCTGTTCTCCTTGTAACAGTCCTATAAAGTTTAGATATACAGCTCCAAACAAGCATGGTGGCACACTTCCTAGCCCCGATGGACCAAAGGGTCAAGTTACAAATCTTACACTTGGACACAAGATTGAATGCCATTTCAAAAACTGAGCATTTTAGGCTGCTTTCAAAACAAAACAAAGCAAGTGTCACTGAAATTGATTTTTTTTTTTTTAAATCAAGTACAAGAAACAGAGGCAGGAATGAATCCATTTCCC
Organism: Sebastes fasciatus; assembly: GCF_043250625.1. NCBI lineage: Eukaryota > Metazoa > Chordata > Actinopteri > Perciformes > Sebastidae > Sebastes > Sebastes fasciatus. The sequence goes on from NC_133804.1 coordinate 27,060,892, forward strand.
ATGAAATAAGATATATTGTCATAAGAATGCCAGTTCCTCAAATCCTGCCATAAATTTAAATTCAACCATTCAGAAACCCATCAAAACACAAAGCTAGCCTGAGTGTCTCTGAATACTGAACACTTTGGACCATTGGCACAATTGCCAATAGTCCAAAGTCCAAAGTGTTCAAGTCTTCCATGTCATCATATTATATTCCATTTCTGCTAATAGATCCCCCTAAATGCTACACACTGTTCCTTTAAAGCAACTAAAAAACAAATCTAATTGAACCTTGCTTGGACCCAGGTTTTTGTGACACCAGCTATTAAAGATCCTTGGATGTGTCAGTAGTAGTGAGTCACAGTGTCGCTTGTTTGTCAAGCGGAGTGTCCACTAAAGCTTTTTTCATTGTCATTAAGATGACAAGAAGCCTGAGAGGGCTAAACAGAGTAAACAAAGCACAGGACACCATGATGTGAAAAAGTAAATACAATGCTGGCGCTGCACCGGCAGCATTATAATTTGAAGCTGGTTTGATAAATCAGATATTTATGTACCCACTCACAATTACCTCAGCTGTGTACTCTTTACTGCCTGAGAGTAATTATAGAGCACTACCAGCTAAATCCACAAAGACACCAAATTAAAGTGTTGAAAGTGCATCTGACAATAACATTCAAAGACATGGATGATGTCCATTTGTTCCAGACTTTTAGAAGTCATTGTGCATCGTGTTCAACATGTGAAAAATGACTGAATATTATGTTAATCCACACAAACACCTTTGGCACCCCAAAATAAAAAGAAACAGGTAAAAAAAAAAAACTGATTATGTGAAGATGCTGAGTGACTGGATCACCCGTGAATTCATTGGGAACATCTTTTCATCCAACCAAAAAGAGGCTTTCAATGAGTCCCACTACAAATTCGTCCAAGTCACGACAAATTCCACTTTGTGTCATCGCCAGTCAAAGAACATGCTCAACACGTGTCAACACATGTTAAGCTAAATCATATAACCGATACATTTTTTGGAAGCAGAGCAAAAGGCAGACGGAAAAAAACATTTTGTGTACTTCTTATAATTCATGATTTCTGGTACTCGAGGAACATCCAATTCGCATCCCCCACTGAGTATTTCATCCATTGTGCACAGCAGCAAATCTCTGCCCCACTTGTCTGGAAGTGATTCAGCTTACAAAGACTTCTCAAGGCGGCAGGGTTTTCCTGGGGGTAGTGCTCCGTACATGGGGATAGGGCTGAATAGGAGACTAGGTAGCATAGCCAGACATTTCTTTTTTTTTTTTTATGTCTGTGAAAGCATTTAGAGTGTCTGTGTGGTAGCCAGAACACATAGATGCTCTGCAAATATAATAAAACTTAAAAGATTGTAGAGACCTTACATTTAAGCCAACAATTATTCTGTATAATTCCTTGAGAAAGCACTTTGCCAGTCCCTCATCCCTACCAACACGATGCTTAACAGGATATATAATACGAGCAAAGCAAGCAGAACTTTATGTATATAGTACATTTCATTCAATGCAAAATACATTGTGCTTCACAGAAAAGCAATTACTTTTACCATCAGTGCTAGACATGGGGAATTAAATACTTGTATGTAACAGCTGACACGCGGTCTTGCAATCATGGTAGATGTCAAAACAAGAAAGAAAGACAAAAAAGAATCTCTTACACACACAACACAGACCAGGGGCTGAGCCCAAACCTAGGGTTGTCTATGGGCATCTTCCACTGAGGAGATTATATTCCCATTTATGGCATCTATATTCCCTATTTTCAAGCCATTTGATGATGGAATGCATAAATATCTGTACAATATTTGGGAAAAAAACATGGTTACCAAAGAAAAAAATCATCCTATAGAGCCTACATCCTATTTTCTGTCTGCAGTCAGCGTACACTTGGTTCGTCACTATGAGGGACTCCTTTTACATTACACATAGGGGATTAGATAGTGATAAATATAGCAGCTTTCAAAGTATAGCTGCTTTAAATTAGTCAACTTTTATCTAACTTTAAATAAAATACAACTACTGTATTTTGTTTGTGTACATATGCTGACGCAAAACATGCAATAAAAAGAGAAATGATACCCCACTCCCTAAAAGATGCTGGGAATTGGAGAAATGTTACCTCCTTTAAAAGTCAGCTATATGCATAAGGAGTAATTATAAGATATTGTTTATTATTTACAGTAATCATTATGTGGTTGCCACCAGAGTAAATAGATGGCTGGATGGATGGATGGATGGATGGATAGATAGATAGATAGATAGATAGATAGATAGATAGATAGATAGATAGATAGATAGATAGCTGGGTAGGTGGACGGATGGATGCATGGATAGGTAGATAGATATAAAACATCAAAAGCCTTGTATGTGCACATACTGGAATCCTCCTTTCAAGAAAGTAAAAGACATCAGAATCTTTATTATTTTTGTCATGACAGCTGTATAATAACCCATCCCTGTCTCAATTTTCCTTTTGTAGCTTTGATCCAAGGCTGAAGCCTCCCAGCACATACAATAGCTTCTCACAAACTATTGTCTGAACATAATACACTAAAGAAGCTCGCTTTGGTGGATCACTGATTCTGTCTGCTGTCAGCGCTGCACGCCACGACACTCGTCCTTCAAGGTCTTGGAAACAGGTGATGTGTCGCCTAAGGGACACCAACAAGTCTGTGTCAGGGGCGGAGTAAACTACCGTCAGCTTTGTGTCATTTCCCCGCAGTCTCTCTGACTGGACCGGCGAATGAATGGAAAAAGTTCTATTACTGGGAAAATAGACAAATAGTACAACAAAAATAGGTTTCAAGATTAGTAACGCTATTTACGCTAAATTCCTACCCTACCTATATATGTTATGTAACTTAAATATACTAGCATCAGACCATTTTTGCCTCTTTTTAGGTGGCAGGAGTGAAAATTTGTCATCCTCAACATTTCTTGTGTTATAGTTTCACAATGATGAAGACAGCTGGAGAACAATTAGGCAGTGTATAGCTCTACAGGGGACTGTCCTGTCTCCCGTCCTTTTCACCTTAACACCACAAACTTTCAGTTCAACTCCGGGTCATGCCACTTGCAGAAGTTTCGGACGACTCTCAAGCTGCTATATTCATCACAATCTAATCCCTATGTGTAATGTAAAAGAAGTCGCCCATAGTGACAAACCAACCGTATGCAAACTGCAGACATACAAATCATCTGAACGTAGAGGATTTTGTCCCCAAAATACTTGACTTTGTAGTAGTTTCCTTTTGTTTTCTCCTCATCCAGAGCACTGCATGCGTCCAACATTTAAAAACTGGTTGCATGTAACCCTTTGCATCGACATTTCACCTTTAGGTGCAGTACGAGACAGAAACAAATAGAAAAATCATTTGAGTTTATCCACTCTTTCCAGTATTATCTGGTTACTGGCTCTGGATGTTAACTGTCCTCTTATACAAGTAAGGCTAGTGTTGTAAATTTCACTTTAGATTTATTCAACCTAGTGTGCTCTAGAAGGGTTTTTACGCTGCGCCAGGTGATAAAATAACTGATTTGAAAATTGTGGTGAGTACAATGAAGTCCACAGAGGCAGGAGGCCCTATATCTGGTAGGAGGTAATTTAATTGCCTCCCCATATCTAACAGATCTTTTAACACATAAGCATTATTAGAATCCTAATAATATTTTATGATAACGTAACTGTCAGAGAACGCTGCGGGGGAGTCCTTGTGCTGTGGGTTTTTTCCAGATGACCATCGACCTGAGCTGAATTAATGAGGAGAGGTTGCAGAAAAACTTGGCACGCCAGCTGTCAGCATCAGGGTGCAGCACAGCTACGCTTATCCCTGTCAGAGCAGGTCACTGTTTCAGAGACATGTGTGGGAAAAAAAATTGTCAACACATCTGCAAATGGCTGACTGTGGTCCCCTGCAGTCTGGATGCATAGGGACATATATAATATATATATGTTTCATATAGTTACTCACATGAAAAATAGATAAGACATGTTTAATTTCAGAAAACGATTGAGGAGTTAGTTTACAGTACTTCCATATATTCATCGTTTAAAACCACAAGAATATGAAATATAAGTGTAAAGGTGCTTGTGAACAGTTTCCCTATCTGTCAGTCTAGACTCATCCTCAATCAACACATTCCGGTGCATGTGTGGGTGTTTCTTCCTGGATGAAACATAACGTGAGGGTTGTATGTACATCTCTGCCATATGTCTAGTTAACCTCCTCTCTGGATGTCAGCAATAATGTTTGGGGAAAGACAGGAAAATAGAACAGCATGCGAGTCATAACATCTTTATACCTGTAATTTCTATCCCGTCTCTGGTGTTAATAAGTAATGACTGCAACGCTGATTAGTGGAAGACTTCCAATAATTGCCTCTGTAGCTTACTCCTACTTGTGAAATGAAAGGTCAGACAACATAGATTCCTGTACACACAGTGGTGGAAATATACTCAGATCTTTTACTTATGTATTAGTAGAATTACTGCAATATGAAAAAACTCTATTACAAGTGAAAGTCCTATAGAAAGCTGTACCTACGTAAAGGACGGATATAAATAAACACAAATAATCAAAATAAACATACTAAATATTCTAATCTTGTTTTTATTTTTACTGATATTTTAGCATTTAGGAAGCATTTAAATGTTGCATCTGGTCTGGATGGAGAAAATTTAAACTAATATATATACTGTTGGGTAGTTCAACCATAGACTGTATATAAGAAGTGGACGTAGTCACCGTGACGTTACCCATTGGTTTGTGAACTGCCGTTTTGCAACAGATAAAAAAACGTGTGATTAATTTGCGCTTAATTATGATTAACTATGGACAATCATGCGATTAATAGCGATTAAATATTTTAATCGATTGACAGCCCTTCTTTTTTATCTAATATCACGTATATAAACACTGATACGATTTTCATAAATGTGATCCAATGAAGTGAAGCATTTCAGAAGAGAATCATTCACATCATTGCATTTCGTGCGGCGGGGTGTATGTTGAAATTATACCTAAGGAGAATTACTGTGTTTTTCAGAAATCTTATATCCAAATGTCAGTAGCGTGCATGAATGATGGCTAGTCTTATACATTTTAGCGTTAGTTTCGGGTTAGCTGCCTGACTGTCTATGATATATCCTAATGCTAATGACAGCTGTCAGTCTCCACTATGCTCAGTAGGGCTCCCTGAGCAGCACGACATCCTCTAAGAAAGACCATTGTCATTATGTTTCATGTGTAGTTCCTACCTTGTAAGCCAGCAATGGAAATCAAAAAAAAAAAGAACATCTACAAAGTAAATGTCAGGTTTGTGAAATTCAAGAGCATCCCACTATACACCTGCTTGAATAAATATTAACTTTCTCTTGGCAGCAAAAGATTGCAAATAGAAAGTAGGCTGAGAAACTGGCATGGTTAAAAGTTAGCTCACCATTAGTCAACTACACGTGGTGCCTTTTTCCATTCTGTCAAAGAGAAGGTGACCTTTTAGCAGGCAGATACTGAAAGACAGCCAACAAATGAAGATGCCCCACACAAAGGTCATGTGCTTCTTTAAAAAGGACATCAGAGAAAAACATCTGACTGCAGTCATGAAGAAAGTGGTTAGGGACTGAGTAAAAACTGCTTTTCTTTGGCAAATTGGTTGCAGGAGCGTGATAAGTATTATTTAGGGCTGAATGCCAGACAGATGCTGACAATAAATTGTGGTGAGTCTTTTCTTTTTTTCTGCATGACGGGACTGTGTGTCTCTGTTTGCATGTGTGTGAGGATGTGCAATCTTGATGTAATTTAGTCTGACAAGTGACACCCACAACAGAGCTTGAATGATAAATTTTGAAAGGGCTATATGGGACTTTCTGGAAGAGAAACAGCACTAGTCTCCCGGCCACGTGATCCTGCCATCTGGCTCTTGAAATGACTTAAATGGGTGGTGGTTTGTGAAGCGTCCTACTGTCTTCAGTCAAAAGCTACTGTTTTCTAAAGTGATGAGAGTGCATGCAGCCTGGAGGGGGGGCCGCAGGGCTCTCATGAGGAGCCATCATGATGATCTGCTGAATTGGAGAGACTGTGAGTGACAAGGGTGTATCTTCTTAGTATAGGCAGAAAGCGAAGGTCTTCACACCAAACTTAGCTTTCGACCGAGGGGGCCACGGAGAGCAGGGTCTGTCATGTTTGATTTAGATTTGCTCAACCAAGGTAGTGTTGGTTTGACAGAAGGAAAGGGGCCGCCTATATATAGAGAAGTATGCTATTACTCTAAACCAACAAACACTGATTTTAGACAAATATATAAAGCTTGTTATTGAAGAAAGAGGGCACATGATGCAAGAATAAGTCTTAGCAGTTAGCATGTATTTAAATTAGGGGGCTGTCAAAGTGAACATGTTAACGCAAATTCGTTTGAATTCCACTAACAAAACTTGCGATTTCAGAGGTTGTACCGGGCTCAGTTTTAAAGCTAGAGTGAAGGTACTGGCATCATATGAAACTAATGAAAACCTAAGGAACCCATTGGTACCAACCATGTCATCCTAGCTTGTCACGAAGGCCACGGATGCCACTAATTTCTTACGCATTCACGCATTGACATAACTAGAGTGAAGATACTGGAATCATATGAAATGAGACAAAACAAAACAAAAACCTAATGAATCCATCGGTACCAACCATGTCATACTAGATTGACCTGAAGGAGGCTAAACAACGCTACAAACTTACACTAAATTTTGGCGAGGAAAACCTGACATGGCCATTTTCAAAGGGGTCCCTTGACCTGTTGTGAATGAAAATGGGTTCTATGGGTACCCACGAGTCTCCCCTTTACAGACATGCCCACTTTATGATAATCACATGCAGTTTGGGGCAAGTCATAGTCAAGTCAGCACACTGACACACTGACAGCTGTTGTTGCCTGTTGGGCTGCAGTTTGCCATGTTATGATTTCAGCATATTTTTATGCTAAATGCAGTACCTGTGAGGGTTTCTGGACAATATTTGTCATTGTTTTATGTTGTTAATTGATATCCAATAATGAATATATACATACGTTTACATAAAGGAAGCATATTTGCCCACTCGCATGTTGATAAGAGTATTAAATACTTGACAAATCTCCTTTTAAGGTACATTTTGAAACTATAAAAGAAATTGCAATTAATTTGCAATTAATCACGATTAATCATGGACAATAGTACTTTTTTGATAACAAAAATAAAGTGACGCCAAGGGGTGTAACAAAGCAGCGGTATATGATGAGTTGGGATGAGAAAGTGTTGATACAACTCACACGAGGAAGAAAAAGACACAAGGCCATTGAACTCAATCAAAACATAATCGCTGTTCACTCACTATCACATAAACTCTACCCGAACCTGTCTTGTCATTAGTGAAGATTTGCCTGCAGAGAGATTGACAGCCATAGCCAAGAATGCACCATTAAATTAGTCTTCTATAAATGCTGAAAAACAGCTGCTATGTCCAATTTAATCAGGAAGTTTGGGAGCGTTGCCAATTCAAATTTACTGTAAGCTGGAAAGTGATTATGCAAATGTCGATTGAGAATGCTGAACAAAATGCTATACTGTCAATAACTGGAATTTATGTGGTGTGTATACTCTATATATCAAGCTATTCTCTGTGCTGGCATGATGAGCAACAATATCTATGTTGCTTAAATATATCTAACTATAAAGCAAGGAATCAGTCGCAATGTCTGTATATATCGCTAGAAACGCTCATCCGATCTACACTTGGTGGGTGTATTGATGGGAACCCAAGGGAGTGCTGTGTCGAATTTGGTGCAATTTGGACACGCGGCACATTCAATATTAATAAACTTTGAACAAAGAATGGATCAGCGCTCTGTGTAGGGAGGGGCTTTAGGGCTCTGTGTACTGATGGTGGAGATACACCAAATCTGGGCAACAAACAGAAAGACTTGGTGGAACCCAAAATGGTCCAGTTCTCTCCGGCCGATGGGCGGTGCTTGGTTTGGCTCGACTGTTTTCAACATGGCAGCAAACTTTCTAATTTTACAGCTAAACATTACACTAAGATATGTTTCTGAAAATATTTGAGGCGAGAAATAGGCATTACAGTTACAATGTCTTCATTCCTATTTAATCAGCACTGCCTTGTTTGACAGTTGGATCCAAGTTTCGCTGCCTTGCGATGGACGGACCTCATTTTCATGAATTTGAGGTTGAGTCATGATTATGCAAATGCAGATACGGCGAATGGTCAGTCAACTTGCCGAACGGTATGTAACGTGCAGCCAGATCTCCTGCTCTGCATAGAAAAAGAATATGATCCGTAAACTAAACATACGTCAACGGATTTGGTGTATCTCCACCTTGAGTCGAGCATGTCGTCTGCGACAGAAATTTAAAAGCCTGTACAACCAAACTCTTCTTTCCTGGAGTCAAAGAGTGATGAGCGTTTTTCTTGTCAACGTTGCAAGCAGCAATTCTGGGGAACCAAGCAACCAGCCCGCTCCGAACTGGCATGTGCTCCGAATGACCATGCCATGAACGGGCACTGCACTATTATAAATAAATGGGTAAATGACTTTAAGCTTTATTTAGATATTCACACAGATATTTACCATGGAAAAATACCATGGAAAACACATTACTTACAATTGTTAAAAAAGACAACAAATAATGCTTTCTGGAAGGAGTACAGCTTCCATGTTGGCTCCATTTCAATTGAGACAATGCCCAAAGCATTGTGAATTCTAGCCAAGATCATCCGGTACAGGTCTGCCTTTCATCACATTTTTTAAGTGTTGTGCTCAGCATTTGCAGTAAAAGCGCTGAGGCTCTCTGCTGACCTTGGCCTATAGTTTTGCATGAAGTCTGTGATCTCTCCTTGCACCTCGCACAACATCAGGCTGACCTCTTTCGGACTGTCAGTCCAATGAGGCCTCATTAAAACGGGCTGTGTGGAAAGGTTAGATGCAAAGCTTTCACCTCTCCCTCCCACTGTTGGAACATCAAAACATGTAACAACATATATATTATATACATTAGCATCTTATCAAGGCGGCTCATGAATAGATGAAATGTATGTGCTTTGATTTACAATATTCTATAAACACATGGAATTTGATATGTCTGTAAGCATAACAGTATACTTTATTACTGAAGTTACACTATAAACATAGCAGCTTGTACTGGAATGCTTTTATGATCCTGTAGCATAAAAAACAGTTTACTATAGGCTGTGTGGCAATATGGATAAAGCAATTAGAAAATGTGATATAGTGGAACGTTGTCAGTTTGTGTACCATGCAGTACTGATTTATCGACACAACTGCCATACAGTAACTTCCAAGGTCATGAGTCATTTAGTCTGCTGGTACCTTTGGAATGAAAACAACTTTATACAAATACCGTACAATAGTGAAAAAGGCTGTGTAGTGCTCTGAGGAAAACCAACTTTTTCATTCCCAGTTCCAAAACTATTCACCATGTAGGCTACGTAGGAATAACCCGGTTTCATAGAAATTATGTTTATATACAAGTAATTTGAAAAAACAAATATGTTTGGAAAGAAACGTAATGCTGACTGGATTACATTTTCAATTAACATAATGATGAAATTTTGTTAATTAAAGGGCGGATCCATCTGCTTTCGTATCTGTTTGATTTTTTCAATGGAAACGCCCACTCAGCCGTTAGCAAAAAGCAGTGACCTAGGTTTCCAAAGTAAGCTAATCGAAGCTAATCAATAAGGTTGTGCATAATGTGAACGCTAGCACTAGCTGAGTCAAAGTTAGCCATACTAAGTTTGGAAATAACTCAAAGGGTTAGTTCTTGTTAGATCTTGCAATACAATATCTGTTTGTCGTGACTACATAATGATTACACTTTGTAATGTGTATGTTTAGGCTCTGGCAGCACTTGGTTATGGTTAGGGAAAGCTTGTGGTCTGGTTTAATACAGAGAAAATCAGCAGTGTCTTAAAACACAGCATGTTTAATAACATTTAACCCACACCACAATCTTTCCCTTAACCTAACCAAAGTGTTTTAGTTGCCTAAACCAACCACAGGCAGGACTCGGGATGGAAAACCTCAGACTCTGGGTGTCAGTCACTCTAAAACACATTACTTGTGAAAATAATCCAGGCAGCGATTATGTTTGACACCACAACGAAATTGGAGAAACAATTTGGTACTGTATAAACATATTTTCTAGGAGGCAGGATTGGTAGGCAAAATAGGTTATGTATTATTATAGACACACCAATACATTGATGTGAATATGAGTCTTATAATACAGCATTATATGTAATTTGAACTCCCTAATCTTGTCGTATTACTTTGCATCAAGGCAAATTAAGTTATTTCCACACTATGCTTAGCCCTTCATCACAAAGCCATTCTCAAAGGACTCCGTCAGTAAATAATCAGCAGTCACAAAACAAAATGATGCAACGCAGACTGAGAAACCAAAGCAGAACACATAAAACGGGGACAACTCAGCTGATAAAGGCCGTGTGATGAGGTTGAAACCATGCGACACTGATGTTTAACGGATAAATTCAATGACGACATTTTTTGATGTTCATTGCTAATGTTTTCTCATTAATTATTGTGCGAGGTCCATCGTCAAACATTAAGGTCATTTCTATGGAGAGGTTGTTTAAAACACATAAAAGCCAATTCTACTTTGCTTATCTGATGTCCCCAAGCATTATTGACGTCAAGGAATATAAATTAAGGTCATTAAAGTTATAAATACAACTTTAACTCTCAACTTTAGCGCGTTAGTCCAACTTTAACTGTCCCATAATATATGGTATCTGCAGGGATTTGATCAAGTTGTCAAAATATCAGTGCTCAACCTACTTTGTGAAAGTGTCTGGGATTTCCGGCTTTCAAAGGACTCATTTTTTATAAGTGCATGAAATTACAGTCACCGGTACTTTCTGCAACCACGTCTGTACATACTGTGGGGACAGCTCGATCTGAATGTTCCTGTTGAAAACCACAGTCTTTAAGCTATATTATTGAGAACAGAGCGATGTGTTTAAAATGCATATATACGTTCAAAGCACTAAACCAAACTTGGTATCAGTATCAAAACTTTGTGGTATCAAAGGTGTGCAGCGTAATCCCTGCTTTCATGTCCCCCTATACAAGTCTGTTCCAATTCATTTCCCTAACTTTAGAAATAAGCTCCTCTCATTGGAGCGTGAGCGCCAGCGATTGGCTGCTTTACATGTTTGTTTGTTGTTTGCTTTGACCAGAGAGACAGTCTTTGAGTACCTTTGATGTGAGGACCGTCTATGATTTGAAATGGGAGCATAGGCACTGGTGAATGTCCCAGCTGACTTATCCCTCTTTCAGTGTTATTGGAGGCTCATCCTATCAAACAGTAGGAAACAAAATCATAATTAAGGACATTTGTAGTGGGGATTCAACTTTCATTATAGCACAAGCCAGCATAAAACCCCCAAGCCTGGTACATGCTCGGCCAACAATGTCATAAAGGACAATATGGCTGCTGTAAGGTCCACAGTGACAAGGCCAAATGACTCTCTAGCCAGAGATAATCAGCTTTGTATGTCATGTTGACATGAACAGAGTGTTAAGGCATATTGCACTTTGATGCCGGCAACGGCGGCACAAAGCTGATTTCGAAAAATGCAATAGGAGAACACAAAAGGAGACATCCCCGCTGCGTCTATAACTGGCATCTGTATTAAACAACAATCAAGGAGCGTAAACTGGTTAGGGAAGGGCTTAGTGCATTAGGGTTTAAATGAGTGAGGGCAGTTTATGTCCATCCTTCAAAGCTCCAGGCTGATACTGGATCCATTCAAGGATCATCCCTCTAGAAAGGTAGACAAACGGCTGGCATGGTTACCAAGAAATGAGAAGCACTGATGTACTCCTCCGCAACAGTCACCAAATGAACAGCAGCCAATGCTGAGAGCAGCCAGTAGCCAGGCTCCTGCTTGTTCTCGACATAAGCAATGTTTAATAGGCGGTGTGTGAGGGATTTCTGCTTTGTGAGGAGTGGAAAGATACGGGCGACGGCAGAACAAGAAGGGGAAATCAAATGCAGCAAAGGGTTTTGAGTCTGATTTTCATTCGTCTTGTCACGAGCACATAATGTAGTACGCACCCTAGCCTGCTGAGCCACGGGAACCCCAGCAGGGTTGGAGAATTGTTTTGGTAGCGACGATAATGAGACAGAAACCTTAACATCTTCAGTGTTTTTTTATTTAAGAAACATGACAAAGCCACCTCACATAGCAGTAGTGGCTAATCTATTCCACCCACAGGCTGGTGAGGAATGTATTATACAACCTGTAGTTGATGATCTGGGTTCAAAGCAGCGTATCAAAATTGTCTGAACCACCCTTGACTGCAATCTTTATTCTAGCCAAGACAACACACACAGTAATATTGTATGTGCACACATATATATATCTGCACAGACTGCTCAGCTGCACAAATCAATATCAAGACCCAGTTTCCTAATTCCTGCAGTCATTTGACAAATGAGGGGATGAGGTAGCAGAGATATGAAATGGAGAATATCAGTACACACGGCAGTTAACAGGAATGTTATCTTAGACCTGAACAGGGCAATGGGTCATTAAATTGTCTGTGAACAGAATGAGATTTCCTGCGGGCAGACTTGTAAATTGTGATAATCATCTTTTGTTGTTTGCCTCATACATAAATGTATCTTACCTCCAGAGATGGTACTTCACAGTGTGGGACACATTATTGAAACATTGCTGATAAGTGTTCATTTATTCAACATACGGTATATTTATGGATTTTTGGTAACACTTTATGTCTATAATGCATTAAAAATAAGGGTGGGAATCATCAGAGGCCCCACGATACGATATACTTAAGTCACGAAACGATCTTATTGCGATTTCAATTTTTTTTTGAGTCTTGCGATAAGATATATTGTGATTTATTACCTTTTTTTAACTGTAAATTATGCAGTTTGTCAACATCTCTTTTATCTAATAAGATCCAGTTTTTAGTATGTTCATCTCAGAGTTTTCATTCACATATCTTAAGATCAGAGGTCCATAAATGGCCATGCCTTTTTTTCTTCACCAAAATTTTGCATAACTTTGGAGAGTTATTTAGCATTCTTTCTGACAAGCTAACATGACAAGACATGTACCAATCGATTCCTTGGATTTTTAGTTTCATATGATACCAGTATCTTGACTCTAGCTTTAAGACTGAGCCCGTTACAACCTCTGAAAGACAGAATAGCGGCATTGGATTATTAAGAGGTTAATGTTTTATCTGTTAAAAGATCAATAACTGAGGTCTGTGTATCAATAAAATATTTTGCCATTATTTTTGCCAATATTGTTTGTTTGCTTTAAGTACAGTGAAAATCAATTTTACATTTTGTGTTGTTCTTGCATATATTTAATAATATTTTGACGTTAAAATTGTCAGTGAGTGAACATCAGTTATGAAGTATTATGATACTTGACCTTATAAGTCATTATTCAGTGATATAAGCAGATTATAAATATGTTTATAATGCATTATATACATGTGCGTCATAGAAAGTGTTACCATATTTTCTTTTCATGCTGAGGGGAAGACAGACTGAGTATTAAAAGTTGACAAAACCTGGGCGTCACTTTTAAACCCATCATAAGTCTGTTTACATAATGATGAGCGCGCACCCCCATTATAAAAGTCATAATTTAAAACAAACTCGTAATGGCATTTCCACAGATAGCTGAGAGCCCCACCTCTCCTCCCGTCTCCATACGGCACAAACAGAGGCGCGTAGTAATGCCTGATAGGCGGCGTTTAATTCCAATCCATTATTAAGAGCAGGTATGTATATGATCCTGCAGCACACTTTGTATTCAAAAGCGATTTCTGGCCCCGTGCAGTTGTATTACTTTCAGTTACAGCTCATGAATAACATCAAACAGACCATGAAGTGCATAGAAATAGAAAATGTGATAACTATGAGGGTGTATCCAGCCACTGTTTGAAGTACCTTTGAGCCTCCGGATCTTGAAATGTGGGTACAAGGAAATGCACATTGCTATAGTGCTGTGTAATAAAAAATCACTGGGTAAATTGGTTGATTAGAAGATTATAGACATAATATGAGAGAAGAAATAGCCACAGGCGCACTAATAATAAAATCAGAGGCTGCAGCTTTCTAATGTTGGCTCCAAACCAATATTTATTCAAAACCCACATCAGCTTGCCTCCTGCATTTTGGAGGATCTTGGAAAAATTGTGTATTTCATTATCTATCTCCACCACTTAACGTGAGGCACACATGCTTCTATGTGTGATTTGGAATTCCTATATTTGGAGCAGATTATCTATTGTACACCTACCACTGAAGCGTGCCAAATGGTTGTAGAAATGCAAATGGGTGTTTTCAAAAGACCACGTTCTGCATTTCAGGCGAAGGAGCCATCAAGCTCATTCCTGAACACAAAGAGGAGGGCTTGCTCATCAATTTCTTTGAGCAGCGTGAGGTTAAATTCATTACGTATTCAAGGATAACAAGGCACTTAGCTATATGGTCTTACTAACTATTCCCTGTCAACATGGATGGAGAAGGCTTACCTTTAATGGAATAAATGAATCATGACTGCGGCATTCAACTTCAAATTCATGATCGCAGTTATAATTCTATTACGTGAAACACTGTTTGACCCGCTGCATAACAGCAGAGGGACGTATACTCAGAGGGGATGGGGTTTATTTTTAAATTCATTCAGAATTTAGTACAGTGCATGCTCCTTATGGCACCAATAGCAGCAATTCAGTAGTTAATCCACCCACTTTGCCCTTAGGGGAGTGCAACCTCCACTACTATCTACATGCAAGCCAATTAAAATGCTTTTACATATTACACCGAGACAGCAAAGGAATGCAAATAGGCACTTCCTGCTGTTTTTTGTTTCCAGCATTTTATATCGTTTGTGTTTCTGCCATTGCAGTTTCAAATGTGTTTTTCAAATCTGTTCATTCCATCTTTGATGATGTTAAGAAACACAGATTTTTAATCCTTTTACAATTAAGAAGTAAATAGCTGGATTAAGTTTGACAAGAGTAAAGTAAGTCGCCTCGCCGTGTTTTTAACTAAATGTAATGTGTATTTTATAGGGCTGTCAATCGATTGAAATAGTTAATCGTATGATTGTTCATAATTAATCATGATTAATCGCAAATTAATCACAGCTTTTTTTCTGTTCAAAATATACCTTAGAGGGAGATTTGTTAGGTATTTAATACTCTTATCAACATGATGAACTAAATGTTTATGAAGACATTTGGAAACCATTCAATCTTGGGTCAACATTGGCTCATGTTTGAATGTATTGGTATACCTTGTAATATTTAGTTATGAATTTGTAGTACGTTGTATACATTGTGTATGTGAAAAAGTGGAGAAGTAGAAAGAAAGTGTGGTAAACAGGAGGGAAGCGTTTTTGTTTTTGTTTCTTTTTTGCCACATTCAGATTTGTTATAAGCTGTTTAAAAAATATCTGATGGAAAAAGGCAGGCATTGTTTGTTGGGAAAAAAATATAAAATTATAAAATGAAAAGAAAAGATGGGCATATGCATCCATATGAGGGGGAAGATCATTACGCCCTCGCGGTTCAAGAATATAGTCTGGTCTGATGACCGGAGATCTCGGGGGTCATTCATATCCGGCGCCATTCACATTCTTGAAAGGAGGTAGGGTTATGATCTCCCTCTTTCATGTACTGTATGACCGCCTGTTATCATGTGACTGAGGTTGCACACTCATGTAATGACATCTGAGCCAGTTCCATTCACTGAAAAAGACAGTAAGTGAGGTAGAAAGCACTCAAAGCTCTGGAGAAATATAGGTGGACCTCTGAGCTAGAATTATCTCTCCACAAAACTGCATGGTGTCTTTGAAGCTGTTCCCTGTAAATCGATTTGTTTTTCTGTATGTCTACTTGTTCAATGTATCCTCATACAACGGTTCGTATGATATCTTACGAAAAGTCATTCCTCATTCCTCAGTTTTCCTACAAATGTCCAACAGTTAGTGTCAATTTCTGCTCGTTACATGCATACAGTCTTTTCAAAATAAACTTCTGTCTTCACAGGAAATAATTTGGTTAGGTTTAGGAAAAGATTGTGGAAGAGGCGTTACTTAAGTATGGAAATTACGTGACAAATAATGCCGGGTACAGACTACACGAGTATCAAATTTTGGGCCTGATTCCCCCCACCCGACAATCGTCAGCAAAGCCCGGATTCTTTGATAGTTCTAAAGATTATCTTTCCACATAATCTTGTGGTGTGAGGTATGTTAAGAGTGTTTTTTACATTCTGAGGACAGCCGATGACACAGTCAAGTGGGAAAGGAGGATAGCCAATAGAGAGCCAAGCTGACTGAAACGTAAGGACAACCACTGCCATCATGGCGGCCGATGCTAATGCATGCGCTAATGCAAAACGCGAAGCATAAAGTAGTAGTAAGATGGACTGACAATAAGATGGAGGACTGACTTGTTGATTGATGACACAAGTGTTTATTTAACGTCTCTCCATGACTTCATCATCCATCCTTCGTAAATATTCAGTACAAAGTAAAAACTTTTCAACATCTCTAATTCTTCCTGCTCGTCGTCCGCTATGTTTATTTACATGAAAGTCACGATTGATCTAGGGAGATTTTGAGTGAGTCGGGACTCTTGTTGTTCATGAGTGGAATCTGTTAGTGTGTGGTGTGCTGTTTTGGCTAAATCATTGCTCTCCACACACTATAGGAACAAAACTGTTTAACATAGCATGTCGTTGTGTGTTGGGTCTCTCACATTTTTCAAAATCTGTTAAGATTTGAAAACTCTTTTAGTGTGGACCAGACTTAAGTCAATGGTTGGGTTAAAATACGGAAGTGGCGTAACTGGAGTACGGAAGTTCCGTGACTCACACGGGGTACAAACAGAGGTCTCCTGTCCCCATCCACCCCGACCTCTTCCATACTTCCTCGCTCTTTATACTTTCTGGTTCACGATTACAAGGATTAATTGATTCCATGGGATATATACTAATTACAGGGAATCACATTTCGTAGGTATAGCACAAACGGTTTATGAGAACAGCCTGTTTGTAGGACAGACAGAGTTAAAGTGTACCTGTTACCAGTATATTTGACCAATAAACCTGATTCTTATTCTGTATGCCACAAACCCTCCTCCATCCCAACAGGTATCTTTAATCCAGTAATTTGATAGAAAACGATTTCTTCCCTTCCATGTTAAACACCCGCTCTCCCAGAGCGGTTCGAGAGCGCAGGCTGTGAGGGGACTGAATATGTGTTTCTACCGCTTCAGCAAATATTTAAGCTATTAAAAATGAGAGCAGAATAGAACTTGCATGCTGTTCCTCTTATAATTTATTATTTATTATAATTCAGCTTCTATGCTTATCTCTCCGGAGTCAAGACTGAACTTGTGTTGACTGAACCCCTATCAGCCTCGCAGGTCTTCACTCTCACTATGTCAGCTCTGATCCAAACAAAAGCAGTCTTTGACTAATCACTACACCCTGGCACTAATACAGATCAAATAAGGGCTGACGGTGAACCTGATTCAAATGCAATTTTTCTTCCCTTCACAGAGGGGTGAGGCACGCTCTGTATTCAACAAACACTGACACATTTAATATGAAGTGCTTTCACAGCCACTTTTTCTTATTGACCGCTTTTCCGACTTGGCAGGCGTGCAGTTATTAAGCCATAATAAATAACTGCAGGCGCCTCCCATAGGCTGTCCTGAGTGCAGTGGAAACGAGAACGCGTGTGGGAAATAATGCAGCATTAGCCTTAAAGAAACCACACATATTGTCGTCTTTTTGCATATATGCATGTTGCGGTGGGCTACCAAACCAAACAGAAAGGTAAAGATTGCTCACTGGGCTAAAGATGTCATGCATTTTTTAACACTAGAGAAAATTAAATATACACTCAAGGGATCCTCTCAAACCTTTAAGATATGGAGGCCATTTCTGGATTTTTACAACTCTCTGCAAGAACCCCTTGATAAAGAGTAGGGTGAAACCCATAAATGTCCCATTACAGTAGTGAGCAATCCCCCCTCCCGTTTATTTTATTTTATTTTATTTTATTTTATTTTATTTTATTTTATTTTATTTTATTTTATTTTATTTTATTAATTTATTATTATATTTATTAATCTATTTATTGTTATTTATAATATTTATTGTTTGTAATAAAATCATTTTTTAATAATAATATTTATAATAATAATATATATTTTTTCCCTTTTACTGTGTTTGAGTAATCAATACAATTATTTGGTTATCTTGTGTTTTTCCATCCTTCAACTGAATCTATTGTGTAACTTGTAATCTATGGGTGGATGGGTGGATGGGTGTGGTGGTAGGGATGGTAATGCGGACTTCAGTTTGTTAATGTATTTGTTGAATGGTGCCTCTTTGTAGTTGGGGGTTGAGTAAGTGAATTGAAATTCAAGTCCAATATACATGTTTTGTATGTTCTACTCTTGTGGGATAAAAACTTATTTAAAAATATATTTACAAAATAAAGGTAAAGACAGATCAAATTTTTCATTATATAATTTCACTTTGACAAATGAGCCTCACTGATAGCTGGGAATTTGTGCATAGCGATTGCTCAGCAGTGCTGAACCTGCATGAGATATCGGCTCAAATAGTGTGAGGTGAGCAGTTTTTTGAAGGCTCTTATTGATGATTTAAATCTAAATTATTCACTTGTTTAGCAGACAACAGTTTATGTCACCGCTTGATCCTGTTTTGTACGATCAAAGACGTGAACACCGAAAGCAATATGGCTGCTCGTTCTGTTAGCTGCTCAGACCAAATAAGAGAAATGAGTAATAGAGACACCTTTGCTCACCGCGCCACTTTACCTTCCATAATTGTGGTCATAACTTATTTCAGGCATTTCATCCCACACAGCAACCTACCTGATGGCACATTACTTCACCGCTCTGCTTGAGACACACTAACCCCTGTATACAACGTGCGCTCATATTGTATTCCGCTACCGTTACCTGAGTGCCCGTGGTGGTGGTGGACGCTTAATGTATATGCTTAATATATGCATAGTCTACCTTGTGCTGTACATGATGTGTGGCTCTGCTGTCCCTGATCTATACGTGCGTTCTGTGTTGCAAGGTGACATGATGACCCGTCTCTGCATACTGTAAATATCAAACAGCACATTCCTGCTGCCGTGACTCTGATTCAGATTACATCCTCTAATGCATTCAATTCACAGAATACATATAGCATGTGGAAGCGTAACATTTTTACCACTTTTTTGTACATTTTTCTAGGTTTATTTTTTATTTAAATAAATAAATAGTGATAATGTGGTAACACTTTATAATAACCATCATTCATAATTGGTAAATTGATAAAACATTAAAAAAAGTCAATCGTTATTTTACTGTTAACAGACAATTAAATGACAACGTATAATGTTTACTAATTATTAATAATGTATAATTTATGTTATTTGAACAGTTTATTGTTTCACACAACATTTTATTTAAAGTTTTTTTAAATAATAATAAAATGGTTTGTAAAACATCTATATACTGTAGATAGATGGGCCAGTAACACTTTGTTAATGGTTAATAACTGGTTTGTAAAGTGTTTATAAACATTATATGGATGGCTATTATGAAGTTTCAACTGATGATTATAACACCTTGTTAAATGGTTAATAAATACTTAAAGCATGTAAAGCACCATAAACATTATTTAGATAGATAGTTAATACTTTGTTAGTGTTAATATTTGGTTTCTGGTCCATCTATCTATGTAATGTTTATATATATTTTACAAACAATTTCTTAAAGGTTTACAGATACTTTGGTAATCATTAACAAATACTATACTAAAGTATATAATGTTCAATAAAGTGTTAATAAATGGTTTACTAATGTAATCAGAACATCTGTTCACACCTGGATTTACAATGCGTCTCCACATGCGTCACAAACATTATTAATTTCATTGCTTGTTAACGGTAAAATAACTATTAACTATCAATTTACCATTTAATAATGATGGTTATTATGAATTATTTTGCTGTGTAGTTGGATGTGTTACAACTTGCATTAAATGTGTGGATGGGGAAGTGCGTTCCTATGAACTTAAGTTGGAATTCTGCGGCACGACAAGAATTGAAATAGCTGACACACAGAATCCATATTCACAGATTGCACAGCACAGTTCCTGCCAAAGACGCGGATGATGTACGCATTAATATTTATAAATTGGGGGTTAAATACATCTGTGAGCTTGTGTAATTGAATACCCTTTTTCCTATATGTGTGGCTTTTTTTGTCATTACTTGTTTTGGGGTAACGCGTTCAAGTGACACATTTTCACATTATGCCCCTCATAAATCTCTCTGTCACAAAGAGCAGTTTTGCATGAGTGCCACTTTGATTATTCGGTGCACTTGTGCAGATTTAAATTAACTTTGTGCCAAATCTGCTGTGACACACGGTGCAGGTATATATGCTACATAAAGATTCAGCTCACACTGTGTTGTTGTTATACCAATGCAAGCCTGTTAGAGCTTGGGTTATGCCTTGGATTACCGGTGTTATTCTAGTGGATGGTGTTGATTTTGTTGTGATCACCATGATGATTAATATCGCTGTCAGCTACAGCAACAAGTGAAAGAATCAGGTAAGCAGAGGGGGGTTTGCTCTCCAAGAAAACAGACGTTCACCTTTCCCTCCTTGATGAAGAAGTGGTATTTGTAAAGCTGCTGGGCATCTCTCCATCACTGCGGGGGTACCGAGCTACCGCGAAAACTTCATGTTTCTATTGAAATTCTTATAGAACATATCCGACTGGTACAAGTGTTGGAGTATGACACTTTACTACCACCTGGAATATATATTCGATCTCAGATGAGTGTGCCAAGCAACTGCAGATGCCCAGAAACAGAAGCCTTTAATATGATGTAAACCTGTAAAAGATCAAATCACACCTGCTGTCAGTCGCATTTGTCTTTTGACGGCAGGTCCTCTATTAAAGGTGCTCTATACCAGAGGTATAAGTACTTTTTAGGGCCAGGCACCTCTTACATGGTAGAAGATTTTTCGAAGGACCCCCTTATAATTATAACAATTCATCGTAATCGACAATCATAATTAAGCATATGATTACTACTGTTTGTACTCTTGGAAAACGTTTTAACAGAAATACTTTTGACCTGTTTCATAGTGATAAAAAAATATATATTTTAATTTGAATCATGTTAATACCAATTTCCTAATGAATCCAGACATTTAAAATCATAACAGAGTTTGTATTGGCCCAAAGCTAACATGGGTGGGAGTAATGGACACAATATTCCTGTTTAATTGGTGTAAATGATCCCCATCTGTAGATATGCATTAATATAGCAGCAAACAGCCCACCCTCCGGTTCCCCCCAGGTTAACACTGTTAGCTCTGTCAGCACTGTTGTTTTTACTGTTAGCAATGTTAGCTGTGAGTTGCCGGCTCAGCCGTTGCCATGTTGAGAGCCGTTGCAGAGGCAATAGATATTCTCCCAATTTCTCATTTAGCATCTTTAAATTGTTTTTCTTCTCTTCCCTTTGCTTTTCATTATCATTGACATCTTTCAATCGATACATGTTGCCATTTTCTGGTCTTGTGTTGCTGCACTGCTATCTGAAGCAGATCCTTTTAGTTTTTTCCTGGGTGTCCATTAAAATGGGTTAAAAATAGGATATTTCTACTTATTACACGGCTTTGTTGAATACTCTATTCTGATTGGTCAATCACGGCGTTCTACGGTCTGTTATTTTTTATAACAGACCGTTGCTATGGACGCAGTTCTGATGTCGGACTCCGGTGGACCATTTTTATGTCAAATTATTGATTTCTTAAGTAAGTAGCCGTGTAATAAGTAGGATAATGTACAGCTAGCGAAAATAAACCCTGACGGGGCGATACGGCGCCGACGCAAAGTGGATTTATTTCACAACAATGCCCAGCTCGCTGTACATTATCCCTTACTTACAGTATATACTTGCCATTTCTGGGCACAGAGCACAATAACCCATTAAGATTGAGAAAAGGTCTAATAAAAAGCTGTCTGGACGTGTGACAACACAAGTGTTTGATTGCATGCCAACATCAACCTTTTTAAGTTTTGTACTGATTTTTTAAAATGGATTTTATGCCCCAATGCACTCAAAAGTTTTTTTTGTTTTCTTGCTGCGAGAAGATGCTGATCACCACAGTTTACAGTAAACCAGGTCCTCTTGCAATGTTGACAGCTCAGAAAATGCATCTAGTAATAGAAAGTGAGGAGAAAAATGGGGAGAAAGCACAAATGAGCCTCACATCTTAACACTGGAGAGAAAAGAGAATGCCAACATTAAAGGAATGGGAAACGCAAAAAGGAAAATAAATCATGATCTAAACATCCCTATTTCTGAAGAGGGTTATAAGACTATTAAACGCAATGTTGGCCAGCATAGTCAACATGGATCTTATTACAGCTGCAGTAAAGAGAGGGGGATAGCAGAGACTAGAGCATTGTCAGTGAAAATATAAAAGGAAGCCATACGTCCAGAAGGGTTTTACAAACAAAACAATTTCCTTTCTTAATAGCTTAATTTCTTCAATAAATCTAATCTAAATACTTTCTGAATGTTTTCAATGTTATCAATAGCACCTTTAACCCAAACCATGATATTTTCCTAAACCTAATCAAGTAGTTTTGTTGTCTAAGTAAACCTAAAAACTAAATGAACCTATGTTGGAAGTTTATTCTGTAAAGAGAGTATGTATGTAACAAGCGGAAACAGACACGCCATCCCTGACACGTTCAAAACTGACACTAAAGAGGGTAACCTAAGCGTCATAGTTTGAAGCGTAGGGCCACTGACCAAGAGGCGGTATTTGAGAAGTTGGGAGTTAGAACGTGTTGTTCTAGTGTTGGTTGATTTTGGATATAACCGCTGAACTTGTATGAATGCTGAAAAATGTCCTATTATGATTTCTGAATGACAAAATCAAGATCATTTAAATTAAAGGATAAACCAGATGAGTAGATTAAGCGGGGCCACCAACACAGTCAGATCTGCAACTATGTATCACCACAAAGATGATTCTGAGCAGGGTGTGATAACAATATAATACACATCAGATTGAATCAAGCCAGCAGTACAAATAAATAAAACAACAACATGATAACAGGACATATGGAAAAAACCCAAATTGTCAGACGAGAATCATATTATATTTTGTATTGGATTCAGATTCCTTCACACTTGAAGATGATACTTATATTGTAATATTGTCCTCACTGGTTGCTAGCTCACCACACAATGCAAATGAATAGACACTTGTTTTTTCTTCAATTTCTGGAAAAATAATGTGGTCTGCATGACGTTTTTATTTTTTCCATAAATCACACCTACAGTTATGACAGAAAGGGAGTCTTTGTCCTTCCTCTCACCATTAAAGTATGCCTGTTTGGTGCCTCCCATGTCTTATTAAAATGTACCATATACCATTATTTGATTCCAGGGAAGGCACACTATAAAGCACCTGTATGATAAATTATACACCATAAAAACATCTTTAGTGCAGTGAATGAACAATACATCTACTTTTCAAAGTAGTGCCACATACTGTCGTGGTGTGTTTAGATGCATTTTATTGATGTTGAAATGACCTTGTCCCCACTTATAATAGGTGGTCATGCTTTATAGACACAGTTCTAAGAATTACATTCATCGACAGTTATTCAACCTGTTCAACTCGCCTGATATCAAACATAATTGTCAACTTGTTATGCTCGGTGGCGTCGGCGGATTCAAACGTCTTGACCAGCAAACGTTCTATGGCAGTGCTCAGTGTCAATATACAGTAGTAAGTAGTGTGTATTTCATACAGTGCAGTGAGGAGTTCAGGGCAATCGATGGCTTTTATATAAATCAACATAGTATTTTTTCTCATATCTGTAGTGAGTGTTGACATGTTGAACGCATTCTTTCCCTGCTCTGCTCATCCCTATTCATTTTGTAATTATACTTTAGTTTCCACAAATGGATATTCAAAAAAAATAATCCACAGACTGTATATAAGAAGTTTTTGCAACCAGAAGTGACATGAGCAGGTTCTCTCTGGAGTCGGCCGACATCTTTCTACAGTAGCCCAGAATGGACAAACCAAACACTTGCTCTAGATACGTCGACCACCGTAGTCAAAGAACATATATTGCCCACAAGTGAAAGTTAATTTTTCGTTCCATTGCAACATCAGCGCCCAGCAGCAAAGCTACACCTCCAACATGTTGGACTGAAAACGACTACCAGACGGCAGTGA
Organism: Sebastes fasciatus; assembly: GCF_043250625.1. Lineage (NCBI taxonomy): Eukaryota > Metazoa > Chordata > Actinopteri > Perciformes > Sebastidae > Sebastes > Sebastes fasciatus. Next base: position 27,085,317 of record NC_133804.1, read on the forward strand.
AACCTACAAAGTGCCGTACAAAAGTAAAACAAAATTATTTCTATTCTATTGTCATATTCTACCAAAATGGCCTGTGTTGAACAATAAAATATTGTAAATACAATAAGTGTTTTCAGTCCAAAATGGCGGCAGCGGCTGTTGTCAAAAAAACAGAGTTTCATCTCTTTGCTTCTATACTCTTTGCCGTAGTTCTCCTACACGCTTGGCACACGGGAGAAGTTTCAGTTGGTTGCGATCGTCAACCTCACCACGAGATGCTGCCAGATCCTACACACTGCACCTTTAAGACAAATATTCTCACTAATACATATATGAATAAAATAACTTGGGCAGGATGACATTTCCTCTAAAGTTTTTTTTTCTTTAAGCAACATTGCGGGGGATGTTAGGCTAGAATAATTAGTTAATGAGAACATAACAAGCTAAAATGTACACAAGGGCAAGTACAGTCAAGAATAATCACGCTTTTGCTTATACAGTTCATCTGAGACTTATTTAGGGAGAATGGAGTCATTGTGATGAGTCTTCCCAGTTTCAGTTCAGCAAGAGTTCAGTATCTATGGGGAACAATTAGACATTAATTAACCCTGCATTCAAGTTTAACTCTGACCTCAGCATTTCTTCAATCCAATCAGGACAAACAGCCTCATTAGCTGTTCCTCCTTGAGAGGTTGGCTATGTTTTCTCAAATCCCAGCTTGCAAAACGACGTCAAACGAATCGGTGATATTCACTGCAGAAAACCAACGTCACCTAACTGTTCCAATATTAGTGCACACCGAGATGTCTTGCTAAGTGAAGGATTATAAAGATTATAAGCACAACACCTCCTCTCAGTATCACTTTTCTACTAAAATGTCTGCATTATCACTGAGTCATGTATTTGCTAATAAACACATAATTAACAAATACAGAATTGAAAGCGGGTAAGTCTTAATTCTACCCATAAAGCGACTTTGCTATCACAATTTTGAGGTGAATGTATGCATACTTCAAATACACTGTGTGTATTAAATGGCAAAAAGTCAAAGAGGATTATTGCAGTATTAATGTGTGCCTGCGAGCAGGCAGCAGGGAGTTTTGAAGGACAGGACAGTCTTCAGGGCTTACTTGTCCATTCACTTGTAATTTTAAATGTTTAATCCTTAATGACCACCACATTATATTCGTTTTATTATCTATGAAGCTATTATCTCCTTGGATAAGTCTTGATTAAAGAAATATACTTACGACATCAAAGCACCCAGAGCTCCGGCATACACTTATTCAGCAATTGTTGACAGCGCAACACAGCGCTTCAGGGGGAAATCTCTCACACAAGAGAGTAGGACAACCTCTTTCAAGGTTTGGGAGATAATTATAGATTATTATACAGTAAGTCAGGGAGTTGGGAGGCATCCAGCCAGTGCCAGGTGGTTAATGCTGGGGTCACAGTGGGGTCATGTTGACTGAGGGCCAAGGCGATACAAGCGTGATGACTTTTAAATACTATACTCTTTGAATATGCAGTATAAAGTGTGACTGATGGCGAAGGGCTTTGAATGCATTTTAGCTACAGTTTATCAGAATGACTGGTTTCTTATAACAGTTGTTCTGCAGCGTTAGGATGCTCATTTAATTAATTACAGGGACACACATCACGCACAGGTTCTCTATGGAGACAGCTTCATAAAAATAACTTGCTATACCAGTGAGTGTGATTGTTATTTATAGCACCTACTGTTGTTCAGAGTCACATCAGGTGAAGTGCTGATGTTAAAATACTTGGAATTAGACTTAATCACAAATTCCAATAAAGAGATAACATCTTCTATTCAGAAAATACCGTCTTTTAGTTTGCATGTTTTGTTGCTTCTTCTGCATTAATATAGTGGCTGTTCATAGGTCATTGATTAAAAACATTTCATTTAGCATTTTAATTTTCTCTTTTTACATTAAGGAGATTATAGTATGTGCCGTTGTTGAATGCAAATGAGGTTTACCTGTAAAAATGTCCTCTAATTAGAAGTGATAGTTGTTTGATGCTAAAATAATTTCCATTGCAGAACAGGCTATTTTTAAGAATATCTCTCCAGATACAGACAGCATCACACACTTCTAGTGCGTCATAAGTGATGATTGAGAGGGATTATTTCAGTATATACATTGTTTTTTAGGAAAATCCTACTCATTCTGCCTTTAAATATTTTCCATACACACCTAAGAGACTGACAGTGTACATTATATGAACCCTCTGGTGTATTATTGAATGACATGCAGTTACAGAGCAATTCTCATTAGACATCTTTTAACATCTATGCTGACAAAGCCAGTCCATCATCCTTTAAGAGCTCATTCTTCACACCTTTGAAAGCATGTTAAGGCATATACAGTATACAGTATGTTGTCTATGTAAATATTAAAATCTTAATCCCAAAAAACAATTAATTTACACTAGCTTGTCTCAATCACCGTGTGGAGATTTTCTCAGTCATTTCCCTGCAGCTTGTGGTATTTTTACTTTGTTTCAGAAAGTAATACATCGACTTGCCTGGTCAGCAAAGCAAAGTAAAAAGAAAACAAATATTGTTTGCATAAAACAAGCATCAAAAGAAGACAGAAAATAAGAACAGGCTTATCAGAGAGAAAGGTTCCTCATGACAAGTCTACATTTCACTGTGTACTCAGAATGTCTACCATTGCCTCTCTTCTTTTCATCAAATACGTTTTCTCCAACACACACAAACACACAGAAAGAAAGGAAGGTCATTCATCACTCCATGTTTCTTTGTCACACCTATCACAGTCAACTGGTATGAATCAGGTGTGCCAGTTCAAACACCTGCTATCTATTTTGCATTAAAAAACGGACGCACTGTTTTGCAGTTTTTCCACTTGATCTCATTTTTGTATTCATCAAACCTTTGAAAGCAAAAAAAACAAAAAACAGCATGTGTAATATATTTTATTAGTTCATACCATATAAATCATTTCTGCATTTATCTTTTTTCTCACCCCCAGGTGAGCACCAAAAAGAGGAGAACAAACAGAGCATGCTGCAGGAACATACTATCATCCACAAGAAAGAGACACATTGTCCAACACAAGATGATTATACAGAATCCACATTGATGAATTTTTGTGACAGAATACAGCAAAGGAGTTGATGTCCCTAACAAGCATATAAATATATACTTTTGATCCCAACTGTAGAATAAAAGCAGCTTCTGTTCTTACCTACAAAAAGTAATGCACTATAATTCATATACATCCCACAGAATCAATTCATATCTATTCCATGTAATTGTGAACCAGGAAGTATAAAGAGCAACAAATGCCGCGTAAGGAGAAAGTCGGGGTGGATGGGTGGGTCAAAAAACACTTTCGCCCAGGAGACCGGTGTTCATGTCCCGTGTGAAATCAGAAATCAACCTTGATTTATTTTGTCACGTAACACCCGAACTGAAGTTACGCCACTTCCGTAGTTATTTCAACCCAAACCACAATATTGTCCTAAACCTAACTAAGTAGTTTTGTTGCCTAAACCTAACCAAGTTGTTTCCTGTGAAGACGAAAGTTTATTTTGAAAAGACTCTATGCATGCAATGAATTGAAATTGACTCGTGCGTCATGTATTGCTGGACATTCATAGGAAAACAAGCGAAAAATGAGGAATCACTTTTCGTAAGATATCATACGAACTGTTGTATGAAGATACGTTGCTTCATGATACCACACATACTGTATCTATATCAAAAGTAACACCATATGTACATTTTATTTTGCTGCTTCATTGCTACCTAAAGGATACAGCATAACAGTAATTGAAAAAGTGTCATTGCATCCATTGTGATATTTAACTAGAATAAATCCTTCACCATAATGTCTTAAAAATCAGAGTACAATTTCTCTTTTATAACAGTAAATGTTATTAACCAATAGCTATTGTTTTAGAAATTTAAAGTAAAGAAAATGCAGAATGCTGTATGCTTATCAAGTGCAATTATTACAGATTCATCTGTTTGTAAAAACAAGTTAGAAATTCTTTAATATGATCAAAATGTATGTGTGGTTTGAAATGTGACGGGGTGGATACGAACAAGAGGTTTTTAATTAGTTTTGTGCTTTATGCGATGTCGCTTGAAGTAGTTTGACAATAAACTACAAAATATGTTTTACTGGATTGTTTTAACCTACTGGCACTGACAATATTAACAAAGCTACAGCTTATGAACAAATTCAGAAGCAGTTGTATTCAATTAGAAACACATTAGCTGATCAAGGTATTCAATTATGATATAAACACTCACATGAATGGAGTCAAATCCAACAATAGCTTGCTGTTATTGAACTTACTGGGCACAGTGGGAGACTATTGTCGATTGGGCCAGTATATCACATTCTCCTAAATGCGGGGGATAGAGTCATTAAGCTGGCTGGTACCAGCAAACATGAATCAAATTACTCTATTTTACACAAGAACAGACAGATTTCAATGCTGTTGCTGTTCTGCCAAACATGATTGGCGCAACAGGCTGTATTTGCACAAAAGCACCATCTCTAAAAGCATTTTCCAATTTAAATTACAAACAATAAGCTTCAATAAACATACCAATCTGCAATGCCAACCTAAATGAATTGAGGCTACATTAAGCAGGATCTCATGGACATCTAATTTGTCTCCAGGTGATAGAGGTTAAACCGGTGTGAACTTTCCAACCCCTCGGGAACAATCAAATGGTCTAATTATCATCCACATTCGCTCTACTGCTGAGTGTTTCACAGGTGTGCTGAAAGGCTGTTAGAAACGCTGGGACACTGCAGGTAGAAAGCTAAACTCTAACATTAAAATCAACATGATTACATAACCTAACGTCGGAGCTTAGGCCACTCTGGTGGAGATGCTACTTGAATTACATCAGCGTCCAAATCTGTGGAGGACTGGACAGCCGCAGTCTCTTCAACTTAATCTCCCTCATTGTTAAAGACAAAGAGGGGTGCTATTCAGCTTCATTTACATGACAGTAACGTCTTTCTTTAAAGTGCTAGTTGGAAATCACACTTACATGCCTGAACCCCTGACACACTTCATATGAGCTGAGCCAGCTCTATTATAGGACATCTACTGTATGTGCAATGCATCTAAGATCTTTTTTTTTAAATCAATTACACAGTTCATCTTAATACTTTTTAATTTGATGTTTATTCTGTTCTGTTTTCATATTTTCAAAATTCTGAAATGATTTTCCTGCCAATGCTCCAGGGTTGACGTATTTTTGTAGGCCAACCAGGAAGTTAGCATCACCCTGGGTTTCCTTGACAAAAAGCCAACATGGTTTTCCCATTGGGTTTTGGATTATTGCAGAAAATAAGCTCTGTGGCAAACACACATTTATAATACTAACACTTTTTATTCATCAAAATAATCTTCACAAATGAACACCAACATGATTTTTGAAGTGTAAATGCAATGACACATGAACGCGAGTATACACAACGCGGCTGTAAAGGCGGACGACAGAAGACACATGAAGGCTTTAAAATTACCCAAGTGGGGTATTTATTGATGTATTTTATGTCATAGAACAAAACGTTAAAATGTCTTAAGCTTGTATTAACCACAGACCTTATTTCAGGCATCTAACAAAAAACCCACTGACTTCCGGAAGAGCTAAAATGCTAACTCATTTCCGGGTTTTAGGACTCATTCCTGTAGCACTTTATATACCAAACTTTACCTCTTATTATGTGTAAATCATAGACTGTATCAAATATGGACGTAGTCTCTGTGATGTCACCCACAGGTTTCTGAAGAGCCGTTGTGAAACTCAGAGTGGGTGGCTCTGTCCGTCGCCATCTTGGCAGCGACGATGAACTCCCGGCCGGTGGAGCTGAGGCAGCCCGGGTGATGCAGCAGAGAGCTAGCAACCGGGTACTGCACCCACCTGTCACTCAAAGTGGCCACGCCCTCATTCTGCCTAATTTTAAGCCTTAATTTCATATATATACAGGTGATTTATATAAAAATGTCACCCCTGCGCAGTTGTCATGAATGGGGCAATTAATTATAGAGACCAAAACCTTTCTTTTGTACCAGGCTGTAAATATGTTTATTTCTGCTGTAAAGTTGGGCATTTAAACATGGGGGTGGATGGGGATGGACTTGCTTTTGGAGCCAGCCTCAGCTGCAGTTTTTGGCACTTCCGCATTGGCTTCATTTCTTAGCCGCTTGGTGTAAACCAGTGAAGCAATTCAAAATCAACATTATCTTTGTCCAATCAAATTCTTCATCAATACAGCTTTACAGGTTTGCTCCCACGTTTGTCCCTATCTGTTGATGTATCGCTGAGCAGTTACGATGACTTCCCTGTGCACTTTACCAGAGGGCGAGGGGAATTTCCCACTTGGAGGTACTTCATGGTAAAGTCAAAATGGAGACATCTACCTCAAAATCAATTACATTGGGGATTTCTTATCATATTATGGGGCAGATAAAACTTCTAGAACACAGGAATGTGCTGGGTGTCTTTCTGATCTTTATTTTAATGAGACTTAATGAGGTATGCTCCCCCTAATTAGTCCTCCCTTTAACATGACAGAGTTTCAATTCCAGTGTTGATCAATGGGGTGGAGACAAGCTATTTCATTTACCTCACGGCTAAAAGTGTCAGACAACAGTTTGTGGGAATCCCAAGCTTTAATGATTCCAAATGCTAAGGCTGACAACAGTAAGCAACCAGAGTCACTAGACCTAGAGACCTCGATAAAAGTCTAGTGGCTAAATGAACAAATAGCTAAAGAAGCAAGAACAGACAAGCCATGGCTGATACATGAATGTGAGTAGCCAGCAGTTCATCGCAAGTTAAATCCAAACACATGTCTTTTTGCTAGTGGTGTCAATGTAGACATGAGGCTGAGGAGGATATGAGGGGGTAGAGAGGAGAGGCAATGCCACCTACACCCAGATCACAAAGCTAGATCTGGTCTAGTCGCTTTCATCTAACATGTTAGACTATAAACATATGAAACATCCCCAGGGGCATCGTGGGCCGGCATGCTGAGATCGGAGGAACCAGGGCTCTCAGGATCAACACATAAGACGGGAGAGGCTGGTTTGTCTGTGGACTGAAAAGGCTGATAATGGCTGGATGTTTTCAGAACTCCACTGAAAGCAGGAGATCAGTGGGGAAAGACATAGGCAAATTCAGTTTTGGAAAGTGACATATATTCACTCAAATACAGCACTGACTAGAGCACAATTTTGAAAATAACCTAAGAGCTGAGCTATTTGAGAAAGTAATGGTACATGTCCACAGCCTCCGTCCTTTCCACTCTTCCCATTCATTGTCTATGTAAGCTGCCCTGCAATGCATTCTGGTAGCGTGGCAGTGCGATTCGAGTGACAGGGCGATTCGAGTGACAGGGCGTCCGGCACAACTCTCGAAACTCCCTAGAAATTTTTAAACTAGCCCTTGTTGATCCAAAATAAAGACAGATTCAGCAAATGCATGGCTTAATTTTTCCAAAGAAAATTTTCAGAAGCACATTTCGGTGAACTATTTTCGTGGTATAAGAGAAGAAAGTTTCCAAACGAGCCGCCATGTGGACTGGACCGGTGGAGCTGGTAGTGGTTTTATACAAGTATGTCCTATGGAGGCAGATGTACCACGTATATTGCTAAGAAGTGAAAGTCAATTGTTTGTTCCATTGCAACGTCAGCGCCCAGCAGCAGAGCTACACATCTGCCATTATGGACTGAAAATGACCACCGGACGCTAGTAAAACCTCTGCCTACAAAGCCAATCATGTCATACTAGCTTGTCGCAAAGGAAGCCAAATAACGCTCCAAACTTACACTCAATTTTGGTGAGGAAAAACTGTCATGGCCATTTTCAAAGGGGTCACTTGACCTCGGACCTCAAGATATGTGAATGAAAATGGGTCCTATGGGTACTCACGAGTCTCCCCTTTACAGACATGCCCACTTTATGATAATCACATGCATTTTGGGTCAAGTCATAGTCAAGTCAGCACACTGACACACTGACAGCTGTTGTTGCCTGTTGGGCTGCAGTTTGCCATGTTATGATTTGAGCATATTTGTTTATGCTAAATGCAGTACCTGTGACGTCATTGCTTTGTGTTGTTAATTGATTTCCAGTAATATATACATACATTTGCATAAAGTAAGCATATTTGCTCACTCCCATGTTGATAAGAGGATCAAGTATTATTACTTGACAAATCTCCCTTTAAGGTACATTTTAAACAGATAGAAAATGTGCGATTGATTTGCGATTAATCACGATTAACTATTGACAGTTATACGATTAATCTCGATTAAATATTATATATATATATATAAAGACAAAAAACAGGAACTTCAGTCAAACCAGCAGAGAGATCAGGCTTAAGACTTCATCTGAGGACAACAACCCACACCAATCCATAACCAATCAATAACCAATGTGTGATCAGCTTCATCCATAATGGAGAGAGTAAAAAACACACAGAAAGAAAGATAGATAGATATCTTAAAAGATAGATATTTTTTTCCCTGTGGTCTTATTAGTTGTATTGTTACTACTGTTTTCTTTTTTCTGATGTGTTTGTTATGTGTGATGTATTTATTGAAGTATTTATTTATTTATTTCATCGAAAATCTCATGCTACGGTCATCAGTCCGGTGTTGTGTCGAATAGAGTAACGCACCTGCGTATGGCACGCGCACACGACGTCAGAGGAGGAGTGGTGCGTGAGATTCTACGCATTTTTACTGCAGGTTTTTTCTCTGGCTGCACGATAACAACAAAGTGTCCCTAGTAGTGTGTCTCTGCTAATGTAAGTAACTTTAAGAGCTCATGAGATGGTGCAACAGCTATTGACCTGCCTGTGTTGCTGTGAGTGACACAAGAGTAAACTAACAGCAGTTAAAACTGACCTCGAGTTACCACAGGGAAGAACAGGTAACTTTACTCCTTAAACACGGTAAATAATATATATAAGTCATGTAGTTTATGTCTGAAAGGTGTATCTAAATGTGTTGGATAGTAGCGTTTTTCCTATGAATATTTCGCTCAGTGAACTTTAGACAGATGACGTTTATGCTAGCTAACACCTTAACGGTTAATTAAGGCCACCTTAATTGCCACTAATGGCATTTATGAATGTGTCGTCATATGTCGGCGTCATGTCTGCTGTGTTTAAAACTGCTTTCTATGGTTAAGTAAATAAATGGTAGTTGGATTATAAACATGTTTAGTTAATAGGAGACAGGAGACAATATAACTTTTGGTTAACACATTATATGGGTTTAAGATAAAGGACACATAAAAATGTGATGTAGGAGCTATTCATTTGTTGTTAGTATTTAGTTCTTGTTTAACAAATAATAAGTATTATTGTTTGATTTATTATTCTAGATGTTTACTTTGGTTAGACTCGAGTTTTGATAGTGTTTTCTTTTGCTAGTTAGTTACTTTTTTAGTATATTTTGTTTTTTGTTAAAACTGTATATTATATACTGTAGGTAGACAGGTAGGACCAACATGCACCTGGGTGGGCTTATGGTTTTTATACCAGAACAAGAGAGGCAGGACATCCATCTTTTCATTGCTTGTTTTTTTGGATAAATAAATCATCAGAAATACACACATTTCGCATGGACATGGGACTATTTTTGCCTGCGTAAACCACATCGTCAGTGATTTTTCCAACAAATGACCACAGATGATGACAACTATGATGAAACAGGTAGAAGTTAAGAAAGGCCGGGACAAAACTGTAATATTACTGATAAAAAATTCCCACACAGTACATGCAGTTTGGCAAAGTCCAAAGTATAATGTAATTCTTTTGTTTTCCTTTTTGTATGTTCTTGAAAAAGGATGGAGAAACAATGACCTTGAGACTCTGGAAACTCAGGACCTCGCTGCCATCAGGAAGCTCCAGACGTTTGCTGCCTTTACTGTCTTCTGTAAGGTGGGTGATGAAACCTTGAACTTTTGTTCCTCAGAACACGTTTTAATGGGGACATACAATTTTGCCAAAATATCTCCTCCTGCACAAATCCTGTGGCACAGAGGCCAACCTATACATCTAGGATAGGACAGGATGCCTTAATATGCCGTGGAGACAGTATTCACTATATATATATATTTTAATTTGTTGTATTATTTCAGTATATCTCCCTATCCACTGGCCAAAACCGCCCATACATTAATACTGTTCAAGCCTAACCTTCATTAACTCAGTTTGCATAAATGCTCCCCAGTGGCTGTTATGGCTATATCTTCAGATGATGACACTGAACCCACCTCCTCTTGGCAGCAATGCTGAACTGTGAGGTGTAATTTGTTTCTATGGTGATCTGTTAGATGAAACTAGATCTGCCAAATGTCTTTAATTGTAAGTTACGGTAATAGGGAGGGCGACCCTAACGCCAGACATAATGACTCTGCAAAACCCCGCAGATTGCATTCAGTGATGATAATTTGAATGATCATTGCTTATTAAATAAACTAATTGCATGGCAGTTGTTGAGGTTAGGTGACTAAAACACACGGTTAAGGCCAGGTTAGGGAAATATTGTGGTTATGGATAAAATAGCTATCATTAAAATTGTTTGTTTAGGTTCCTACTTTTGCTTTGGCAGTAAAAAATTACATTTATGAACAAGTGGATGCATCAATCATATAACATTTGTTAGCCTTTTTGGGACGTTTACAAGCCAAGTTGTAGTGACAGTGGAAGGCAAATGAGTTGTAGTTGCTGGCTGTTTTGGAACATGAGCCTGGACTGTGGACAGTTGGTTGGAAACTGTGCTACCTCGATAATGAGATTCAGGAATGGCCGTGCTGGCGCCTCAGCCAGAGGGCTTACCCAGGCTTATCTGCAAGCTGTACCACAGAGGGAGAGAGAGTAAGCGCGAGAATGAGAGAAAGAAAGAGAGATGGGTATTTTAGTATAGACACTTGCCTTTCACAGTAAACACTTGTGATTAATATTGAAGGCTGCTGTCAGTTTTGGAGCATTCATGACATTTTTAAGTTGAGTATCTGACAGGGTTTATAATGCACCGACCACCATTAAAAAGAGCAGTAAGAAGATTAGGTGTAAGGGTTTTTTGTTTATTGATTTTTTTGCAGTATGGACTCTGAACATTGATCTGAAAATGCTAACCTCTTTTGTCCAAAGTTGAGGATGTGGTTGGGATGTTTTCCGTCATGCCTGCATGTAGTGGAGCTTAGGCTTGCCGCAGTAGTCGGTGTTACCGGTGTTGCACGGTGGTCGGGCATACACAGATTACTTGCCCACCGTCGTTTTCCTTTTTTTTTTATAGAAATGAAACCCATTTAGTTCATTTTGACATCTCAGCACCGTGTTATCAATACATAGTCGGACGACAGACGCTACAAACTGAAAGTGAATGCGTCTGCTCCGTACGGAGTCTCGGCACAGAGTAGCAGGAGTCACATTTCACACACACAGGAGAGACAGAGATGACGGACAAGACGATGGCGGAGGATTTGGAGTCAGAGCGAAAAGCAAAAGCGCCTATTTGGCAATACTTTGGATTCAAACCCAATGCTATAAGAGAACCATAATGTTAATGAATCAATCGCCGTGTGGAGGACGGAGCGGTCACAGCCGGTGTGCACGGTGCAGCGGCTCCAGGTGGAAACTTGCAGCCTTGCAGCGAAAGCTGGCCTGACACACAGCCATCCGATGGTAAAGATCAGAGTAAGCTCTACAGATATCCAGCGCCGTCTTTTCTTGTAAAATGTCCGGTGTAATCGGTAACACCGGTGTTGTCACAAGTTTATTAACCGTTGGGAAAATTTTCCTCACCGTGACATCCCTAGTGGAGTTAATATGGAGCCATTTTGCTCTTCTGCTATCTTCACACTTCTGGCCTTTTTTTTGCAGATCTTTTCCTGCCAGTTAAAAGTGGAATAGGCTTTTTGACTTGTGAATTTGACACAAGTAGCTGAGGGAGCAGTTCAACAGCTCTGGTGACTTTTAAATGTGGATGGAAAACATTCAAAACACAAGCAGCATTTTCACATTTATCTGCATTCGTGTGGACATGACATCAGACAATGCTACTTAATTTTTACATAATTTTCACTTATATCACACTTCAGGTGTGAAATGTCAGGGTAGCCAATAACCTATGCCATTTGATTTCAGCCATCAGCTGTCAGCCAGTAACAGATCAAATCACGTGGACACTCATTATAGAAACATGTTTGCTTGGAACGAAAATTAACTATGACAAGAAAGTCCCCTGTGGTTAGAATATAAAAAAAAATGAATAATGTAATAAGACTTAAAATAAATATCTAATTTTAAATCACCTCCATGCCTCCCTCTTTACCACCCTGACTAAGTGACTTACATTTTAATATACATATTTTAGTTTAATATGTATGTCTGATAATAGGAATAATAATAAAGTATATTTAAATTAGGTTTTGTAGCGCCTTTATGACTGTCACAGTCTATATTATTGAAATAGTTACTCTGTCTTTGTATGTATATTACCAGGGATTGTACTGTCAAGTGTTGTTTTGGTACAGATATAGATGGTTTAGAGGTTTTACTACAAAAGACCGTGATACAGTAAACATTGTCAAAGTTGTAACGTATCCTAGGCCATATACAGATGATGTATTGACTCATAATTGGATTAATAATGCTAATTTAGCTTCAGGCATACTGCATATATGCATACATTTTAAATAGAGGAGAAGCTTAGTAAACTACCACCCTGTCATCTAAGCTTTCCATTACTTCCACTGGAGCAGCCAAGGGTATGTACAATCACACATTGACCACATCAATAAGCGTCGCATCAATATTAGTGTGCCTTTATTCTTATTTTATTTTATAATTATTGATACCTGTACTCAAGGACAAGTAGCAGAGATGTGCCACTCTGTGAGCAAATGTGATAAATGCTGCTTTTGTCCAGAGCTCTGTTGATTAATTGGCTGTTTTAGTCTTAGTCGACTACGATTTCTTTAATTCTTCATTTTTTATGCTTTTTTCATGCTGAATGACTTATTTCCAAGGAACTTAAGCACACATCTGTTGTAAAAACGAGATTTAAAGTGGTGCTTTTGTGTGATTTGTGTGGAGAAATTCAGTTTTACGGATCTGTCGATTAAATCAACTAATCGATTAGTCAACAAAATTGTATAAGTGTTAGTCAACTACGAATTGGCCGAGGACAGCCCTAGAAATAAAACAAGTGGCTAGTTCTGACATGGTGACGCATGACAATGATAATGCAGATCATATGCCACTGGTGTGTTTTGCCCTTTTAGACTGTAGTTTTTGAGGAAAGGCAAAACGGTGAAATTAAATAATGGACTTCCTGGACAACACCCTAGTGTGAGATGATTTGTTTAATTCCAAAACTCCACTTTTTTTCTAGTAAAACCGTGATGACATTGTTGACATGCCTCCCCAGGGTAGACGCACATGATGGATGGAATACAGTCGGCAAGTGACCCTGCCAAAGGCACTTTAACATTTGGCTCAGAGCCGTGGTGACAAGGTGTTGATGAGATGCGATCTTGCCTTGATAATATCAAGGTCGGCATCCTCTTATCAAGATAAAAAATAGAAGCACTATGTAATCAACATACTCCGTGTGTCCTGTTACAGTTACACATGACTGACAGGTGAAATTGCGCACATGCTGCGAGGCATCCTAATTGACGAACGCGTGGGGGGGGGTTACACATCATAGAAGTAAATAGAAAACAACCTCACTTGGACCGTGAAGTCCAGGCTTAGCAAGATAATTGCCCGGCTTTAGTAATGTTGGTTATTCACAGTAGGTGTGTGAAAACAGCATGCATTGTTGTCATGCAGCTCCTAGGACATAACAATTTGAGTATGCCATGAATTGTCTCTCAGTAAATACATGTGGGGAGGTGAGATACTGTATGTGTGGGAGGCTTTTCCACAAACGTTTCAGAATTATATTTTGTTTCTAATTATTCTTCACATTGTTTGTTATTGGGCTATACCTCTGGGCTAGTAATCACTGTGTATGTACACACGATGATAACAGAATTTCTGGCAATTTGTTTAGGTGGCTAATTATACAATTATACGGCTGCTACTGCACATGTATTGTCCTTGTTTCTATGCAGTGTGCTGCTCCCTTGTTTGCTATTTTTGTCTTCCTCTTCACTCACTCTAGACAGTTGGCCAGCATCAACTGCTGAACCACTTAACACAAAAGTTATGGCAAAAAGAGATGCAAAACAGCGTAAACTCCGGAGACATTTAGTAATCAGGTAACAGGGATGAAGAAAGAAGATTAGATTGCCTCTTGGCTCAGTGCTCTGCTGCTCCTTTTCTTCATATCTATTTAATTTTTACATATTTATCATAGCATTATTTGTTTCTCTGAGGAATATGGGCGGTGGACCTTTCTGTCTGACATGGCTGGCAATGGCACAGCAGCAATTGTGAAAAGCCACAGCTAGAGATGTGCATATCTGTGTGTGTGTGTGTGTGTGTATGGGAGGGAAGGAGAGGAGGAGAGAGAAAACGAAAGGGTGGGGAGGTGCAGTGAGAAGAAGGGAGGGGGCATGTACGAGGGAGGGCTAAGGCGAGAGAGAGAGAGAGAGAGAGAGACAGAGCGGGAGAACAAGCGGCTCGCCTCGTTCCGCTGCTTTCTCAGCATCCATTCTGTGAGACCCGATTCTGGAGAGGAGAGAGCCACCTAACAGGCAAATTGGAGAAGGAAAAGGGGGAAAAATCCATTGAAGAGGGAGGATATCGAGGAAAATAGCACATAATCAGGGCTCAGTGGCATCTACTTTCACCTCTTATAGCTTTGGCAGAGGTGTCTGAAAGTTTCCGTCCGGGGGGGACACCCTCCCCTTGTTGTGGGGGATGAACAGCGGATGCTGAATTTCATTCCTGAAGGCAGGAGGAGAGCTGTGAATACCGGCTGGATTCACTTGCGGTGGAGCTGGTAGTGCGCACCAGAAGACATCCTACAGTGCCTCTTTCTCTCTCTCGCTCAGTCTCTCACACACGCATTTTTTCCAGTAGAATACATATCATTATTTCACTGTGCCAAGGTGGAATATCAGGGGGGGAAGCAACCCAAAAGAAAATCTCCTGAACCTGGGAAGTAAATGGGAACGGATTATGTACGAAATCAATGAAGGACATCCTGTTCAAAAAAAGTAAGTTCTAATCAGAAAAGGCTTCGAATTGGGTTCTGATTCTGAGAGACTTGGAGGATTTTTTGCCCTTTTTTCTTTATTGTGGAGCAGCACCGAGCTTCAGACAGCTTATCTTGTGGACTATAGGGTTCTGGATGGTATTTCAAGGTAAGAACATATCCACGGGCTCTTGTATATTAATAGAACCCTCCAGGTTTTGAGAAAAGGGCAGATTAGGGAGCCGAAAAGCTCAGCACAAATGATACAGTGAAGTGAGAAAGAGAGAAAGGAAGATGGGAAAGGTGCGTGCGTCTTAGTCTAGACTATATTTAGCCAGTTTTACAGAAAGTGCAAAGTTGGGATTAATGTCTGAATAATACAATAACATGTCCCAAGGCTTACGGACACCATGATTGCTTTTTTGATGGCTATTGGAAGGCTACTCCCCTCTGCAGAGAAAAATGTATCTATGTGTATCTGCATACTTATGCATGTGTGTTTGCTGAGAGGGGAGATGCCTGTCTGCAAAGCAATTCATCTCTTTGCTTCCTCGCTACATAGCGGTTATCACCAGGGGAGGCTGCTAGTGGAAGGGGCATAATTGCGGTGGCTGTTTGTCCTCGTCTTCGCAACAGCTTGTATCTGTGAGCTCAGGGAATTACTTTTATACAGTAGCTACATTTTATTCATAATGGTGAGAGTCGCTCTGCATTTTAAGGGCTGCTGTGTCCCTTTTATCTCTGCTCACAGAGAGCTGATTGTGTCCAGTATTACACTATCTCAGACGCCCTACATTATACCTTCACCTTGAGTTTCTATGTATATGTAAGTTTGTCGGTGCGATTGTGGTCCTGCAATGCATCTCTTTCCATGTCTCTTTATCTCTCTGTTCTCCTTCCAAATGGGAAAGTGATGATACAATCCTTTTTTTTTTCATGTCTATCGTTTCCCAAGTTCCTTTTTAGATGGAAATTAAGACTATTTTAAGAGACAGTGTGCAGACTATGAGACAGAAGGATAAAGGTGTAAGATAGTGTTGTTTTTTGGGTAGAATATATCTGCTGCTGCCCTCTTGATCAATACCAGACAAGTGCAAGGCTACCTCCTTTTGTAAAACAACGGTTGAAATATTTATGATTGCATGAGCATCCTGTTGGTCCCCTGAAATATTTAAAATAATTGAATAATAAATAGCCTGTCTGAGCTGTCAAAGCCGAACTTCGGTCTGGACAGATGATTATAATGCCACCTCCTCATGTAACATGCAAAGCAGTGACCATTAAATGCCTTTGCCTCTGGTTATAAAAATTTCAAAAGAAGTGTCTCTCCTCTTGCAAAACATCCACTGGGGGGAAGTGAAGCCTGATGGGAAGTTGATGACAGCTCCTGTGCATCCGGCGTTGACTGACTATAGGTAGCTTCAAATCGCCAATTGTTCCCTTGCAAATACAGCTTGATTGCAAGAAGCTACTTTGCACAAATATTCCTATTGAAATCACATTTAGCATTCAAGAGGCGTAGTGTGTGTAATCGCTTCCCCTTGAAAGAGATGCAAACGTATCATCTGCTCTGCCTGCTGTATTCATTTAATCTAATGAGCTGCATACATCTACAGTATGTATACATCAGATATGCGTATTAGTGTGTACATACGTGTGTAAGAGAGTGTGTAAGAGTGAAGGAGAGTTTGTTGAGTGTATCTGGTATCTGCGTGGGTGCGTATTTGTCCAGAGCTCTGTGCTTCATCCCTTTTGATGTTTTATTGAGTGTTAACCATGGTAGGACTGACGCATTGCCTCTGATATGGAGTAGCATGGTTAAAGGAAAGCACTAAGCCCGACTTTGCTCTTCGTTGTATTTCCTTTAACCTGAATTAGCAATGCTGTGTCTGCCTCTTTCAGCTCTTTGGATTTGGTAAATGATTTGGTTCAGGCACTCTATGTGCATTGGTGCGAGACGGTGTGTGTGTGTGTGTGTGTGTGTGCTTGTATACATCTGTGTCTGTGTGTAAGCAAATAGGGTATTGTGTTAAGGGTATAGTGTGTGTGCTCAGGTGAGTGTCTGCTTGTGTGTGTATAATCCCCTTCTCTGTGTTAAAGGGGATATACAGTATGTGGTCTGTTTTTCTCCCATTTCTGATGTTAGCAAAGGAGTCAAAGATGAAGCCCTCCATTTTCAGTGATATAATGCATCCACTGAATCACAGGACGGAAGGAAAAAAAGGTGGTGGGGGGGGGCCTTTTCTATTTTGTTATTATTCAGGGCCATTGACAACATGTTCACATGGGGCAGACAGAAATCAGAGGAAACAATATTGGTGCCAAAAATGCTGGACTTTTGATTTATTACTCACAGAAGCAGAGTTTGAATCAGTGTGCATGCACGTCACTAGGCACCTGAAATCTGACGCACACCTTCTTCCAAGTAGAATAAATAATTTGTGGGCCTTTTTGATTTGGTACCAGCAAAATATCAAATATAGAAGATGCAAATCAGGCCTAATATATTAATATCAGGTTTTTGTATCGTCAGTATTACTCTGAGACATCTCATTGTCGAGTAAGGATTCATTAATATGAATATTTCATGACTATCACTAATTGATATTGCCTTTCTAAATATGTCAGACCTCATCATGTAGTTAGGTTTAAGGGAGTGGCGTATTGTCACATAGCATATGGAATAAAAGAAAGTGCTGGTATCTGTTGTTGGATATCCATGCATTGTTTGTTGTAATGGTGAATATAAACTAAATTAAGATGTCTTTAATGTAACTGAGGCATCAAATTATCTTTGTTATTGAAACAAATGAGACAGAACAGATAACTTGATTTGAATTTTTCAGAAAGATAAAATGTTTGTTGCTGCAGTCCCAACTTCCTTATCCTTGAAGTAGAGGTTAGGTTAAGTTTTAAGTGTATTAAGTTTGTCAAGATTTGCAAATATTTTTAACTATTACATATAACATATTTGCTATCTATTGAAAGGAGAAATATGTGACATATCTGCACATGAAATCGAAGAAATCAAACATATTTGACACTTGATATGCATTTTTAAGGAATACTTCACCCGCAAAATGACCATTTATATGTCAGTTACTCACCTGGATTCGTGAAGAAAACGTTTTCTGGCATGCCTCCACGATGACACTTTTCTGGACTTGCACTGACGTGCAGCGCGCCTACGTCAGCGTGAGACTGTTTATGCGGAAGTATTTTAAATAGTTAGGTTTTAGCAAAGATGCATGTTTATGCGGAATAATTTTAAATAGTAAGATACCGGCGAAGATGCATGCTTTTGGGAAGAACTGAGCATTCAACATGATAAATGAGACTTGGATTATAATGCAGAAGTTGTGTGAAAGTTTGCAAACAGATGTTTTGATACAGTTTTGCTGTTGTTAAACACGACCCCACGACTTCTCCCGTTTTTTTGATTCTCCGTTCAGTGTGGAGGCATGCGAGAAAAACAGTTTTCAAGGTAACACGGGGTGAGTAACTAACATACAAATGGTCATATAGTGGGTGAAGTATTCCTTTAAAGCTGTGAAAAATGAAGCTGAGATTGAAACTAAATTAAATTAGTTCAAGAGGTTCAAGGATCGGCTGCAATACAGTGGCATCTTTGAAAAGCGCTTTAAACATCTTTCAGGTTCAGTTTGTAAGGTGCTCCAGAATATATAAGAAAATCATTTACTTAGAAATAGCACAACATAACATTTTATATCATTAAAGAATGTTGTACCACAGTCTTTCAAAATACAGCTTAAACACTTACTGTTGTTAGAGGACAGATGTATAGAGAGCTCTGTCAAAAACAAGGCCTGTACCCAGAAGCAGAACAGAGTATTTTTAGCCTGTCCATTAAGGACATGGAAGCAAAATCAATGATCACAGACTGAAACACTGGGTTTCAAATTTAAGTTCTTTTTTTCCCTCTTTGACCTTTTGGATACAGTTGGGAATATGTACTTTGTAAATATCAGATTCTTACTTGGTCAATGAAACCGTCCCATAGATGTAAATGAAACTGGCCTTTTGTCTCGTTAATATTATTATTTATTTAAACTTAATCTGTAAGGTAACTAATACGTCCATGGACTAATTTCCCACTAGTTTCTGGGTAATATTATAGTACTTTCTCACATTTATATCATGCAGCTATGTGGCTTCACTACATACTTCCAGTTTAAAGGCTAATATATGTATAATAGTTTCTGTCACAACACATTAACATACTCATACTAGCTATCTTGGGCCACACATTTGTAGCATATATATCACCAGCTGTCTGAGACAAACAGGAGACCTTATTTTAAATGGAGGTCTGGTCAACTGGAGATCGAGCCGTGAACGGATGCGGCTGATCTGTTGTCAGCCCCCTTTGAATCCCTGATGAGGCGAAACACAATATGCTCCAACAGCTGGGTCATTTATGGAAAATGCTTACTCATCGTGGCCGACTGCCGCTAAAAGGAAGGGGGGAATAATTCTGTTTTAATAGAGTATGCTTCAAAGAAAAATAAAGATTATTTTAAATGGAACTAATTTATTAGCTCACAAAAAAAAGTCAGCTCTTTTCTAAAAAGACATTTGGGAGAAAACCTTTGGATAAACATGACGACTACTTCACTCACTATAATCTTATTAAAGTGACATGAACAAAAGCATTGAGCAAGAGTATTAAGCAAAATTTGTTCATCATTAAATATTTGACGATAAGGGCATAAGTGTTTCATATTGGAGGCAGTTAGCTAACCGTGTCACTGAAGGTAACTGAGATAAAACATAGGAAGTAGCTCATAGCCACAGTTTCTTTTATGTACAAAAGAGAAATGCTTGGCAAAAGAGATGAGGAAAAGCAACACAAAAGGATTTAAGTCTGTTGAAGATGTGATGTGCAAAGTGACTGCTGGTGGCAGTGTAGCCCTTGTGGGATATAGTAACCAGGAAGAGACTGTCTGGGGCATGAGGACTGATCTACGAACGGCTTCCATTGACGGTGACCTTGCTGTCTGTGTCACTTTGCAGCTCGACCTTCCTGGGCGAGCTGCCCGGGGGCGTGTCGCACCACCTTTTGGAAAAGTCTCTTTCTCTGTGTGTCGACAAGTGGCATTAGTAGGGATCAGGGGTGACGTAGCTGGCTGAAAACAGGGGGCAGAGGATGTTGTTCCGTATGGCAGTTGAGATAGAACAAGAGGAAAAAGAGAAAAGTCTTTTTGGGCTATTCCCCTGGGAAAAAACAAAACAAAGATCAAACTTCCTCGAGCAGTGTGCGCAGCTTAAATGAAGATAATTTATTTTATAACCTTGATCTGAACTTTTGCTTCCCTTAGTACACTTCTTTACACAAGTCTTCCCCTAAACCGAGCAAGCACATAGTTCAGAGAACAAGCAGTTTGTCAGATACAAAGAAAATGAATAAATGAAGCTAGGGATAGCTAGAATAACAATTCCGTATTCTCTTAGCTGTCTCCTCAGTGGACAGCTTGTGTGCTAATTTGTCTTGCAGAGTGCAATATTCACACATCCTACTTGGGGTACTGCCGCCCCTTGAAGCGGAAGCCTTACATGCTGTACATATCATCGGATTTTCCACAGTGCAAAATTGCCAAACGGCTGATATTTTCCTCACTTTGACTACCGTTGTACTCAGTAGCGCCGCACTGTTGTTGTTTACTATCGTCAAGTGACAAACTACCTGAACTCAGTTCTTCTTCGCTGCTCTAAAACAGTAGTTGCCAGTGGCAGCCATGATACATCCAGGGCGACAGCACAGTGAAGGCTACTGTTTTGGAGCGGCGAAGAAGATTTGATTTTTAGTTAAACAAGTCAATTTTCTCTGAGTTAATAAAGTATTGTATCGGATCAGTGCATAGACTGGCGTACTTGCCGATACTGATTTTGAGCAGTATCGGACGTATTTCCGACACTGGTGTCAGTATCTCTATTCTGTAACTCTATTGATTATGATGGGAGACATTACAGAATGTTATTTCTATGAAAATCTCAGCAGTTATAAATCAGAATAAAATGTTCGATTTGGTTTTCACCTTTTTAAAAAAAAAAACTTTATTAAAGATTACTTAAAGAAACGGCATAAAAAAGTCAAAAGGCATGATCTGTCACTTGAGGTATTTAAATGCTGTATCCAGAATGAATCAGAGAGGTTTTTTGTAGTTACAAAATGCCTTCCCACCCAACCCCACCCCCAAAGTGATATGAAAGCATGGGCAAACTCCACACATGAGATGTTTGACTATAAAAATAGAAAAATAATTTCACATGCAACTCAAAAAGTCTATTTCAGGTAAAACAAATCCTGTGTTGTGGGAGGTTATATTGTTCTACCAGTGTTAGATTTTGCCTCTATAGCTTATTACCATCAGCCTACATGTAAATATGCTGACATCCGGTTCATTTGTAGTCTCTTGTCTAAACAGCGGAGTGCTGTGAAGCACATACGGGACTGTAACATCCTTGGCCATAATGTTTTACAATGCCCCTTAACAACATGTAGGGACACTGTGTCCTTGTGCTTTGCATGTTTTCTTATACTATGTAATTCAGCCAGTATTCATCTACCCAGTAAGTAATTTGAGCCACAAACAGGCAAACACAGCCCTACCACTTATGTGCCATTACTGACCAGTCCCGTTTTTTTTTTTTTTTTAAACGAATTAGGGATCATTAAATATTCACACAGTAGAATAACCTGCCTATATCCTAATAGCAAGGAAAGATTGATACTGGTTCTTTTTCAGTGAGGCCAATGTTGGAGCCATCCTTTTTATATTTTGCCTCCATCAGCCACTTTGGGATGTCCTCACAGCGACTTTGCCACCCTCATCCTCTCTCTGCACCCTCAGTTTTCGGCTGTAAAGCAGGATATTTAGAGTATTGACTGCTTTGCTCTTTATATCATACCAGAAAGGCTGTATCTCTGGAATCAAGGTGAGGGGCTACTTACATATTCAACATTTTGTTGTGTGCATTGTTTTTGTAAAGCTCAATCCATTATCAGAGCAGATCAAGGGTTGGATATCAATGTTAGAGAAATGATTTATTCAGCATGTGCACTTTTGTGTAAAATTCATCCAAGATTCATATTAAGGCAGAAATATGTGCATGGATTTTGACAAGACCAAACTTCACTCAGTTGTTAACAAAATGATTGAAAAGTATCTTTCAAATATTAGCCAGACAGCAGTTGAAAATGAATCCTTGAGCTGTGAGTTGCAGGGCCGGTGCCCAGAAAAGGTTAGGTCATTTATACTCTACAGTATCCCCCCACTAATGCTTCACAGGTAGATCCAGCAATGTCAGAGTGTAGTCTTTTCATTGCAACATGGATACCTCGTCTGCCTCTGAGGGGACTATGGACTCTCCAAAAGCACTTGTGTCTCTTACATTGGGCAAGCTCCCATAACCCCGCTTCTGCCAGACTATGAAAGGCTCTCAACAGGACACTGGGCCTGCACTTGTTAGTGCAGGTCACTGATCCTGGCCTCCTTTGGGCTTACAGCTGGTATAGACCAAAGTACAGCTTGGATATTTGTTAGTTCCTTATGTTTAAGGAGTCTGTGGGGAAGAGTAAGAACACCAACAACACACCTTAAAACCCCGCTAAGCGCCGAAGACTGTTGTTGTTGTTTTGGGAGAATGAAGTCTCCCCAGGTGTTATGGGTTCACACAGTGTTGTGCTGGTTCTTGCGGATGAGTTTTCATCTCCTGGTGGGAAAAGGTTCCTTGTGGAAAGAATCTGAAAGTGTGAAACAAGATTAAAGAAAATAGAGGGCATCCAAAAAGGAGATAATGGGTGTAATAGTATATATAGTAGTTAATCATTTTTATAATTCATGGCCCTGCCTTTTATTGAGTATCAGAGCCTAAATCTCAATCTTGAATATTCTATTGGTGTAAAAGAAGACAGGCAGGATGACTAGAGATTAATTCCTGTATAGGCACAAAAAGCTCATATTATACCTGCACCGTTCTATTAAGATAGTGACACTTGGCTGCTATCCAGTAAGTGCAACCAACCCAATTTCATAACAGCATTGCTCCTGAACTCCCATACACTTTAGTCACCTCCTGCTCTATTTCAGGCTGTTGCATGAACTGCCAATAAATTGGGAGGAGGGGCTGTGATTCAGTGTTGCCCTTTTAATTTATTGCATGCTTCTTTTTTATATTCGTATAATCTCAGATAGCTGTCAGTTGGGCGAGAGACTCATTAGAGCCGATGTCATGCCGTTGCTCCTGGGCTGGGGAACATACTGAATAGATAAGAACTCCTTCTCCTCTCCCAGCTTCTCTCCCGCTCTCTTTATCGCTGCAGCGCTCTCCTTTCCTCTTCTTAGTCTGCTCAGCGTGTTACCAGAGGTTTGACTGTCAAGTGGAAGCTCTAGACATTTTGGAGTCTTTCAGGGAGGCGATGGAGGTTCTGACGGCAGCACGTAATCTTCTGCCTGCTGCGGTCTTGTTCGCCTTTTGGTTACGCAGGGATGTTGTCTGATGATTCAGTTGCTTGTCTGGAGCAAATGTGGGCTATTGTGTGTGTGTGCGAGACTATGTGTTTGCTGGTTTATAGATAGCTATTGGGTAGGTGGAGAGAAAAGGGATTGAAAGGATAAACACTAAGGCTGTGAGAATATTTAATTATGCATTTAATCGCATGATTGTCCATGATTAAATTGCACATTTTTAATTTTTTATTGCCATGTATTTAATACTCTTATCAACATGGAAGTAGGCAAATATGCTTGCTTTATGCAAACATATGTTTATTGGAAATCAATTAACAACACAAAAAAATTACAAATATTGTCCAGAAACCCTCAAAGGTACTGCATTTAGCTTAAAAAATATGCTCAAATCATAACATGGCAAACTCAAACCCAACAGAAAACAACAGCTGTCAGTGTATCAGTGTGCTGACTTGACTATGACTCACCAAAAACTGCATGTGATTATCATAAAGTGGGCATGTCTGTAAAGGGGAGACTCGTGGGTAACCATAGAACCCATTTTCCCCTTTGAAAATGGCCATGACAGTTTTTCCTCGCCAAAATTTTATATAAGATTGGAGCATTATTTATCCTCCATCGCGACAAGCTAGTATGGATTCCTTAGGTGTTCTAGTTTCATATGATATAAGTATCTTTACTCTAACTTTAAAACGGAGCCCGCTACAACCTCCAAAAGTTTGATTGTGTTAATGCGTTAAAGAAATCAGTGGAGTTTACTTTGACATTCCTAATAAAAACTGATACAATTTGAACGACTTGTCAAGCTGTCATAACGTCTCCTTAAGTCAGTTGTAAATGAATAATATGCAAAAATATATATATATCATGTGACATTATTTTATTTTTGACTTAACTAGTGATTAAATGGGCTGTAGCAGGGTTTTAGCCTTACTACCCCATCGCTTAAAATATGACACTGTAAACCCTTATGTATTAATAATAGCTGGTTTAATATTGTATTACAATACCAATACATTTGGTTTTATTACCTTTTTTGCCCATTCAGATTGCCACATTATTCAGGTATTAATAAGCTTTTTTCATTATGTGGTTGTGAATATACTCTTAGTTGCTGCTAGATTTACTGTTCCAGTTTCTGAAAGAAAAGAGCAATCCTTCTTTTGACTAAATCTCAACACCCATCTAATTGGTGTGAAATGACAGACAAACAGAATGTTTAATTCTCACGTAAAATTTGTAATCTGTTATTGCAGTATGACATTCTGCATGAAAACACTTCCTGCCCACTTTGGGCTTTGTTTACAAAGTGATTCATCAGACTGAAGTCTTGACTTCACTCTGATATTTGTTTCGTGCTATTGACAATAGGAAAGCAATTCTGTATATCACCACAAGAGTTGTATATGTATTTACAGATAGCAAAAGGCCTATTTAGATTTCCATTGTATCTAAACAACAAAAATAGATATGAGATTTAGGTGACAAACTTTACTGTAGAGATTATATTTTAAATTGTGAAATGAAGTTTAAAAAGGCACAGATGCTTAACAATATCAAACAGCATTGAGAGAGTATATAATAAAGAAGATGATGATTATTCTGTGTTCCTCTGTAGTCAGTCCCTGATGGAAGACCTATTATCTCCATGGATAGTAGACCCATTCCAATTAGTATTTTTTTATTCTAAAAATATCTGTATCTCTGAGCCACACTTTATAACGGTCTCCACTAAATGGCACATGCCAGCTGCATCACAAATGGGTCTATATGTCCCATGTTCAAAGATGCAGGCCATGGGATATAAACAACATCACATGCCTTTGTGAATAAAATTGTGGATGACAGCACCACAGAAACTAGCTCTCTCCTGCCACCCTTATAATATTGGCAATGCATGACAGAGATTGTACATGTCCTCTCAACACACGTAGAGCAAATTGAGCTCGCCTGCTGCCACATTAGATATTGCAGGGACTTTATTGCCCACTCGTCTTTGATGAGCCGGGAATTAAACCTCCAAATTTAAACATTGACCTTTTACTTCCAAGTATGCAAGCGCCACTGCTATTGTCAACATGTGTAATTCCTAGCCTTGGATGCCGACATGGTCACTGTGAATTATAAATCAATGAGCATGTATTAGTGTAAAATCCTCAAGCACTTGGGGCTTTGCTTGTGATGGAAGAATGAATAGGAGGGAAACAGGGGCACCTCAGGGGATGTCAGGCTGTCCAACTCTGGGTCTGCTGGTCACAGCCTGGAGCTCATCCATACAGATACATAGAGACAGGGGGCTTATGAAGCATCGGCTCTGAAAAAAAACAGCGTGTTTCTTTCTGTCTGTGTGACTGTGCTTTGATTAGCTGTTGAACAAAAGAAAAGGCACTGTTGCATGAAGCATAATGTTGAGATAACGATCCACAGGATTTTGTACATGTCATTTTTTTGTAACACAAGTTATTCTACTAGCTAGTATATGAAAACATTCACATTTATTGGTGAAAACAATTAATTTTCCTGAAGATCATTTGGTTGTTTGTCAGCAACAGTTGTTTGAAGTCATCACAGGAGGGACTGACAGACACGGTACAGACATCAAAGTACTGGACGTAGGCCTATTACTTGATCTAGAGGTGATCTATGTGATGTGCAATGCAAAAACTATGCAGAAATGGATGCTTAGCAACAATACTGCCCCTGCCAAGAAAAGGGGAAAAAGGCTGTTTAGCATTGAGTTTTGCCTTTGATAGACTATTTAATCAATGAGCAAGAGAAAATGTAGAAACACCTTTTGGTGTGGATATGCTTTTTGTATCTTAGTAGTTCATGGTCCTTGAACAACCCGAATGTGTTTTAACCTGTCTGTTTTCAATTTAACAGAGGAGATAGTGTAGGAGTTACAGTAAGTAAGAGGCACTGAATGACAACATTTAGGTAACCCAGTTTACCTGTGACCACATGAAGTGGAAAATCAGCCCAGGTCTCTACTAGGGCTGCACGATTATGGCCAAAATGCTAATCACAATCACGATTATTATCACGATTATTCATATATTTTAGGGATACAATATTTTTATTGCAAATTCACATTTAAATAAACAGAGCGCTGCTTTCACTTTCATGTTGTTCTATATTCCAACCGTCAACATTTTTTTAATTGTCACTAATAACTTTGTTATTGTCATCTATAGTGGTTATTTGCATAAAAACACACAATTCAAGAAATAAATGATTGTATTGTTATTTAAGTAAAAAAGTATTTGCTTCGATTAAAATAAATCTTGGCATTATAATTCTTATTACATAATAAGCTGCTTAGAGCTAATGTTAGGAAGTTAAACAGGTCATAATTCTGTCTATTATTTATTTTATATTGCTGTGAAAACGTCTCCTTCAAACAAGTGGATTTATTCAAGTTACTCGCCAAAAACTGCATTGTACAAGATTACATTGAACGCAGCATGATAACGTTATAATTTACCATCGCCTAATACTCATTTTACTGAGTAGACCTTGAACGCACCACCATCTCTCTAGCTCCGTGCTGTCGGCAGACGAGCCGGTCACTGTGATTACTCTGAGCAGCATCATGGGAATGAATTACAATATAATAAGTTTCTGATTAAGTCGGTTGTTCACAAATGTTTTAAGGTTGTTCCTCCATGGTTTATTTTGGACTTACAGTTGTGACAAATTGCAGCTTTATGTCTTCTTCCCTCACAATGAAGTACTTCCACGCCGACGACATGTTGTGTATGTGACGTTACTGACTGGGCCGCTGTGTGCTGATGTAAAACCTTCATGGGGCGGCTGCCCATGTGTGTGTGACTGGCAAAAAATCTGATATATGAGACTGCTGAAAAGCGTCCGTCTTCGATCGGCTGCTGATTGACGGTTCATCTCTAGCTGTTAGTTTAGGAAGGGCTTGATTTATGCAACATAGTTTTCTATGAGCAGATCATTTAAAATGTTAATATCGCAGTCAATCATGTTCAGTTAATTGTGGGAAGACAATATAGCGATAAGTATTCAATTAACAGTCTCTATTGCAAACCTGCTTGGAACCTGCTTGGAACCGTGTACACTTATGTTGACAGTGAGATTGTTTCATGTTGTATTTAAAATATTGAAAAACATGATTTTTCTTCTAGCAACATACAATTGTATTATTAATTTCAGCAATATACTGTATTGTTAGTATGTAGTACACTGTATCAAATAGTGGTGGGGTTATAACAATGTTCAATTTATTTAAGACGTATGTGTCCCCTAAAGGGATCCCAGAAACACCCACACAAACCCCACACACACACACACACACACACACACACACACACACACACACACACACACACATCCACACGCACACATGCATAAACACTTGACAGAAATATGAATAATTTAGATTCTATGAACATGTTAAGATGCATTATTTCTGAAAGCACTCAACAGAAAGCAATGGGATTATTGTACATGGCTGCATCCGGAAGCCTGTTCAACATGTTTGTGTTACTTAAGAGAGGGAGACAGCTTAGCTTCTTTCAGCTAATTAGCAACTTAATGAGCTGAGACACTGAAAATGCTAAAACTAAATCACCACATTTATTGTTTTATCTTTTGTAATTTATATGGGTACATGGGAAAATAGCACGTCCACATAAACATGAGGTAAACTCAGGCAGATTGCAGCTGATGATCACACAGTTACTTATTTGCCCTGCGGGAAGAAAAATAAATGACTAACAGCTTACTACAGGGGTATAGGATTGGCTTTCTGTGCTCATAGTAATGATGACATGGCACCTTGTATACAGTGAGGTTGAGGAGTACATTATCTCGACAATTACTGTTCTGTTAGAAGATGAAAGCCTTTTACCACACTGTTTTGTGGCCTCTGCCTTTGGTCCTCAGGGTCGCCCATATACTCAGCGACCCTGGTTTCCTCTCTTCCGGTGCAACACCCATCTAATCCCATTACTGTTTGTGACTCACTACTTTCAACAGTCGGGAGGGGGAAAAAAAGTGCATAAATAATGTATTCCTTGGGTGTATCCACCCCCAGATCAATGGCAATACAAAGACCATCTACAAAGACGGTTGGCTCAAGGCCATATTTGATCACTTCCACTGCGTAGGATCACTGCTCCCTTTTTTGTCAGCCCGCTGAGACTCAATTATTTCCAAGTGTTTGTAAGCTATTGTTGAAAGAACACGAAGTGAATATTTAAAGTTGGTGAGGGGAAGAAAAATCTTTGATGAGACATGAAAACAGCAGATGGATGGTAATAGTGAACTGTTAAACAGAGAGAGGAGGAGAAAAAGAAAGAGGAGAAAAGAAAATGATTTGATGCAGCATCCTATTCCTCATAGGGATACTGGGAAAGGAGTTGTATGCATGACAGCAGACAAGCATCTGCTGTGTTTATACAATATGACAGAGAAAAAGGACAAATTACAGAGCTCTTGATCATTTGAAAAGCAACTGATAGAGCCATAGCATAGCAGGTCAGAGCACTTAACCGATCAGTAGGAACTAGAGTACAACTCAGATGAGCTGGGTTTCCATCAAGACATTCCTCGTTAAGGAGGAACCAAAAGTGTCTTTCAGCCCATTGTTGTCAATGTTTCCAAAGTGGTCTAAAGACCTGTGAAGATTATATTACACAGTTTTTAATGTGTTTAAACCTTATGAAGGAAATGTCAATTTGCCATTGCACTTCTCTTATTACTTTTCGTGTATAGAAATCTACTAGTTGATAATTGCTGTGCATTTAATTTGTTCAAGTTTTTCAAAACAACGGAGTTGACATAGCAATTTGCACTCCTAAACCTGTTTGTATCTGAAACCTACTTAACCTATCAAATAAATTGCTTTGGAATACATTTAAATTGAATGCAAAATTACAATGCCATGCAAATTGTATGCAAAAAGGGCTCTGATATCGGAAGTATATCGGTATCAGCAGATATCCAAATTCAGGTACAGTGGAAACCGCTGATAGTGATCACGGTTACAGTGATCGACCACTTTTATGGATCAAAAAGTTTGGGACAGAATAATTCCTATACAAACGCTGTTTAAATAATTTGCTTACAGTAATGAAGTAGTCCGCTTGCAGTGTTCATTTTGGGTCTTTTCATACATGAAAACATATGGAAAAACATTTTAAAACTACATTAGACTAACGTTAATCAAATTTTTGTTTCGATTTCTACTTTACTCCCTTGATACTTTGCCTTGCAGACCGTCTGCTTTCTGGCTGGATAACTGAGGCTGATGCTGTTTGTCTATTGATATCGTGACGGGAAAAGGAAAGTAATTTCTAAATGCAAAAACAAATAAAGCGCCCTCGTCGAGTGGATTGATAATGCATGATTATGTAATGCTCTGCGGCACGCATGCAGACCAGCGCCCGTCTTCCTCCATGCCACTACCGGGTGAGCAAGCATGGAGCCTGAGCAAAGGGGCGCCGTTCATCTGCATGCACCGCTCGCGTTGCAGAGCCGGCCAAAAATGGCGAAGCCTCACACTCGTTGAGGGAAAAGAGCCAGTAAATATCGAAGCAGTCCGTTTCATTACTTTTTATTCATGCAATAAATATACAAATGTCAATTAGATGGTAATCTGCATGAGAAATGATGCACAGCAACAAAGATTCGGTTATAATAATCATCCGCTCATAGTGATCAATTTGACCCGGACAGACGTGATCACTATAAGCAGTTTCCACTGTATCGCAATTGGATCAGAGTTAAAGAAAAGTAGATTGTGCATCTAACTTCCAAAAGATCCAGAGGGTGTTTGAGGTCATTAATACGCTGAAGAAGTTGATATGCAGCTTTGTGGTCCAAGCAACAAGTGACAGCAAGCTTCTTACCACAGAAGTAGAGATTTATTTTCCCCCTCATATCCCTTGCTGGGTTTGTTCCTCCCTATCCCAGATGGCTGGGCTCATAGCCCAAGATTTTCACCAGGAAAAAAATCTATTTTTCAGTTGTTTTTTTCCATTTTTTTTCATTTCCTACATTGCAAAATCTTCACTCCTTCAGCAAGAATTGATGGTACATCCGATTGGCACTGTACCACCACTCTGGCTGTGTCACGGATAAT
The DNA here is from genome assembly GCF_043250625.1 of Sebastes fasciatus. Taxonomy (NCBI): domain Eukaryota; kingdom Metazoa; phylum Chordata; class Actinopteri; order Perciformes; family Sebastidae; genus Sebastes; species Sebastes fasciatus. The sequence continues at coordinate 27,116,097 of NC_133804.1, forward strand.
GAGTATTTGTGTGAAGGGCAAGGCACACACTAAAATTAGATCAAAGGTCTGCACTCTATATGCATCAAACGGTGGACACAAGTCATGCTTCAGCACGGCTAGTGCCATGCCTATTCAGCTACTCAGATGTCATACCACTGGTAATGACTGGATCTGCTTAAGGAGACGTCTTTTGATGTGCAGCTCCCGAGTGTGCATATCTTGGTTTCATCAGTCTAATTTACATTCCAGACAATATTTGGGGGATTAAAACTGTGTAACTAATCAGCAAACTGTTGCTGTATGACTCTGCAATCATCGACCAGTGTTCTTCGTAGTGGCACTGGACAGACTCCACCTGCTACAAGAGCCCTTAGTCACACTCAAGTTTTTTTTTTTTTAGCTTACAGAACCACCACCTGCTACGTGTCATACCAAGCTTGTGCTGACACCGGGCAGTATATATATTTTTTTGAACTGAACTGAAAAGTGCAGTGATCTGAGCAGTTTCAAAGTTTTGTTCGGTATAAGATATATCCAGACAGAATTTACACCTGTTCCCAGGATGACATTTAAATATCTAAGGCCTTTGTTCACCCATTGTTTTATGTCCCTTACGTATATTAAAAAAGAGGCTATGTCTAGGAAGAGTAAAGACAGATCACCTTTTAGACTTAACTCACTTTCATCAACTCCAGAAATATTCAATAAACATTTGTTCAATGTGTTGTCTGACTGATATGGAAAAATACTTCCATTTTGTTTTCCATTGCCCTTTCTACTGTGAACTGCACACTGCTTTGTTTAGTGACATAAAAACAGATATTGGTTTTATAAATATGGATGATGCACAAAGACTAAGTTGGCTGATCACATATGAAACCTTTAAATTAGCCTCGGAGATGAGAAATAAAGCCCTTTTATCAGGATACATTGTTGATATAAAGCAGCTATTTTCAGTTTACAGTTCATTTTAAATGCCTCTACAAAATTGTTATTTGAAAGACGATAGAAGTATTTATAATGTTGTAGTTCTTTTGTTTTTTTATATGTGTTACCAGAAGATGCATGTTTTGTGAAATAAAGGCGTCTTGTAATGCCACGGGGGATCGGCCAGATGTTTGGCATGACAGAAATTTAAACTTAGCTAAACTTATCTACAACTATTACATTTAGGTAACCCCCAAAAAGTAAAACTCTCTATATAATAAATGCATCCTCTTCATTTGATAAATGATGGCAAAGGGATCAGCAGAAAATCGGATATCAATGTAAAAACACTGTGTTTTAGAATATATTTTTTCTCACTTTGGTTTAGCATCCGCTCGATTTACATCTCACTATCAACCACTGACGAAACAATCTGAACAGTCAGTGAAAATGTGGCACATATCATCAGTTGATAATCAAGAGGCTGGCTCCCATCATCAAACATGTGATTAGAAAAGTCTGTGTCGTTGGCAGAAAGCATCTCCTCTTGTCACTGCTGTCTGATTAAGAGGAGTTAACACCTTAGTAATGGAGTCAACCTGTCAGCATGTTGTATTGGCAGTGTGTCATGTGATCCACACTCACCACCCACTTTATATGAGTAGGTCACTGTCTTTTATTCCTCCTAAAATGGAAACTGTGGAGTGCACGTTATTAAGAGGTGATGAATTGACTCGCCATCTGGTCACGCAAGTCAAGCAAACTAGAAATGAGTTTTGAATGGGAGCCATGCTGAGAAATGGGCAAAAATGGGTCAGTTTGTTTTCAGCCTGTTTTCTTGATCACGCATGATGGAAAGCCACTAATCTGTCACTAATGAGTGTTACAGTCATTTTAAAATGCAAAGCTTCACAAGTTTACTTATCTGTTTTTTGGCAAATGTTCACTCCTCCTTGTTGACACTGAGCTCAGGTAACCTTGTGTGTACTACTTTGATGAAAGAGAAGGGGGGGTGAACTTTCATTAGATTTTAAGTAGGTCACTGTCTGTGCAGGAGCAGCATACAGTAGATTATATGCCTGCTAGCAAGAAGTACACCTGGGAGACGGGGCTTGGCCTTGGGTGTAGAACACAAGCTTTATGTTCTACCATATTTAAAACATTAATCTAGGCCAGTGTCATTACCTTAGCTTGATTATTTTTCAAATTCTGGCATTTTGTGACTATGATTATGGTTGTTGCTCTGGGCACAACACTGGTTTAGTTATACAGCTTGATTGAATATTGTCTAAATCTGTGTGTACAGTCCTGACTGTATAACACTCTGTTTAAAAAATACAGGCTGTTATACTAAGAGATGTTCCAATACCCTTTGTTCTTTCTTGATATGATAACTATCTTTGTCGTATGGCCTGACTCACGTTAAACCCTTTGTAAAACATGAACAAATACATACAGAGACTTTTATTATTCAGTTTGTCAGTTTGAAAGAACATAAATAAAAGAAGCTAGGAATAAATAACAATTCCTTATTCTCTTAGCTGTCTCCTCAGTGGACAGCCTGTGTGCTAATTTGTCCTGCAGAGTGCAATATTCACACACCCTACTAGGTTACTGCCACCCCTTGAAACGGAAGCCTTACATGCTATACATATCGTTGGATTTTCCACTGTGAAATATTGCCAAATTGCTGACATTTTCCTCGCTCTGACTACAGTTACCGTTACACTCTCCACTAGCACTGCACTGTTGCTATTGTCATGCGAAAAACTACCTGCAATCAGTTCTTCTTCACTGCTCTAAACAGTATTTGCCAGTGGCAGCCACGATACATCCAGGGCAACAGCACAGTGAAGGCTACTGTTTTGGAGCGGCTGGGAAAAATGTATTTCTGGTTAAACAAGTTTATTTTTTTCTGGCTTAATAAATTATGGTTTCATATTGGTGCATAGACGGGCATACTCGTCGCTACCTGATAGTAGTATCAGACGCATTTTCAATATTGGTATTGGAACAACTGTAGTTATACTGTTCTGTTAGCATGTTGGAGACTGAAAATTGTTGAAATTTGATATTTATGAATATATGTATTGTTTTTAAACTAAAAGAGTGGTACCCGAATATTGTTACTTGATATCTTGATATAGTTTTTATGGTAATTTCCATGTTTGTGCGCAGATGGTTTGTATTTTCGTGTCTACCCCTTCTGCAGTCTGCATTGTGCATAAGTAGTTTTGGGAGCTTATGTTGACTCTTCTCCCCGCTGTCATCTGTGCTATATACTGCATTTATTCCACTTGACTGCATGACTTTAAATCATGTCTCTTATCTTCCCCCATGCGATAAGATTTTCCATTTAAGAATTCATGTGACATTAGGCATACAGAGCATTGTTGAAGCAGAACAAAGACATTCAAAATATTTTTCTCAGTATGGATTTGCATGTCTGCTCCTGAACCCTTACTGCTGTTTTCTGCTTTTAAAGTTGCCTTTGAGATTCCCTTTACATTAAGTGAGATGCATGAAACAGTAATCTGCTGCAGGTTCTTCCTGGGCTTTGAAGATATTTTACAGATGATTGCGCTTTTTGTAGAGTTGGAAGTCTCTTAGGAGGATAGGGAAGCATAATAAGGTTGGAGGTTGATATCTGGTATAGTCTCTGTGCCTTTGAAAATGAACATTCAACCTCCATCTGGGTTTATCTTTTACCAGCAGACTCCCAAGAAAGACGTTGTAATCACACTGATATTGAGTGATACTTACAGTAGTGTGTCTATACTTTATTCCTATAAGAAAATAAGGATCTTAAGCTTTTCCCTATAGGGTTTATCATCAATCGGTTGCAGAACAAACACAAACACCTTCACACTCATATTCACATCTATGGAAGATTATATGAATTGCATATCATTACACTGTGGGGAGAACATGCACAAAGAAAATACCAAGACAGAGGTCTGCACAGGATGTTCTTGCTGTCAAGTTGCAGTTCTCGTATGCAGGCCCGAAGGTAGAGCACTGAGTGATTGCCCTTAGGTTTCACGGGCTGACTCCAAAGTTCCTTTGTGGGTTGTATTAGACTGTCTGTCTGACCCTCTGAAGCAAGAACTTTGATCTGTCAGCCGCTGTGGGAGGTGGTGACATTTGGCTAGCTCTGACCTTTGGAAGCAGTTTTTTGTTTCTGGAATTAGATTTAGAAAGAAAAAATATATGTCTTAAGCTTATTGATAAGACTTCACTGTAATGTTATCAATGTACTGCGTAACATGAAAATAATCTCTTACAAAAATGCAGTAATAAAATAATTATATATTTATTAAACTTGCAACTCAATAAGTGAATTGGTTTTGATTGAAGTTACCTTGCAAGTGTGTTTTGGTAGACAAGGCGAGTACATAGTGTACTGTACTCATTAGGCTTACCGCAGGTTACCGCAATGCGATAACGTGTCATGTCCATGACGGAGTTAGCTCTCAGCTTTAGCCATGATGTCTAGCTCTGCTTTTCCTGGCAATGTGTGAAACCCAAAGTGTTTCCATACTTTACTGTATGTGTAGTGTTTACCACGTTGGATTTAATGTGAGGGTGGAGGTTGTATCCAGGTGGAACCTCCGCCGTTTTCTACTTTCTTGTTTTGGCTCGCTGCGGCCGGCTGCTGTTTGTTTTGGTTGTCGGATATGGAACGGATATGACGTCACGTTATACTACAACAATAAAAGCGGTGATTTCCTTTTACCTCCGCATAGACTCAAATGAAGCAAATCGATTCTGGCATTAACAAAAACAATTTCAAAATCGTAAAAGGAAGAAATTGGGATACACAGTTGAATCGATTTTGTAGCCCACCCCTAATAATTAGACAAACAAATATCAGTTCACTTGATAATTTCACTTCATATATAATCAGGAAACGACTTTGTACTACCAGACTGCAATATTCCCTGCAGCCAATTATCCAAAGCATTTCCTTCATTGATTACAGAAACGTACAGGAAGATGATAATTTGATTTGTTGATGAAAGGGCAATATTTAAAATGGAATTGGTAGAGAGAGTGCTTGTTTATTCCCTCTGGCTGGTCATCTGAGCTGTGGTTATTTACCAGAAATGAATCAGCTAATGTAACCATTTCCTTGTCTTTAGAAATGGTCTGACATTAAGAAGCTGCTGAGTGCTTGTGGAGTCTATCTTGATGGGAGAGATATCATAAATACTTAGAAGAACATTGCATTTACTCTTCTTATATGTTATATAAATGTATCAGAGGAAGTGTAGGTGTGTCACTAGTGTGGACATTTAAGCAATAAAACACAAATGAAACCATATACCAACACATATCAATAAATGGATGTGAAAATAAACCCTTAGTTACAATATCCATACATAAATAAATATGTATTGTGAAAGTGAAACAACCAAAGGGAGGTAACCATAAGCATGCAGGGTGTTGTGACCAAGCAAACCGAGCAGCATGAGATAATAGTCTAAATAATAGCCAGTAGTTTTAATGAAGATATTCACAGTGAGAGTTAGCTTTAATGAGCAAAAGGTGAGCAGAGCCACTTTCAGTGAAAAGCAATTGTTTTGCCTCAATTTCAGCAGGTCTTTTGCAGGTGTATCATTAAGCTAAGGTGTTGATGTTGTTTGGAAATATAATTTGAACTTCAGTATTTTGTTCATGCTAGGGATGAAAAAAATAGGTTGTCCAAAACAGCTCTTCACTGACACTCAGATTTTATTCAAAACACTATTGAAAAAGAAAATGTAGGAAATGATTAAGCTTAATGAGCAAAGACACCAAACCAGCTAATTCCATCCATTCGTTATCTGTAACCGCTTATCCTTTTCACGATCGTAGGCGGCTGGAGCTGACATGACCAGTTCGACATTTACGAAAATAATGTGAAAAGCCAAACAAAAAAATCAGATCTCATCTAATCAACTCAACAATAAATCCAAATTAAGCACTAAGGCTTGCAGTGTGAACATAGCCATAAAGTCAACAATTAACCTAACCTGCATGTCTTTGGACTGTGTGAGGAAGATGGAGAAAACCCACGCTAACACGGTGTAATCATGCAAACTCCACACAGTAGGGCTCCAAGCCGGCCAGTGGGAAACCAACTAAATGTTGTCCATAATTTAAATTAAGGGTAAACCATCAGAAAACTTTTGCAATGTGCTCTATAATGCTTCCAGGACCATAGTGAAACTATTTAGTTTATATATTTAGTTACTAAATGCTGTTTTTCTTTGTTTTGCAATTTATTTGGCACGCTCAGCGGCTGCTGTTAAGGACATGTTGTGAGTGAGGGCTTCCTTCAGAAGGAAGTACAGTGCTCTAAGCACTGGGAATGATAACAGAGTGTTATCTCTCACTCAGGTGAAAGTTGTTTGAGCATAGTAATTGGCTAACACATAGGCAGTCATGGAGAGCAGGTTTATTTCTTAATTTATGGATTTTGGATGTTTGCTCTGACTTTGTCTTTCTTCTGTTCTCAGTATTTCAGTCTTAGATCCTTAACCCCAGACCACAATCCTCACCTCCGTCTTTCTTCTGTGGTGAGCATGCTGGCCGTCAGAACTTCAAATAGTCTTTAATCATTTTGTCTGGTGATTGCATTTCCAGAGACTTCCACTCTATGCCTCATGACTGGAGGGACAATTTAGCAAAATATGAAGGCGCTCTCATTTCATCAGACAATTTTCCAACACATAGGAACATTTAAAAATAGCCCTTTAAAGGTGCCTGCAATTCAGGTCTGAGAACATGCTAGATAATAATAATAATAACAATAACAATAGCAATAATAATAATAACAAGATATTCAGATTGCTGGTTGTGAATACTTGCTGTGTGCCAACTTTGAACGATACAAATATATAATTAACATTCACTGCAGGTTTCACAATATGTATATTTGGCCTGTTGCGAGGTAAGCTATTAAAGACCTGTGCGTGGGCACAAGTCTGCTAGCCAGGCCACATTGACCGAGCCACAGATATAATTACATGCAAAGGATTTTTTTTCTGCCTCTCCACATTTTATGATTTATTGCTCCACCACAGCTGTCAGAACTCGGGCTTCACTGATTGGCTCTTAAATGGGAATGTTATTAAAATGCAAGTGCAACGCCACTGAGCACCCCCAAACGGTTGAACTGAGACCCCCGATGGTAAGCCGTAACCAGTGTTGAGCCAGACAGCTGTTTCTGCATGGCAAAACAGGGTGTTAATGAGGAGAATAGATTGCAGATGAGGATCACTACACCGTGACATGTTGTTACTTCACCTGAGACCGCCATGCATCATCTCCAGAAATGATTGCTCAATTTAAATCCACTGTTTTGGAGTAAGCTATACATATATTGTAACGTGGTGTTAAGAGGGGCGTGTCCTCTCCCCTTAGATCAACACATGATCGTATTGCTCACACCTGCACTTCACACAGAAGAGTGCCTCTTGTTTCACTTGGATAAATCAGGAGGCTTCTCTAAAGCTGAGTACAAATTCAGGTTGCATACAAAGAATACAGATCTCAAATGCCGGCTATTCTAAATCCATTGCTTTTTGCTTTTTTTTTGGCTCTTTTTGCCTTTATTCAGTACTGCAGCTGAAGACTAGATAGGGGGAGGGCAAGAGAGGGGATGACCAGTGGGCAACTCTGGCGTCTGAAAAGTGAAGCCAATGCTGAAGTGCCTCAAACCTGCAATATTTCTAATATCCAGCAGGGGGCGACTCCTCTGGTTGCAAAAAGAAGTCTGATTGTATAGAAGTCTATGAGAAAATGAGCCTACTTCTCACTTGATTTATTACCTCAGTAAACATTGTAAACATGAGTTTATGGTCTCAATCGCTAGTTTCAAGTCTTCTTCAATACAGCATGATGTTCATTTAGTAAATTATGGTCCCATTTAGAGTCAAATAGACCATAAAGCAGGGGATGCTTTAGGGCGTGGCTACCTTGTTATTGATAGGTAGCTACCACGACATTGTCCGGTCTGGGAGTTGTGTGTGTTTTTGTCTTAGAACTTTAACCCTTTCACAGTGTGTTTTCAGTTCATGAAAGTTGATTATAACCTTTTTGGTCACATAGAAATGCCTTATTCAGCGTTCGGTTGTACTTAGCTCCACCCTCTTGATTACTAGTTGCAAAAACTGAAGATGGCGACGGCCAATATGCCTTCAAACACGGTGACTATGTCCACTTCTTATATACAGTCTATGGGCATGACATGCAGTGAAGCACTGCGGGTGGAAGTTGAGATGAGCTGCTAGGGGGCCTGCGTTTTATTTTTTTTAAAGACAATTCTCATTGGCATATGTAGAACGTTTGCATTACACTCATCAGTGAATATCACATTTTTAAAGTCAGCTACTATAAACTATCAGCAAGTTAATGCCAAGTCAGATGAGAGTATAGCATGAGCCTGACATTTGAACCTAAGCCTGACCTAGCTTATTCGTTTCCTGTCCAAGCTCAAAGCCAATATATTCCCGTCAAAACTTTCTCTCTCTGTTTCCCTCTCTCTCTCTACACAAACACAGATGCTGGGGCACTGTTATCAGTTACATGCTATCAGTCTATCCATCATGATTAAGTGAACAGACTATAAATATTAAGATATAAATAGTAGTAATGTAGCTCTCACCCAGGATTAGTCAGCCAACACTCACACACACACACAGAGAGACACAATCTATAAATCTCTCCCCACAGATCACACACTAAAAGAGTGATAATGATAAACCAGCAAGCAACTGCATAACAAATCAAAAGTGACTCACAAGTTTGCATTGATGTAAGAAGAACTCAGTGACAAAAAGCAAGTTCACAAATGTTCTCCAAGTCTTCGCCTACTGGCCAAATCCACAGAGAACAGACACTAAAGAACCTAACAAGCTGGTGACTGCTAAAAGGCCTCCCTTACACATCCCACTCTATAAATTATTGAATAACAATCCAAAACATAAAGTCAAAATCTGTTCGCGTCACTCCTGTTGTATGTAAAGGAGAATGGAGGACAGTGTGATTATGCAGCAGAGTGGTGCGCATGTGAGGGAGTGAGAGTAGGACAAATTGATTTCTCTGCATGTTAATCATTATATTTTTGTGATTTTAAACATTAAAAGTAGTACTTTAACATTTAGATACCAGGCTCTAATCTGAACCCAGAAGTCAGAAATATGTTTGTCAAGCCTGTCAAATCCCATCTGGGCTGTGGTCGAGTTGCAGACCTCTAGTCTGAACTGCATTATAGTCTGTATGCATCTGAAATGAACACCCGCAGAGCACCAAATGCAAGTGGATTTTCCACTTTGCGAGTAAATCTCGGAAGGCTATCTGCCACACTGGAGGGTAAATGTTTATACCAAAATAGTCATGTAATAAAAAGAACTATGCTCACAGTCTCTACCGTGTTTTGGTGTAATTTACGGGCGTCTGTGTAGGAGTTTGACACACACACACACACACACACACACACACACACACACACACACATCCACACACTACCGAATGTGTTTTTAGGCACGTCTAAACAGTGAGGCGAAACTGACCATCTAGACCATAGTTTCCTAGTTTTGCGGCACTATTTACCATATGGGACATCAGCTACTTAAAATATACTTTTATGTTTGATCCCTAAATACATTTAATAGCAATTACTTCAGTGGAACTTTGAGGTCAACACTTCTTGTATTGTATTATTGAACTGATTAACCGTAATATATTTAATAATTTTGCTTCAAATTTTGCTCTGGCCTCTTCTTTAAATTTGTATTCAACATAATACCTTATTATGTCAATGAAATGTACTGAAACAAATGTACACAAAAAGATAATTTATTATTTTTTGTCACAAAAAACTAATATGCTTGGCCGGTGGATTTTTTTTTCATCTACCAGTCCCCTTGACCGGTGAGTCAAAAAGTTAATTTTGGACACTGCGTGCATCTCAGTGGATGCTCATACACACTGTAGTGTGCAATTATCACATGTGATTACATGACGTAAATGGCGTTCATCTCATCACACCAAAGGTTTGTTATCATCATCATGACTAACAAACTGTAAACTTCTGTGAAGGTTTTATAAGGGCTGTGTCTTGATGGCTGTTATGCCATCATCTTAATTCTGCTCTACTTACTAACACTCTTACAATGCATATCATATGCATGTAAAATTCTTGCTTACGTTGCCAATGGCAGGAATGTAGCAGGCAATTCTGCTTTCCATAGCCCAAGGGGTGTTTAGCCTGCTGATTAGCATCTTCGTGATCCTGTCTGTGGTCTTTGGTTTTACACGAATGGGTGAACGTAGTGACCATGTAAAAAGGTGCCTGGCGTGCACTCAGTCATACAAACAAGCTAATACATGTCAAGAGTACAAAAACAACAGAGCCTATCTAATTAGCTGTGCAACAGAGCAGCAGCTCAATAAATGCCTTCTGTTAGACTGGACAGCAGTTACAGCCAGAAACCTAATGGTTCATTGAGAATGAGTGATTTTTGGACCTTGAGTCTTTGGCAGTTGGGACTCGTTGAACCTTTATTGCGGAGGCATCTTAGAAACACAAAGAGCACAACATGAGAGCTACCATAACTAACCACATTAAAGATCCACTCCAGCCTCCAAAGGGTTCATTTTACAAGATAACTGATTTAGGTTTCTAACGCAACGTTGTGCCATGCACGGCGTGAGTTAAAAGGGGAAAATGTTTCTGCTGATGACATCTCTTACACAGTGGATCGACAGTGCTTTGATGCTGTCTTGGTTTCCAACCCTGATTATCTGGACATTTATAATGCTTTATAAAGAATAGGACATTGGCATGACTTCAGATATTCAATATAATCACATTAATTTCTAATTTTCTTTATGTTGGCTTCTCAGATATTATTCCTGGAAAACATCACTCTCATCCATGACATTTTGCATCTGTCCATCTTCTGCTCAGACCTTTATCTTAGGGCTAACAGACACTGATAACACATTAGGGACCAAAGTCAGTGATTTCCAATTTCTCCTCAGTCATCGAGCTCCAGCCTTCTCTGCTTTTGCATGCAGCAGCATGTGTTTACCATCCTCTATGTGAAACCCATGAAGGGATTTTTATGGTAATTGGATTTATGGTTAACCAAGCCTTGCAGTGGAGTTTGAAGGGGTTCTCCGGTTCTTAAGGTTTACACCAGACATGGGGAATGTGACGTCCTGGTTTTAGCTCTTCTCCCGACCTTGGTGGAAGGGCAATTTTCTCCTTACAACAACTCCTGGGTTATAACAACAGTTGGAAGCAAGCACAGGCTGTGGGATGTCATCGAACCTGTTGCAATAGATTGGGACTGCGGGTAGTGGGAGTAGTATACTGAAGAATCTGACAGCTTGACAGCTACTTTAGCACAGAAAAAAATGGAGTCAACTTTTCTTTGTATTTGATATATTTTCACAGTAGACTTCCATGATCTGCTCTATGAGATATATACCCATTCTCATGGAAGATGGCATTTTCAACCTGAGGTAGGGTTGTAAGTAATTAACCGTTTAACTGACATTAAGAATTTTAACCGATTAATGCTAATGGTTAAACGGTTAAAAGAAATATTTAGAAATTAGCAAAAAAGCCTTAACAGGCCACCGTAACTGAGGACACGGAAGCTTGGCCTGGAGGAGTTGTAGCATTTATTCACGACAAATAAACTGTTCACACTCTGCTACAGCTACGTTCACAGCTACAATGCCACCGCAACCCCACACTCACCGCCACCACACACACACATGGTCTGTCGGACACTTGCTAACATTATGCCACGCTGACAGACCGTCATGAGTGTGACCGAGGCGGGCAAGAAGACACCAGCAACGCTACAGCTGCTGACGCAGCACAAACACACACATGGTGTTTCGGGGACTCGCTATCGTTACGCTGGGCAGACAGACAGCTTATCTCGCAGCTGTGTGGTGGAGACTTACTGGGACAATACACGCAGCGTCACGTCATGGCAGCTATAGTAACTCTCCCGGACGGGTGAACTGGGGACTCGGTTGTTTGTTTTGCTCATACACTAGCTGGAGATAAATGATGGATTTAACCTGTTTGTGCATCGGCTTTTCGTTGCAGCTGGGCGGCTTGTTAGGTACTAAAAATAGCACCTCTGAATGCAACGCACTAATCTTGTCGGGTAACGGTTAATAATCGGTTAACAAGGGTTGTTTATCAGTTAAAAAAAAATACAAAATTACTATCCTCAAGCTGAGGATAATATATAAATAAGACGGTGAGTTAAGGCATGGATACGTTTAAAAGATGATGAGAAATAATAGTCCCCAAAGAAAACTATTAATCACCTAATGTAATTTTGTTCAGATGTTATTTTATCACTGAGGGTCAATGAATTATCTGCTTTTTGTTACATTTCAACAGCTCAATCAATAATTCTAGAAATATAGACATTCACAGATAAAGATGTTTCTTACTCACTAATGACCACTTTGAAAGGAAGAACTGGTAGCTTCCTAGAGGATGAGTATCAAGTATGCTATCACTATATGAGCCAATACACTAAGTCATCACTTCATCCTCAAATAAAAGTGTTAATCAGGCTGGAGGAATATGCAGGATACTGTGCAGGGGAGGTGGCGTGGCAGAGGTGACAGAAGGCTTCCTCTCTCTGACAAGGCCTTTCCGTAATCTCTTGGCAGTGATTGGGCAGCTTGGCTGTGGGCATAGTATAGCTCCAGGCTACTTCTCTGTACTACTGCAGTTTTGCATTCCATAAATAACAAGGGGCAGACGGAGGCAAAGACAATGAGCAAGTGAGGACAATGTGGCAAGGAGGCAGAGAGCCTGAATAAGAAACAGACAGTTGGTTGTCCTGAAGACAAAAAAAGCCAAACGGTGATTTGTTGTTCAGAACAGAGACAGATTGGGGATGAATAGTAGCATGACATTGGGAGAACAAAAAAGGAAAACACTGCAGTAGAGAGATAAGGCTCCCTGTATAAAGGTATGGGGGAAATTCGACAAGATGCTATTTCTCACCCTGAAATAGGGTCTAAGCAAATTTACTTGCATCATTCTTGCCTATTTATATGGTTACTGTGCAGGGGATGACTAAAAAATACTGAAAAGTAGCAACATTTCTAAGCACTGAACCATGCGCCTTATTAAATTATAAAAAAACATTATTTAGCAAGTCCAAGAATGACAATAAGGTGCATAATAGAAGTAAAATAATGTCTAAGTATACTGTAAATACTGTTCCTATCAGAATGTACAGTGAAGTTTGGACTACTCAGTTAGAATTCTTATATATGTAAATGGTTACTGTCCCACCAGGGTAATGTACGTTTAACTAAGTTGCACTCAGGGCTGTAGGACATTTTACTGTGCTAATGTTTAGCATTTTATATACTCTGTTGACATTTAAATTATAAATGAGTGTGCTGGTAAAGTAAAACTGAAAACAAGCAGTAATGTAGCAGTTAGATGAGAGCAAAATAGATGTGTACACCATAAGTGAGCAATAAAAGAACCACTTTTTGTACTTACTGTATATATTCATATCTAAGTGTCTTCTCTCCCAGTAGCTGGCTTGTAGCAGGTTGTCTTCATATGTTTGCATTTGGTGTTGAGAGGTTTTAGCTTTAAATTCATTATTATTTCACTTGTATACATTGTTGATGTGGTCCTCATCAACGGGGCACTCATTGCCCACTTTATATTCTAGTTTCTCCACATCAACAACCAAATCTCTGAATCCACCAAGGGCACTATGTTCATTATCTAAATAACGGTCACTCTTATGAGCAGGAGGGAACGGTACCACAGGGAACCATGAGGGGGAGGGCAAGCTGCAGAGTTTGCATGGTGGAATGGACCCATTTGGATGACATGTTTTATTCATTCAAATATATACACAGGGAGCTTTAAGGGCATGCATGCATAGCACTGCTACCTCTACACAGCTAACACAATGACATTGCTAGTTTTGTTTGGGTCAGTGAACAAACTGGGGCTGAGTATGATAGCTAAAGCGGGCACACGTGACACAAGGTTTGCTGTGCATGCAAAATGACATTCAACCTGCTAGACTAATAAAACCGTTTGGATATTTTTCAATGCAATATTCTTGTTTTGAGAAAACGAACAGAGTGATCTAGGTGGCACTTTTCTTTAATATATTTTAGGTTTTGTGACATCATATCAGATTATATTTTATAAAAAAGGGTAACATCAAAGCAAGTCTTGTGTCCTCAATGCTGCAGTAGATTGGATTTCGATTACTGGTTTGTCATTTTTAGCAACCTTGCCGCTCAGTAATTGGAGGAAGTGTTAAGACTCTATTCTGTTATGCAGTAGTGACATTTTAAAATGTCTCCTGTAAGGCAGGGAAGTAATATCACTGCGCACACAAGGTACAGTGTGTGATGATACTAAACTTGGAAAGTCCTGCACACTAGCAGTAATTAGAGGAAGGCTGACAGACAGAGAATGTAGCTGATCATCTATGAATATTGTACCAAAGACCCATTTGCCGAAAGATTCGATTATATAAGATTTTGAAAAAAGATGAATTTTGTTTTCAGGTATTTAGTAGCTTACGGTAATATACGGCTATGGTCTTGAGTAGCTAAGGACTTGCAACAACATTGATAGACGACGATAATAAAGTCACACATTAATGAATCTAGCTTGAACAAGTATCTTACAGAACCACCTGAAGACGTCATGTAGTACAGAACGCTGTTATTTTCTTTGTGGCTTGTTAAAAAGGTCTGTCATTGTTTGGTGAATTACTAGATTTAAAAGAATAATCATGGTATGTGAGGGAATACGTAACACCCTCTCCCAAGTTTTGAGGAAGGTATTTATGAATAAAGCATGCTTGTTCAGCATCATTAACCACTGTGCCCTTCTAACTTTAAAAGCTCTGTCCTCTCATTATCCATGCTATGTCACTCATTAACATCTCATTGGCTCTCTGGCCACATCCTATGGATTGGATCCGATAAAAACCAAAGTCTGTATTATGTGTTGTGCTTGTCGACAGCCGTGGCCGGAGGCATTATGTTTTTGGGTCGTCCGTCCGTTCTTCCGTCCGTACCATTTTCCTGAATGTGATATCTCAAAAAATGCCTCCAGGGGATTTTTTGCAATTCGGCACAAACGTCCACTTGGACTCAAGGATGAACTGATTAGATTTTGGTGCTCAGAGGTCAAAGATCAAGGTCACGGTGACCTCACGTTCATCCCATTCTCATGAACGCGATGTCTCAGGAAAGCCTTGAGGGAATTTCATAAAATTTGGCACACATGTCCACTTGGACTCGAGGATGAACTGATTTGATTTTGGTGGTCAAAGGTCAAGGTCACTCTGACCTCACAAAACATGTTTTTGACCATGACTCAAGAATTCATATGCTAATTATGACAATGTCACACTGGTCTAATAGGATAAAATAATTAAGTGATGACATTTTGGACAGACGTGGATGTAAACTGACACTTGACTGGTTGGCGGAGGCATACAACTGTGAGGCGGTAATTCTAGTTCACATTAAACATTATCTCCGGTATAATGGCTTATTAGTTCTTCAAATGCAAATAAAAAGTTTGATTCCCACAATGATAGTTCTTATATTGAAACCATCTATTCACTCTGGTACCTGTTTCATATGTGCCGGACAGCTAATGATTCTGGCATGGTCAGGGTCTGTGGATAGTTTCTTTAAGACACACTGGCTTGCCTGGCCATGCCCCACAGATTACCCATAAAACACCTGTGTTGGTGTGGTATTATTGATTGTTTGATCCTCACTTTAGTCAGGGTGCAGAGTGTGACAGTCCATGTGGTGACCTACCTGTGTGGGTTACGTTGAGCACACTTGCTGTCAGTCTGTGGGATTGGGTTGCTGCTCCCTTTATTTCTTGATCTCTTTAGACTTCCAATAGTGGAATTCTAGTCGTCCTCTAGGTCTGCTGTTTACTATTAGTTGTCTTTAGATCTGCTCTACTACAACAGCCAATGGCATCCTCAAATTTCTACACAAAAAAGGCAGACCAATCAGAATGCTAAGGTTCAGGGACAGCAATCACAGATTGCTGATGAGTGATGATTACTTTTCAAATTGTCTTTTCCTGAGAACCACAATCCCTTCGTTGGACCTGGACATGGTCTTGCGTGCACTGTAGCATCATCCATTTGAGCCCCTTGGGTCAAAGGGTCTACTGGCTCATTCAAATATGCCCTTTTCACAGCAGCCAGTTTGACATGTAATTGCTGGGTAAACAAAGGTGTAATTGATCAAATTAATTATGGCCCTGTTTTATTTAGTGTCACAGTCATTCCAGTGAGCCAGCATGCACAATACCAGGGCCCTGGCCCACCTAAATGGAACAGGGCCATAACTAATGTTATTAATTGCATCTGTGTTTACCCTGCAAAGACATGTCAAAATGGCTGCATTGAAAAGGACCTATTGGCTTGTCCTTGAAACAGGATTTCTACCAGATGTCACCTCTTTAGGTGAGCTTCAGTCACTTTATAGTGACCGATGATTCCCACATGAAGGGGTGGGTGTAGTACACTTCCTTATCTCTGGATTTCCTCCAAAAGTCTTGTCTGAGTTCTACTTATCCCAGTCATCTGAGCTGCAGTCACTCTTTTTTTTCCTGAGGGCCCTGTGCATTCAACACACTCAGGATTTGAGGCAAACTGATCAGTTGTCCATCTTTTTAAGATCTCTTGTCCAAAAATCCTTTGGACAGGGCCTTGTCAAACCAAGGGCTGTCCATATCATGGGCTTTATGATGAGGAATCTCTCTTGCTGATATGGGGGGCAACCACATGGTCATCTCAGTCCACATTTTATCATTCAACAGTCCCTTCATAAATGAGTGAGTGATGGTGTTGACAATACCTTCTGAGCTAATAGCTCCAGCATTGATTTGCAGAGGCATTTCATTTGTCTCCAGTAATTAGTTTGGCATCTTGTGGTCTGGCCTGATCATCCCTTTGATTTCACAGGTGTTGCCTTCACATCTAGTGGGGTTTTCACCTGTTCTTGACTTGCACAAGCAAGCAGGTGCATGTGGGTTAGGCAATACATTCCTGCCAATGGTTTTCCAATGATTTACAGGTGTCTGTAATTGACCAAGAACTGCAGCAATACGCTAACAAAGGCAGGGAAGAGGACTTATTGCTAGTAAACATGAATGTAAACTTAAACAATACTATAAGCTTATATTAAAATACTTTTAAAAAATAAGCTTTGCAAATGTTTTATGAAAATGGAAATGCATCAAACACGTTTGTTAAACCTCGAGAATACACACAACGTGTGTAGATGAATACAAATCAATGTAAACATGTTTTGTTTGTTATTTTGTGTGTTTATAAGACATGTCCTGTTTAAGCTGTCCCTTTTTGCCTTTGTGTCTTGGGACACTTTCCCCTGTTTGTGGATTTGCAAATAGTTGATTGACTCTGACCATTCCACACTGAAATTTGATAAGACATTGTATAACAGAAAAGGAAAAAAAAATCACCGCATTTTCTCCTAAAGGCCTTAAGAGCATTTATTATCCAATCAGCAGCATACAACCGTCTCTAAGGCACTGCTTAACATCCTGTGTACTTGCGTGGGATTAAAAAATGGAGGCTAATTTTATGAATTCTGGCACACTGCAGCTCAAGATTCTGTCAGAAATAAACCGAGACGCTCATAATTAGAAGAAAAAGGGGAAACCAGTAGTCACTTGCTGCCACAAATCATGTTTCTATCTGCACCGTGTTTTTGAAGATGCTACTTCATGGCAGCAGTGGGAAAGAAACGCTCATACTGGAGTGCTCACACTATACCACATTACCAGGAACAACAGCAATAGTGGCTGCTTTAGCATCAGTTCCAGGCTGTGTTTGCAACCTCAAAACAAGTGCATGCACATTCAAAGTGTGATCTCTTATTTACAGTTTTCCAACCGCTCTCTAGCACACAACCTAGTTTTATAAGTACCCACAGCATTGTTACTCGTGTCAAGCAAAATTGATGACAATCCCTGAAAAGTGCAATACCATTCATAATTATGTTCAACTTCTGTAAATAAATCTAATGAGACGGTGCAAGCCAAAATGTGATTATTATCTGTGTCTTCCCTCTACTGTGAGCATACATAAAGGTATATCACATTTTTATCATTAATTACTGTTACGGAAAATACAGTTGGGTGGCATTTTTCAGAGCAATTCCCCTGCCAAATCTAAAAGACATCTCATGCTGGACAGGGCAAAAACGAAAACCTCCATGGGAAATAGTCATCAGACCCAAGGTTCACATAAGGCAATATACTAGATGGTTAAACTACAAGTGCTCTAGAAATGTGTAATTAAAATATATTTGAAAATAAATTATGACTCTGAGGTTAAAGTGATGACTCTCAGCTTTAATATGAGGGCGCGTACACCCACGTCAGGTGAACAGTGCAGGAATTGTAGCCCTTTTTATACATAGTCCCTGGACATCGGAGAACCAAACATAAATGCAGAAGTCCTTCACAATCAATGACTGCCTGAAGCCTACAACCCATAGGCATCAGCAGATTCTTGATATCTTAGCTGGTGATATTTTACTCGGCCTGTACTGCAGACATCCTCACGTCTCGCTTTTTTTTCGGGGGCTTCTTTGACAGTATATTATGGCAGTATGGGATCATTGTCCTGCTGCATTGTAAAGTGTCTTTGTGGATCTCAGTTCATGGCTGTGACTGAACTGTGAAAGGTTTTGTGAGGGTGAGTTCTGAAGAAATATTCCCTAAACTGTTCTGGGCACCTTTTAAAAAGGAGCATATCCCCAGAATGGAGAGCACATTGTCTTGGCTAGTATGTGGTATGTCTGCTATATGATGTGCCTCTGCAAATCATTGCTCGAAAGACAACACGGCTTGGTGTTCAAAGTCCTGTCTTTGCCGATACGCTGGAAATGCGTGAGAGTCAATTTGAGCAATGCACTTAAAAACAAACCAACTTGCTATGAATAAAAATGACACCTCTATGGTTAAGCTAAGGCTAAGTTTATTTAACACTTTTCAAGAGCTTCGAGTTATGAGCAATTACTGTATAACTGTGTTACCTTTATTCTCAGAAGAAACACAGTTAAAGTTTTGAATTATCTGAGAATAGTGAGGGTGGTTCCAAGAAAGTGCCATTAAACTGTCCATCACCATCTTTTACCAGTGAATACCACTGAGTAACAATGATTATTCTCATACTGTAATTATGTGATAAATCTCCTCGGCAAATGCTTCTATAGCTACTAGGGATGTCACGGTAAGGACATTTTCCCCCCGGTTAATAAACTTGTGACAACACCGGTGTTACCGATTACATCGGGCATTTTACAAGAAAAGATGACGCTCAATATCTTTAGAGCGCTTATTTTGATCTTAAACGTTGGATGGATGTGTGTCTGGCCTCTCCGGTTGAGTTTTCGCTGCGGGGCTGCAGGTTTCCACCTGGCACCGGCCGCGCACATCGGCTGTGCACGCTCCGTCCTCTGCAGGGCAATTGCCTTATTAACGTTATGGTTCCCTTGTAGCATTGGGTTTTAATCTGAAATATGGCCAAATAAGCGCTTTTGCTTTCCGCTTTGACACCAAATCCTCCGCCATCGCCTTGTCTGTCAACTCTCTCCTGTTCTGTGTATGTGGAATCTGACTCCAGCTACTCTGTGCAGACACTTTCACTCTCAGTTTGTAGCATCAGTCGTTCGACTATGTATTGATGACATGGTGCTGGTACGCGAAAATGAGCAAAATTAGTCTTATTTCTATAAAAAAAGTAAAACAATGGTGGGAGCGGTGGGTAGGTAATGTATTTGATGTATACCTGAACACCGTGTAACACCAACTACTGCAGCAAGCCTAATAGCTAGGTTGTTTAAAAGAAAAGGCTCACCGAAATCCGTTTTGTGTATCCTTGAGGTCTAACAAACTTGTTAAATGCTTTTCCATCGTCTTTTTTAAATAATTTAAATCCTGTATTGTTTACAACCATGTTCGGTAGCGTTCTTCTTCATGCATTATCATGTTTCTTTAGCGCCACAGACTTTCAGATCACTGGAACAGTGTGAAGCCAGTGGCAGGACTGTGTATCGTGTAGCCTGCCTACTCACACATGTACATATGTGTCTTCATGCAAACAAAGTGGAGTCCCATTAGTAAAAACATTGCTACTACTGGTCAACAACTCCACAGGGTAACTTTTAAATAAGAGAATAGTAATGTAAGGCTAGCAAACAGAAAAAAAGACAGAAAAGTAATTTAAGGACAGCCGTCAAATGTGTGCAGCAATGCTGAATTACTTTTTACGTCTTGTTTCAATGTGACTTCAATTGCAGTAAACTTCCCAACGTTCAGGTTCCTCCTTTCAGAGATACAATATTGTGATTACAGACAAATGTACAAATGGATGGATAAGGCAATCTGGTCTTTGTCAGAGAAAACAAGTAAAAGAGAAGAATAGGCTCTACAGTGAAACCCGGACCTTTTTTAAATATATATTTACAGGGTGATGATTTCAGAAATATTGCCCGTTTCCCCTACTTTGTGCAAATTAACCTTATTCATCTTTTGTTTGATACATAACTGAATTAAGTCTGAATTAATTAAAATGAGTATAATGGAAATGCTGTTAGTAAATGAATTAGATTTGTTCGGAAGTTTGGACTACCGCAGTTATTTTCATAAGTAATAGCTGCAGTTGATGCATGTGATACTTTTTTGGGACATTATAATTCTCATTTAAGATAAAGTCCAACAAATTTCATTAAAATGAAAGATCTTCACAAAAGCAAATGGGAAATATAATCATTTACAGTGTTTGTCACAGCGTACGATGATTCTGATTAGACTTTATGCTCTGATGACTATGCAGATCTGCTCTATATTAATATTGCAATGGCGGTATTGCCATTTCAACACAGCCTCTTTCTCAGACATTAACTTGGATAAAACATAAGCTGAATGATGATCTTCTGCATTACATCCAATCATGGATGATAAGAAATTGATATTAAATGCAAACATTACAATATTTCCAACTTCTTGCTTCAGTTGTCGCACATCACTATGTACAAAGAATCATGGATATAACCACTGAAGCAGAAGTCCAACACGCCTTTTTCAACTGATACTTGTAAATTGTGGCAATTTTATTGTTATAATTTTTTCTTGAACAATGTGCTTTCCTACGCTGTGACAAGAGGGTGTGGATGAAGCATTAAGTTGTTCAATTTTACTCATGTACTCTGCCTCTATGCTTTGCAACGTTACTAGTCCACTGCTCGTTTAATCGTTACTGTAAAACGTCACCTCAGTGAGTCCACGACTTGCCGTAAGTCTGTTTAGTTTATACGGATGTCAGCCTACTACAATGGTTGCAATGGCACACATAAAAATACCCGCCACTCTGACCATCTTGCTACGTTGATTTAAATGGGAATCTCCAAACATTTTCAATTCAAAGTTATTCATTATCTGAGGAAATTATTCACCATGAGCAACTATTATTTTTCCATATTTATTTCCCAAACGATTTCTTCTCTGTACTTTAAGTGAGTACCCTTAAAATGTTAATGCTTACATGTAGCTGTGAAGATTGCCAACATATACTATGATGCTACGTATTCCATATTGTGATTTGCTAGAATTATGTAATATAGGAAGTTACAAAAACAGCATCCTTTTTTTACTCCACATTAATGACTTTGTATTTGTACTCCTGATTTCCACAGATGAAATACTGAGATCTGATCCGTAAAATAAAGTGAAGTTAAAAAGACAACTTTTTGTCCTCTCTAACTTTCTCTGTGATCACTCATTTTAGATACCAAAACAGCCGATCACACAAATTTTGTCATTAACCTGTATTTATGTTGATTATGTCAGATCACGTCGCAATTATAAAATAATGATTTCATTACCACAGCGCCATGCTGCAGCTTGGATGACATTTGAGGCACAATTAAATCACAGGTTATTTGTTCCTTGTTTGGGTGTCTGACAACAGAAATGGAAAAATATGTATTTGAGAACAACTATCTAACTAAAATGGAAGGAGGCTCTAACTAAAATGGAAGGAGTTCCCCTGATTAACTATTACACCACCGAACGGCATTCTGGGCACAGCTGTTGTCATTAACCTGTATTTATGCTGATTTGTTAGTCAGGATTATAAAATGTCCAGCAGTAAACTGTAAGTAACTAGGACTGCTTCTGAGATGTCTGGTAAATTCTGTCCGGCCTAGGAGTTTTCGTTTTTATGGAGATATTTTTCTCATTTGCTAACTTTACCTCTGGTTGGCTATATATTGCAGTGAGTTTGAATTGGAGTTGGAGTAGTTTCTTTACACAAAATTGGATTAGTTGCTTAGTCATCGTACTTATCTTGTTATAAATAAAATGCTTAAAATGTCTTGTGTTTTTTTCAATTCACAGTTGATGATTTAAGTGTAGGTGCCTGCTTTTGAAAGGCTGGGAGTCCTCGCTTCCTGTGAGGGTAGCACTGATGGGCCTTTATGGAACAATGGGATCCATTCTTACAGTTTGATGGGTTTGGTACTACTGCCTTTACATCCACATAAACTGGTTAGATCTACAAAAACAAAAAAGGCTGCAGGCTGCTTACATGTGTTTTCAGATTGTTTATATACTCCAGACTTAGAGGCCCATCACATTTTTAATTTATGATCATGAAGTCGTCTGACAAAATAAACAACAAAGGCTAATGACGACAGCTGTACTATGTGATGGCAGAGAAATTATCAGAGACCATCAGTGTGCGTCATGGCACATCATGAGCACATATCAGAGGAAGTCAGATCACTGTGAAAATATAGAAGGTTTAAGCTCTAGATAAAGTCTTCCCCAGACCTTCCCTACAGGCAGCAGTTTACATATCCAAGACAATAGACAGGCTAAAGGTGTGAAAGTGCTGACAGTGCTGACTCACACTTGCATTTTCCCCATGAATAAACCATGTTTAATATTTCCTTGACTTTTGCATCAGATTTCGGGATGCTGAGTATAGCCTCTATTTAGGGTCATGTCTAGAAGCTAATACGCAAATTGCGAAAACTTGCAAAAACCCTTGCGAGACTAACTGCCCGAAGACCCATCCTAACCTTAACTATTCGAGGTCAATGTCTAATCTTAACCATCTCGCGAGGGTTTCCCAAATTATGGGTTACCTTCTAGACATGACCTATATTTAGGGCCTTTAAACCGGTTATCCCAATTTGGACTGAGCATTGAACTAAGCAGCCAATCACTGTCTGGAGCGACCACGCACCAATCCATAAAATACAACAGCACAGTACCTGTGACATATGCTATGCTGCGGCACAAATGCGCTGCAACCGTGCCAGAGGTACGCCATTCTCACTGTAAGGCGGGACACTTTTAAGTGCTACCACTGTACAAGATAGGTTGTACTGCATATAACCATTTTCCTTCAGCAGGGTGCAATTCTCTCCAACACTATCAGTCTCTACTGTGGCATTTAAAAACCTTGACTGAATCCCGTGTTCTCTTTGTGTTCCAAAGCCTTTGTACTGTGGCCTACATACTGATTCTTGAGATTTAAAGCCTCCCAAAAGTATGCTGCAAATGTCCCAGTGGGAAATGTGACACTGTTTACAAGACTGCTCCAGATATTTTATTGAACAACTATTATCTCAATCAGCTTTATCATCCTGTTTTAAACAAATTGAAGATAACTTTTTTTCTTTGCAAGATGCCTTAGAAATTAAGAGGTCAACAATGATTGCATACAGTTACAATGTAAATAATTCAATTATTTGTCTGATCTTGTGGCAGTTGAGTCTAGATTTCTAAACATGAAGTTGTTAGAGTTTGCAACACACAAGCCACAACATGAAGACACACAGCTCGCAGCTACTTGATTGATAATTAATGGAAGTTCAAGTTGTATTCAGTTGTTGTTAAGGCACTGACACACCAAGCTGATGGTCGGCCGTCGAACAGTTTGGGGCTGTAGGTGAGCGTCTATCGGCCTAGTTTTTGCGATGTGTCGCGCACTGTTGGCTCTAGTCTGCCCGTGTCGGAGGTTTTTCGGCCGATTCAGAATGTTGAATCGCCGGCGTAGCCCTTTGGTTAGGGAAATCACTCTGATTGGCGGTTCAGCTTAAACGAATCAGTGCACGAGAAGAGAAAATGAAGGAAATCAAGCAAACGAATAAAGTCAAGATGGCACACACAGAAGGCTCTTCTCATTTTTCATCTTCATCTAATCATTTCAATACACGGATATTTTCACAACGACATGGCCATCTGGAATGAAGCTAAGTGAGTTAGAGTGGTGTGAAAATGGTCGGCAAATGGGGCTTTATTTTATGTACGTATCGTATCATAACAGCTTGTATATCTGCCACCCTCGGTCTTCCAGTTTCCCTTTTTGAATGACAAATACAAACTACCGCCGCCTGCTGGTGTGGAGAGTTATTTCCTTTCACACAGGCGCAGAACATACGTGCTAACTGGCCGTCGGCTTTAGGCTTTGCGGTGTATTCAAATGCAATTTTTCGGCCAAGACAAAGGCAACGTGAGGCGACGCAACAGTCGGAATTCATCGCCACTAGTTTTTTTTATGTTTGCTTGGTGTGTCTGGGCCTTTAAGATAAGTTTCTGTTTGAGAACAGATTGTCTTGTAATTGAATACAACTGGAAGTACATAAAAAAATAAATGGTGCTGCAAATCAGTCATTATACACTATTGACGAACTTGCTCCAGTATATTTGGGGTCTTGTTTTTGTAGCTTTGTCAAAGAGCTGTTCATGCTTGCAAATAATAGAAGAGATATACACAACTTGGGTTCTATTTTAGGTTGGACATCCACACAGAGCTTTCTACCTCGAGGTGCATACTGTAGTATTTCATTATTTCGGCTCCCTACATGTTCACAATGAAATTGTCAGTAGTTCTCTTTGAAATTAGTCTTAACTATATCTCCATCTCCTCATTGTCTTGGTAAACTGAGGCCGAGACAAACCGGGCCTTTGATGTCTCTGCCTGCGAGGCTCCAGCATTGTAATGAAACTGTATTGCATTGTCTCAGCACCAAATGTTTGGCATGACGGAACACAATACTAATTCTAACCGAGGCTTGCCTGCTTCCGCTGGTTTCAAAGCTGCTGGTGCTTTTTGTTTCCCGAGGGAGTTGCACATACTCCTTCACAGAGCCAAACAGCTTTCAGGCCCATCAATTATTTAGCGCCTGTTGCCTTCAGGGAACTCCCGAGAAATTATGATGATGAATGCAATCAGGAGACAGAAAATATAAATTTATGAAACTATATTTTTCATAGTAGTTTTAATATCTCTTAATGAGGAGTTGCGAGGCAAAGATTGAGTGGTGTGCCAAATTTTGAATGTTTTGCAGAACTCCCTATCCATACCGGCATCACAAAAAGCACTTTGGTAGTTAGGGGAGGCCTTTTGAAAGGATTACAAAAGGCACTCTGTTTATAGTGTGTAAATACCCATGTGATGTTGAAATGTTTCCCCTTTTCTCCCCATCCTTTATTATGAATAAGCATGAATGTTTTAAGACTGATAACTAGTTCAACATGCAGCCAAACAAGAGCGCACTGTCTTTGTCTCTCATTGAAATTTTATAAGAGGACTAAAGGGTGAGTCTTTAATGGACTATATGGATTATATTGAATCACTGAATAACCTTTTAGAGTACAGTTTAAGACATTCCTTCCGGGGTATGACTGCAGAGTACAATATGGGAGTTTCCCTTTTGTTTACTACACAATAAAAGAGAGGATCTGGAATGGAAACTGTCACATGAGGGTTGGGAGTGTGTATCTTATCACACCCTTTGTTGTCTTGCCAAAAGGAAGGAAGATGATAGCATAGTGTGTGATATGTGAGGCTCAAACCCCAACAGTATAAGACGGTGTAGTCAAAACTAAAGTTGAACTTTAAGTAGACAGATAATTAATATAATTTCACAATGCTTCAATGCAGCAAGATGCCAAAATAGTTTGGACTAACATACTGTACATACACTGAACTGTTTTGATAAAAACCTTTACGTTTTAATATGTGCTGCCCATCAGTTTTTTGTATACAAGGCCCTGTTGGACGGGAGAGTAAAGCACAACATACAATATATTTTACCTTTTGATCAGATACAGTTAAGGCATTGATAACACCAAGCCAACGGTCGTTTGCCAGACAGCCGTCGGTGAGCATCTGTTTTTTCAGCCGATTCAGCATGAGGAGCTCGCTGGTGAGAGAAATCACTCTGATTGGTGGTTCAGGTTAAACGATCAGTACACGAGAAGAGAAACGGACGTGAGGAAAGCAAGCCAACAAGTAAAGTCAAGAGGATGAAGCTAAGTGGTGAGTGAGAGTGGTGGGAAAATGGTTGGCAGACGCCACTTTAGTTCAGATACAATCATGACAACGGCTTGTATATCCGCCGTCCCAGGTTTTCCGATTTCCGTTTTTGAATGCCGAATACAGACTACCGCCCCAGGCACAGAATGTACATGCTAGTCGGCCGTTGGCTGTAGTTCTTGCGGTGTGTTCAAGTGCAACCTTTTGGCCAAGAGAAAGGCGACGTGAGGCGACGCAACTGGTGGCCTTTTGTCGCCGCTAGTTCTTTCATGTCGGGCTGGTGTATCTGGGTCTCAATATGAGGCGGCTGTGGTAGAGCGGGTTGACCACCAATTGGAAGGTTGGCAGTTCGAGCTCCCTCCAGCCCACATGTCAAAGTGTCCTTGTGCAAGATACTGAACCCCAAATTGCTTCCGAAGGCTGTGCCATCGGTGTATGAGTCTTTGAATGAGCATTATAGTTTACAACCTAATGGGCAGATTGGCACCTTGCATGGCAGCATCTGCCATCAGTGTCTGAATGAGTGTGTGACTGAGTAATTGCTGACATGTAGTGTAAAGCGCTTTGAGTGGTCAGGAGACTAGAAATGCGCTATATAAATGCAAGTCCATTTACCATTAAATAAAAAAAAAAAATTAAAGTGATATTCACAAAAATAGATGGCAGTTGCAAGTGGGAGGGATAGAATGTAATGTCCTCTGACGCGCAGCGGAAGGTGTGATTTAGCTGAATTATGGCAGCGTATTTGGTTGCCAAAAGAAATGGAAATATGCCAGTGTAGCTGCAGTACGTTATGTCCAGCATTAATCCAGCTTCTGTGTACAGACAATTATTTAGTGAGACCAGTATTTTATTTAGACTGGAGCTTTTATGCTTGAAATATGTGTTAATGTGAGATGTGTGTTGAGCCAAACTTTTGTTAAAGGTTCTATACACATAATTCAGAGCATTAATATAACAGCAAACAACTATTTGCAATGTAAAGATATCGAGGAGTAACACCGTTATCTGCTAGCTGCTGGCTCAGCTGTCTCCATGTTGAGAGCCGTATGGAGGCAATAGATATGCACTGAATTTTGTATTGAGCACCTCTAAGAACATTTGTTCTTAGTAGCCAAAAGGAAACGCATTTTAAAGTAAGTAACACTGATATGTGCTGGTGTTTGGGATGAAATAAACAACACTGTAGTAATTCTCCAATCAGGACGAGTCCATATGTGACCCCAAATAGAGGTGTTGACATTTCTCGTTTCTAAGATGCATGACGATGCAGACGTGGACGATTCTGCATCGATGCAGTGACGGAACACAATCAGGAGTTTGGTTTCATTTCAGCTCAGTGTGAGTGCGAGTCTACTGCGTTTTGCTGTCATTTCCTGTCGTGCTAGTTTCTCTTCTCTTTCTCTCCTCTCCTCTTCGTTGGTGTTTCACCGGGTACGGAGCTTTGCACACACACACTACGTGTGCGCGGAGCGGAAAGGCGGCATTCAAATACTCGGCAGTCGGTTAACTTGTTGCTCTCGCCACCAGTATTAGCTGCTCTGTTTCAACAATGTTGAGCTGAAAAAAACGTACATGCAGGCTGAAATTCAACTGTGGTGTTGTTCTGTCAGGAGATACAGTGACCTAAACGAAGTACGAGCAGAAGAGCTATGAGTAAGGAGAAGTCTGCTAGCCGCTAGGCTAATTCATGCAGTGTAAAATGCATTAGGCATTCAGGAAGTGCCATGCCTTAGAGCTGCTATGTGAAAACCTTATTTTTGTACATTACAGCACACTTGTAAAGCACTGCAGAAAGATTTATGTTTTGTTTTTGTAATTTTTATGTACTGAGGTGGGTCACACAGATACTGATATTGAAAAGATGCGTTTATTATTATAGACTGTTGTAGTCTGATCTATGAAAGCACTTTGTAAATACAAAATTAGTTCAGATGTATCTGTCTGCTTGATGAAAGTGTGCAGTAATATAGAAAATTGAAGATGCAATACATTGAAATGCACCGAGACTCGTTGTGCATTATAATCAAATTGTGAGGCCAGTGAAGATTCATACCTCTAACCCTAACAGATATGTCATCACCTGAGGTAACTCAAGTAAAGGCAAGAGAGTATTAACTAGCAGCCCCAATGAGTGCCAGTTGTCATGTCATGTGACAGCTTGCACTCATGTGAACGCCTAAATATCCAGGCAAAGAAAGGATAAACCCCGTCGCAATGCAGTAAGCGCAAAGGTGAAGATCTACCAGAGACCGATGTAATGACGCAAAAGAAAGAGCTAGAGAGAGTTTGTGTGCGTAGGTGTACAGGCACATATAGCCAAGTGTGAGCCCAGTGGTAATTTAGCAGTTCTCAGCAGGTTGTCTTCAGGGAGGAGCTAATATGGGCAGTGGGTTGGTACCTGTAAGTGTGTCTGTGTGTGTCAATGTTTGCCTGTTTGTGTTTCTCGTGTTTGTGTGTGTTTGGCAGCATTTCATTTCATCGTGAGTGTTCTGCTGACCTTGGCATTCTCAAGATTTCATCCCAGTGGTGTCTCATCCCCCTCTTCTCCTCCTCTTTCTCCTTGTCCTCTCACCCTTACTCCACCTAAAATCCCCTCCCAGGACAGTGCTATTATTCTCCCTTTTGTGAAGAAGAGCCAAAACGATCCAGCAAATCCAGAGAAATGGGCCAGCGTCTCTATCTTTCACCTGAATAATTTGTCACAAGGCTGTGATTAAAACAGAAAGGAATGTGGTTAGAGTCTGAAGACTACAGCCAATAGTTAGGCTGGACGCAATCATTAAGACGGCTGTAAAAAAAATCTCGTGGCTGTTTGACTTTTCCTGTCATCCTCATTTCTGCTGGCTCATCCTTTCCGAGTAAACCATGCCAGAGATCTCATTATTTCAAAACATTGCTGTCAGAAAGATGCTCTGAATGGCAGATTGAGGTTTTTCTGTACTTGTTATTTTTTCCCTTTGCTTCAAACACAATCTCATCAAATATGATAGACATGTTATAGCGAAAAATATAAAAGTTAAGAATTTGAATGTTAAGTATTTGGAAATGAGCACACAAACCAATAGCTGCATCATTGTTAGATTCATAAAACGTTTTCCCTACAAAAAGGTAAACATTCCACAGTGAGTATAAATTGCGTCAACATTGACAATGACAGAGGGAAGTTTTGAATGCCGCTGCACAGAGGCATATTTCTAGTGTTTTAAAGAGCTTCAGGTTGACAGCAGCAGAAGCCACCCAGTGCTGCTGCTAGTCTTCCTGTGGGGAAAACAACTGGCAAAGCAATTCAATTGAAATGACAACAAGTACTTTTTGTGTTGTTTGTAAAATGCCTGACAGTCTGGGTACATGTGTACACCGAATGTGTACAAAATATCCACAAGACTCGCTTCTTTCAAGTGGATTGATGACGTAATTTCAGATATGGTGGGCAGACACTATGAATAACTTTTTTCTTCAAGGTAAATGTCATTACATATCATTTTGTGGCTAATCCAGTGAATCAAATACCTGACAAACCAAGGTCACATTGAAGCAACATTGCCGTAAAACATTCATACTCATTCTGTAACATTGTCAACAATGGTCTAATTACAACTAGAGATATTAAAGATGTAGAGTGCTCCAGGGATGACGTATTTTTGTTGGCCAACCAGGAAGTTAGCATCGCCCTGGTTCCCTCAAAAAAAAGCCAATGGGATTTTTCCATTGGGTTTTGGATTATTGCAGAAAATAAGCTCTGTGGCAAACAAACATTTATGATACTTACAAATGTAATCTTCACAAATGAACACTTTTTTTATGATTTTTGAAGTGTGAATGCAATCGCCTGAAGTAAAATGCTAACATTAGGCTATAAACGATCTACACACCGCGGTCGCATGAGTGTGAGTATAAACAACGAGGCTGTTAAGGTGAACGAGTCGGAGCCTGTTGGGCTTGAGTTTGCCATGTTATGATTTCAGCCTATTTTTTATGCCAATTGCAGTACCTGTGAGGGTTTTTGGACAATATTTATCATTGTTTTGTGTTGTTAATTAATTTCCGATAATAAATAAACATACATTTGCATAAAGCAGCATATTTGCCCACTCCCATGTTGATAAGAGTACTAAATACTTGACAAATCTCCCTTTAAGGTATATTTTGAATGGATAAAAAATGTGTGATTAATTTGCGATTAATCATGGACAATTAAGCAATTAATCGCGATTAAATATTTGAATTGATTGACATCCCTACTATATACCAGTCTATTCAGAAGTCTTGAAACATATTTTAATGTTTTTAAATGCCTTTATGGAGTTCTGCAGTATATTATATCTTAATAAAGCAATAACGTCACTAAAATCAAATTTTTCTAGCTCATGTTAAATCGTACTGTAATAATAATGTCTATCCCTTGAAAACACAGGGGCGCATGGATGGGAGTTACATAAAGTCCAAGATTTACATCTATGTTTTAAGCATTCAGCTGATGCTCTTATCCAATGTGACGTAGAGTACAATGAAAGGATGACACAAGCTTCCTGCATGCTGACATTCCACATTTCTGATGTGTCTGTCTCGTGGAATAACAGAAGTCATTCATATTGCGTGTCCTCACAGAAGTCTTGTCTTTTTGTGTTTCAGACTGAATTTGTGTAGGCACCTATCCACTCTCCTGGCAGAAAGCAGACATGTTCTTTGCCTCTGTTCCAGTATGGTAAGTAAATCTTTTGTATCTCTATTAGCATGAATACATGTGTTTACTCAGGGAAAAACAGCAGGGCTTCATGCATGACTTGTTAGAGATTTTGGTAGCCACTTGTCGCCTATGAATATTCTTAGTGCTATGAACAGACACAGGTGAAAGAGTGAAAAGAAAAGCTATTATGATAAAAATATGTAGGGAAATGGATGTGTAAACCAAGTCTACAATCAAACATGATAACCTGACTCTGTTTGCCTTCCTCTTCTTGTTTATTTATATGTATTTTGTAAGGAAGAGAGGCAATTTGGACACTGTGGGAACTGTGACATGATTGAGAAAGCTTCTGGCATCCTTGCACTATGTCAGATTTCCTCTTGAAGATGGTAGTTATATTCAAACTCACCTGCGGGTGTATTGATAGCGGGTAAATCCGTGGGTGGCAATTCAAAATAGGCCATCAGAACACGCTGTTCTTTTCGCATAAAGCCATTTTTTGAATCTGCAGACAGATTCAGAAATATCATTGCTTCTGACATCTCTTTGTTGACTCCATATTATAAAAAGAACTAACGAATGTTAGCGTTGAGGCTCTGATGTGCTACTGTACAGCTCTCTTGAAAGTTTTCAATCTAGGCCAACCATACACTATATGTTACACTATATACTGCCATTATGTGGCATTAATAGTAGTAGTAGTTATTCTGTACCTCCTAATACACCAGTTTGTAGAATTATTGCTTCATAATCATACTAGTAAATATACTTTTTAGGTAGGGTTGTGTCAATACAATGTTTAGTGACACATTTCCTCTATGATGCATTACAGTGTTGCACACAGCGATGCAAAAACTCTATTTGTCGTAGTGATGCTGATTTAAAAAAAATTCTGACATAACATTAACCGACAAGATTGGTGCGTCGCATGCAGCGGTGCTGGGATTTTAGTGGCTATCAAGCTGCCCAGCTACAACGATCTGATGCACAAACAGGTTAGATACATCATTCACCACCAGCTGCAGTGTATGCGGAAAACAGGCAACCGAGTCCCCATTTCACCCGTCCGGAGGAGTTAGCAGCCACGATGCCACTTACACAGTAAAAGTCTCCACTGCATCATTTAGTTTAGCTGCGAGGTTGTCAGCTGTGTGTCTGCCTAGCTACTCTGTCAAGGTTTCCGCCAGTGTATTGCCAGCTCAGCGTAACGTTGGCGAGTGTGCGGTTGAGAGAGAGAGAGAGTGTGTGATGAGTATGAAGTTAGGAGTAACGTTATAGCTGTGAACGTAGCAGTGCAGTGCAGTGTGTGTACAGTTTTTCAGTGAATAAATGCTACAACTCCTCAATACCCAAGCCAAGTTCCCGTGTCTCGTCAGCCACCTGCTGATTAAAATAAAGGGGGTTAGCCCCGAAGTTAGCATCAACTCCTGCTTTACAGTGGATCATCTAATCTCCATTAAGTGTCAAGCCGTGCCTTTACAGTGGATCATCTAATCTCCATTAAGTGTCAAGCCGTGCCTCTGAGTTTTGCTCAGCTTTTTTTTTATTTTTGATGATAGCATGAATTGGTAAAAATTATCATTATCGGATAGCGATTAAACGGTTAATTATTTATATCCCAAATGTGTTGTTCAAGAACGGTCTCAAAATGGATGCTCACACCCTTGCGGCCCTGGGGCTAAACATGGGTATACAAAGGGTTGGTCAGGGTGATTGCAGCCCAGGGGCACAAATCAAGAATCATTGAAGCCGTTCTCTTGTACCAATCCCTGTCATTGTGCTTAACATGATAAGAGCAGCTCACAGCTCCATGCCAACTACTCTGCCCATTCAACGGTCCCAAATTGTACTGGCGATGTTAGAGGGGAGGACATGGCACAGTGGAACGGAAAGCAATGAAGCTTGATGTCGCCAATTATTGCAGAATCTCTTGTAAATTACAAGGTTGTTTTTTTTCCTTTTTAAAGAGTTTAAGTGGTAACTACATTTATACTGTTTTTATTAACGACATTGTTTTATTTTAATTGCCAAAGCAACTAATCAAAGACATGGTGGAAATGTTGCCTGAGGTTTATGGGGATCCAGTAAAAACCTGACAGCTCTGGGGAGGGTGGCGAAATGGAAGCAGGCGTTGCTCTTACTAGCCTGCAGTTACTGGTATTGTGATGACAGTAAAAATGATCGATACCAACTGTAGCTTTTTGAAGACATATGAAATGCTGAGTGTGTAACAGAGAACAGAGGTGCAAACAGTAACTTATCTTTCTCCTTTTAAAAAAAAATCAAATTTGAAATATTATTTTGCTGTTGCTACTATCTTGGACATGGTCAGGTTAGGTCGGTGAAAGGCAAAAAGGTGGGTTTCATCTTGTTCAAGTGAAAGAAAATACACCCAACAATACATCAAAGACTCTTAAGAGTGAAAGTTCAACAATCTGGCACTGACAAATGCTACAAATGCTAGAATGTTTTTTTTTTTCATCATCAATAGAGGCTTTTGTGTGCCATTTATTTAAAAATAGAAAGGAGACATATTTGAAGTAATTGTTCACCCTGTGACAGCATCCTGGGGGGTTTACTAGGGATGTGAGGACAAATTTATTAAGTTAGAGACCTAATCATCGCAAAATGGAGCAATTTTTGCTGTACAGGTTCAAACCATTAATCTTTCAGTAGCTCAATAAAGTGTTACTTGAACATAATAAATAAATAACCTGGTTCTTGGATTTGATTTTTATATTGACCTCAGGTTCATTTTCACAGATACTGACTGAAGTAGTGCATTTGATATCTGCTCAAATAGTCACTTCAAGGCTATTAAATAAAGTTCATTGCCAACAAAGTTTGTTTTTTTGATGCCAAAGTGGATATGGAAAAAAAAAGTTAAATAAATGTGATGCATAAACAGATAAAATTGGGGCAAAAAACTGTTTATTTGATGATCTAAGTGAAACCCTTTGGCATTAAAGGATTCTATTAAAAGACTCCTTGCGGCTAAGGTGGCTTCACTTGCCAAGAGGCTAAAACCTCCAGAATTTTCTGTAGCTTACAACTCTCTATTTACTTGACAGTACATTACTCTGTGCCAAACATATGTGAAAACAAGTGGAGATTAGTTTAGCTCTAGATGCATGCTTGTCATCGTTTGGTAAGTCATGTATAGTGTTTATTTTTTTTATGACATTAGAGACAGTACCTCTTATCTTTTGATACTCACTTTAAGGTAAAAAAACATCTTGCTATGAGAGTCAGCTAAGTTTAAATTGAGGAATATACTATCCTTATCTCTATCTTTTGAAGAAGCAGAAAACTGTGATATTGCCAATATGAGAGCTTACCCCATCTGCCAAACTGACCAGCTAAAATAAACATAGGTTTTCAGGTGCCTAACATTTACACTTAACCATAACACTTCACATGATTCCTCAAATTGATCGTTGTCTGGTGTTGTGCCCACATACGACCATTTCTGCCAGTCGACGTAACAGTGGACCGATCAAAGCTTTGTGGGTGGTATTGAAGGTACTTTCAGACAGCGAGAGGTTGCTGCTGTGGCTGCCACTGCGGCTGCCGCCCAGCAACATTACTGCTCTGTACTTTGAATCGGCAGCAGCAGGGCACAACGCCGCTCCCGGCTACCTAGGATCCTGCCAGCCTGTACACCACAGGCAGCTGCCACCCACCTACTGTGATCTTATCATGCAGCTAAATAGAGCATGTTGTAGCTTAAAATAGAGGAAATGGTTAGCTATATGAAACGATTCATAGTTTACTAACTAGTAAACATTGTTTACTGTCTCAGACCGGATACCCAGAAGTTGTTTTTTGGGGGTGACTGTGGCTCAGGAGGTACGGGGTCGTCCACTAATTGGAAGATTGGCGGTTTGATCCCCGGCTCCTCCAGACGCATGTTAAAGTGTCCTTGGACAAGATACTGAACCCCAAATTGCTCCCGAAGGCTGTGCATCGGTGTGTGAATGAGCATTTAGATTAGATCCTTATGGGCAGGTTGGCACCTTGCATGTCAACCTCTGCCATCAGTGTAAGAATGTGTATGTGTGAATGGGTGAATGTTGACATAGTGTAAAGCGCTTTACGGTGTCGGAAGACTAGAAAAAGGTACTATATAAATGCAAGTCCATTTACCATTCACCATGTTTCTACAATAACTTTTCTCTTCATTGTTCTCTACTGATGAAGCGGTGTATAATTCAAGAAATTCAGAGTAAAATCAGTTCCTGCATCGTTTCCCTCGTTGCTGTTTCTGTGGTTGAAGTTGAACTCTGAATGCAGTAGAACCTCGGGTGCACAGCTGCCACCACTACATCTGCTATCCAATGCCCTAAAAATAGTCTTTAAAATGTTTTTAAGAGTTTTCTTTTAAACAGTCTTACCAAATTACTAGTTCATTGCTCATCTTCTAGACACAATTGATGAACTTGACAGATCAACTGTTGTAATGTGTCTATTAAACAGAAACGTGATGTGAAATGTGGTGAAGTGCATTTGTTTGGGTTTTGTTGTTTTTATGGCAATTACTTGGATAAACCTTGAATTTATATGAACCTGACTTCAAAGCTGAGAGTCAGAAGCCCTGGAGTCAAGAAGTACTTTTCTTAATGTTTAATCCTGTTTCACGGATTAGCCATGCTGAATACCTGCA
This sequence comes from Sebastes fasciatus, assembly GCF_043250625.1. Classification (NCBI taxonomy): domain Eukaryota; kingdom Metazoa; phylum Chordata; class Actinopteri; order Perciformes; family Sebastidae; genus Sebastes; species Sebastes fasciatus. The sequence continues at coordinate 27,151,786 of NC_133804.1, forward strand.
TTGTAGTGTTTGGGAAACAAATAGAATATACTGAGGTCAAACAAGTTTTACAAATTTTAGTTGCTCCTGGTATTTAAGTACATCATTGGAACAATGCAGTAAAATGATGCAGAACATACTGCATTCTACACTGAAGAAAAACAAATTGTATACAACACATCGAGATGCTGTGACTAATCGTAAATGAATACTAAGAAACTAGATACAAGAAACTTCTGTTGTTGCCGAGTGTATTAACTACACATTTCCATACAGTCTGTATTGGTGCTTTGATTGATGTAGCACAGTTCAACCAGCAATACTTAAGATATCAGCATTGAATCAAAATAGCCTGTAATGTGAAAGAGTCCCTCACAAGCCCAATGTGAAGCAGCAATTATTTTAGATGGGATTACACTTTTTGATCATTGCTTTGGCTCTCGGGTCCACTGTTGAGTTTCAGTACGGTCACTGTATCTAGCAAAACTCGCCCTGCTTCATTTCCTTTCTTTTTATCCAACTGATGCTATTCCCAGCACACACACCATTACCAGCAACACCTCAAGCCTCCAACAATAATCACAAATCTAACTGGTGGCTCCATGTCCTCTTCACACCATCCTTCACATCTGATAACATGGACGTGTATTTTTGAGTAGTCACACAATTAGGTAGCATGACCTGGTAGTTTCCTGGTTATGCTTTTAGAGTGGCTTCTGTCGCGGTAGGCCTACTATTATGTTGTTGCTTTTGTTTCCTTCATAACTTAGTGTGTCAAGTGGGGTCGAAACATAAATCTGGTTGTTAGGAAACCAGATTTAGGCTTTATGTAAAGTGCATAATGATGCATCAGTCCACTGTACATAATTAATCTATCATTATAATTATAAATGTATGGTCCACTGAAGCAGGTCAGTTCATCAGAGGGCACAATGTGATGAGTGCATTGGGCTACTATTTAACATTAAAACTCAGTTTTAGTCCTATTTTCATCTTGTTGTCACCCATAGTGAAAAAGGGCAAAAAAGTACAGTTTTCAATGTCGTTATTGGTTCCCAATTCCCCCAGTCAACATTTAACATCAGACTTTTCTCGTTGTCATTATATAATTTCAAGGTTGATTTGTTTCTTCTTCAAGAGAAAATTGAATTGACCCTTCCTAAGTCCCGCCCTTTTTCACTCATTGCTCCAATAAAAGTCGAGCAAGCCTGGAACCCGGCAGAACCTCGGTCAACTTTTCCTTTTCCTGTTGGGTTATACTTAGATATATGCTACGTCTGTTCAAAGGTAACATTATTATGTAAGTCACATTACATTGTTGTCACAATCTTCACAGACACATTACGTTGTATGTAGTCACAGTTACTACGAGGAACTTTCATTTTGTGTTTATTTTGGCGGTCCCCTTGGACAAAAGCGGTAGTGTTTCTGAGCACCAGACTCCCTTTAGAAAACCTCTCATCTTACTGCAGCATTGTCTGACAGTCTGCCCCGCGTCATCCTTGTTCTGGTTCTCCCGTGATCCCGTTCTTTCCTCCAGTTGGCCCAGCTATACGACCTGCCTCCAGCAGCGTGGTGTCAGTGGTTGCTCCCAGCGGGAACTGGCGGAGCAGCAAGGTGAAACGCTGCTCCTGGCCGGGGGAGGAGCTGCTGCTGCCGGGCGCAGAGCTCTCTACCTGGACGGCGGGACACCTTTTGGTTAGAGCTTTGCTACCTTTTCTCATCAAGATCGGATAAAATATCGTCTTGGTATGGCTGATTAGGTCCAAGATAAGTACGTTTTTCAAGTGGAGGTGAGATAATCAATGCTGACATTAGTTTCTAAGTGGGTGGTGTGTGATTCACATTGCAAATGATCAAAGACCCCATATCCTGTTGGCCCTGTCCCTGTCTAAGAAATACATTTCCTACAGCACTTCATTTAGGTGTCCCTGTTGTTCCATGATGCGTGATGTGACTTGTTTTTCTGTCTCTGAATTGGCACACATGCCTTTGTGCACTCAATGACTGACTGAGATCTTACATTTTTCTTTGAGATCGGTTTAATGAAGCCCTGGGCACAAGCAAAAAGGCAGCAGCAAGATACAGACAGGCCTGTCTGGTGTTGTAATCCTGTCTAAGAAAACAAGTTTTTGTATCAAAGTGGATTTACTGTCTGCACTGCGGAGAAGACAATACAAGAGAAGACTTCATAGGAACCTTCATAGTTCAGTTTTCGTCAAAAGATCAAAGTCAGTATTGGGTATTGTTCGTTTGCAATATGCACATTCTCACAGGCACACAATGAAATAAGAATAAGACATATTTGATGTTACCTTTAACATGTTTCTGTACATCTTAAACCTTTTGAGCCTACCCTGGAGCCCAACACTGAAAACAAATCTGTTTGATGCCACCTGCTGCATACCTACTCATGCAAACTTGTGTTAGAGTCTCTCTCTCAACACATCACTATCACTTTCTAACCTCAGTCTCACCAGGGGCCCGGCAGCAGCTGTAGAGAATAAGTTGCCACATCAGAGGCTCTTCCGGAGAACTGGCAGTCGGCAGCATCATGCCATGGGGTGAGAAGGTGGCAGAGCATGAAAGGATGCATTAGATGGGATGCAGATCAACAGGAAACCTGAACGGGGTTATACTTAACATTAACAACCTAGCTGTGAGCAGCAGATAAAGAAGATTGTGGCACGAGAGATGTAGAGTGTGAGAGAGAGTGAGAGGGAGATGGGCCAGAGGCCAGAAAATAAAGATATCAAAAGATACCGAGCTCAGAAATGTCCCCGTTAACGTACTCACCTTTACAAAGTAGTTCAAAGGCATTCACTTGCAGCAATGAGAGTGAATATTTGCCTTTTTGATTTTATTTTGGGTCTATCTGTCTATCAGTTTTGTTGTGCGTCATCAGCCACCTGATAACAGTGTTTGCCAAAATGGATTTAACACATGAAAGTGTAGTTTGTTGAGAGCTACTTGGAGGCTTTGCCAGTTGTTCTCAGCAGTAAGTTAGGAGTGAACGTGCAAGAGAAGTGATTTTCGATCTCATCGATCTGACACGGCGGAATCGACGGCTCACGCTTGCTGTTGTTTTCTCTCAGATGTCAGAGCTGCTGGTGCTGCAGTGCCTCTCTGCGTAGCAGAACTCTCTTGCCGGTTAGACGTCAATGTGGAGATAGCAAGTAACGCATAAATTTGAGCTTAAGTGATAACGGAGTGGAGCCACATTGTGACAACATTGGGGCGTTGTGACAACATAATCAATCATTGCGGAGTTGCAGCCGACACAGAGATGATGCATTCTTTGTTGGAACTTTTGAAATCACCCACTGAGACACATTTAAACTGTATGTCTGTTATCACACTATCACTCATCTGAGAAAATATAACATCCACTGAGGCGGACTAGCTCAACCTTTGCATCCCAGTGTTCTCATACTGCGTCAATTTAAGTATAATTGGAAATTGATAGATTGTAGGCCATTTGTCATGAGTAATCTGTGATTCTTTTATCACTGACTCGTTCAGCTATCTCCAAGTCCCCCCTCTGTCTTTCTAATGCCAGTTGATTTGTATTCCCTGTACATTTGGCGTTTTTGTAGCTAAGGCAATAAGGGAGGTTTGACAGCCAGGACCGAATGGCTGACATTTGATTGACAGTGCAATGTTCCAGCAGAGAGGCAGGGGAATTATCTGAATATTCAACATAAGGATTAATCCTTCTCCTCATGTACTCCTGAATATCTTCAGCTGTGGACAACAGAGGGTAAAAGTGTTTAAACATTGTTTTGGAAGTTTGAGTTAATTAAAGCACATTGTTGACAATTTATCAACAATGCTGACAGACTGTGGAGGGCAATTCTGTGTGAATATTGGGCAAATTGAATACAGTTCCTAACACACAATTGGCTCAACCAGCAAATGACTCAAATGTTATATATCCTGTCTTTATGGTGAGAAAGCTCCCTGTTATAGCATTGTATCGATTGTTGATGCTAACGTGAAACTTCATTTGTTTCTATTAATATTAGGGCTGTCAAAGTTAACGCGATAATAACACGTTAATGCAAATTTGTATCAACTTCACTAATTTCGTTAACGCATCCTGGTATCATATGAAACTACAAAAACCTAATGAATCTATTGGTATCAACCATGTCATACTAGCTTGTCGGGATGGAGGCTAAATAACGCTCCAAACTTAAGCTAAACATTGGTGAGGAAATATTGTCACGGCCATTTTCAAAGGGGTCCCTTGAGCTCTGACCTCAAGATATGTGAATGAAAATGGGTTCTATGGGTACCCACGAGTCTCCCCTTTACAGACATGCCCACTTTATGATAATCACATGCAGTTTGGGGCAAGTCATAGTCAAGTCAGCACACTGACACACTGACAGCTGTTGTTGCCTGTTGGGCTGCAGTTTGACATGTTATGATTTGAGCATATCTAAATGCAGTACCTGTGAGGGTTTCTGGACAATATTTGTCATTGTTTTGTGTTAACTGATTTCCAATACTAAATATATACATACATTTGTATAAAGCAGCATATTTGCCCACTCCCATGTTGATAAGAGTATTAAATACTTGAGAAATCTCCCTTTAAGGTACATTTAATCGCATTTAGATGTTTTAATCGATCAACAGCCCTAATTAATACATACAATTTGAATTTCTGATTGTTAACAGTAATTCCAACTAAAAGAAACATTCCCTCCATTTAGAACGAGCAGTTCACCTGTCTCGCCTATTCCCTGTCGCTGCCTTTTGTCTCGACATCCTATGCAGTTTGATGTTTCAACAAGAGAGAAAGCAGTTCGCTCAATGAACTCTACTGCACTGAGCAGCAACACCTTAAATAAGATGTAAGGGCATCGCAGTCAGCCGTCTAACTTCTCAGTCACTGAAGTCATTGTTCTGTGTCTCATTTCCCAGAGTATTGATGTCTTTAAGTGAGCTTCCCAAGTGCCTGGAGGGAGTGGATCCTATATAGATTGCTTTCAGGGTGTTGGGACACAGCCGACTGACGCAGCTCAACAGTCGACCCATGGTCGTCCTTTCAAAATGTACTGAAGAGAAAGATTTTTTGGACGAGAGGCTCATTGATACTGTTGAATTACATTGTTCTTCATAAAACAAACATATATGCTGCTTTATGCAAATATATGTATATATTTATTATTGGAAATCAATTAACAACACAAAACAATGACATATCTTGTCAGGAAACCCTCACAGGTACTGCATTTAGCATAACACATGTACTAAAATCATAAAATGGCAAACTCAAACCCAACAGGCAACAACAGCTGTCAGTGTGCTGACATGACTATGACTTGCCCCAAACTGAATTTAATTATCATAAAGTGAGCATGTTTGTAAAGGGGATACTCGTGGGTACCCATAGAACCCATTTTCATTTACATATTTTGAGGTCAGAGGTCGAGGGACCCCTTTTGAAAATGGCCATGACAGTTTATCCTCGCCAAAACATTTCGGCGCAAGTTTGGAGCATTATTTATCCTGCTTCGCGACAAGGTAGTATGACGTGGTTGGTACCAATGGATTCCTTAGGTTTTTCTAGTTTGATATGATGCCAGTATCTTCACTTTAGCTTCAAAACTGAGCCAACTACAACCTAAAAATCGCAAGTTTTGTTAATGCGTTAAAGAAATTACTGCCGTTAAAACGAATTTGCATTAACACGTTATTATCTCGTTAACTTTGACAGCAATATGAAGTTTAACCATCTGCAGGTAATAACATTCAGGCGGCATTGGTGATCTCTGTCATACAAACAAGTTTTACACAACTGCGGGTGAGGAGAATCTTTCTACACAAGAAAAGTCACTATTGATGCAGGATTATCTTAAAGAAGATGTGTGGACACAAAAGTTGGCTTTGTCCTAACAGATGAAAATGCTATTTCGAATAGAAAAAAAGAAAGGAACAGGAATATTGGGTACCAGCAGAGAGATGGCTCACTATAAAAGAAAGTTAAAAAATGGAAACAAAGGAAAAATCAATACTGTTGCTCTGCAACATGGCCATGCAGGGAAGTGAATTGGATAGAGAGCGTGGATGGATAGGTGTATAGAGTCGCTGGAACTAGGAACAAATTGTATGATGCTGGTGCCTCTGAAAAAGCTGCAGTGGGCTCCTGTCAGATTGTCCCTTCCTTTTCAAATCAGCAGCATTTCATCTTTAGACCTGTACAGGGGTTTCTATTGAATATTACTGGAAAATGGGCTCCGTTCCATTGAAAACTGAGTAAAATTAGTATTCTTGTCTTTGAGAGGGTGATATCTGTTGAAACTAATCAAATAGAGGCTTTCATCGCAACCCTGTAGCCTATTAAGCAAAGGGGCTCATTTGAAATAGCCCCCATGTTGAGGCGTGACGTTTGAATGCCTTTATTTACTGTATGTCATGTACACGCTCCACAAATACAGTGATATAATTAGGCTTTCCAACATAAAGTCAGATTAATTTTGCAACTACGGTGACTTATCCCTCTATCGTGTGTAAAAGTGACGTTATTTCTATCTTGTTGATTGGATTTTCTCTTCTTTAGTTAATTCGTTATTTTTCAGTAGTAATTTAACAGAGGCACAGATGTTAGGTTAACTAAAACAAGGATGGTGCAAATATGCTACCACCTGGTCATTCACTCCCACTGGAATGAATTCAAAACAACTACATTCATGAGCATGCAGAGACAGTCTGGCAGAGGCACGATCTCAAGAAAACATAATGGTCTCACCCAACTGGATAAGGACTGGCGGTGATTACAGAAGAGACTAGGAAAGAAGTGCTCGGAAGGAGAGGCTGGGAGAGTGCTCTGGAGAGCGTAGGCAGCTGGACTGCAGTAATTAGTCAGTGAAGCTATTCGCGGTTAAGGGTCAGCTGACCCATGGCTTTGCTTGCTCAAAAGAATGGCAGAGGTTCTTCCCTCTCTCAAATATGACTGTGATTAACATCAGTAATTACCTGAAGAAATTGCTCCCCCCCTTTTGTCTTTTAGGCAAAGAGAAATGGATTGCCTGTAAGGTGTAGATAGCCTCAACCACAATTGGCTTTCTATTTTAAAGTTTACTCATACCACTTTCTGAAAGTCCATCCAGTAAAGTATCATATATACTTTGTATCATAGTGTGTTTGCAGGTTTATGTCACCTTCCCTGCTCCACAATCCTCTTGTTCTCAATTAATCCAGCCAAGGAATGGTTACTTAGACAACATTGACACAACTGCTGCCTCATTTACTTAGCTTTAATATAACAATGTCATACAGGAAAACAGTGAGGTGGATGTAAACAGAGGCAAACCCATCTGACGTTAAGTCGCAAGTAAAGCAGGAAGCCTTAGTTTCATAAATCCAAATGAAGGGAACAGGCCAAAAGTGTCAGAAAAGATGCCGTAAAGTCATGAAGACAACTTTTCCATTTGAATATATGAACCATGCATGAAGCATTTTCTTTCAAGAAATATTCTCTACAGTAAACAGTTTATCCATGCACCTATCTAGCCTAACTTTTGTGAAGCTCTAAAAATGATCTCTCTGATCTATACATTCAGGTCTGCTGTCATTTATGGTTGAGCTAATGAGCTAACCTCTCAACACCTTGTGAATTTGTTGATGTTTACCTCCCTAGAATTGGGAAATGTGGGGGAGAGAGAGTAATATGCACATTAATGAGCACGTCACACGGACAGCAACTAATTACAATGACGCATCTGGGACCTCATTTGGTGATGGTGTCAGCAGTAACAGCCTCCCGGTCGTTTGTGTGCAGTCTGAATTACCATAGAAGTCCCACTGAAAGTTACTCTTGTCTGAAAGTGTACGTGTCTTGCAGAGAATGGAGGCAGAAAAGCTTTACATTTGTTTTTTCTTTAACTTTGTACCAGAGAGAGTTAGGAGAGCATGTTCTTTTGAGGTGAGACAGAAAAGGCTTTTATCGGCTCCTCTGTGGGCTAACCTGAGATTCTTGAGATCAAGCCAGTGTGTTGGAAGATCTGCTAGTAATGGCATCATTAGCCAGGGTCTTGTTGTTCCTTTCGTGGCCTACCAGAGAATATCCCGGCTGATTACAAAGACCTCTAAAAACTAGAAACAGGAATGAAGTCACCTATTCACAACAGGCCATATGTATATGAGCTATTATAAAAATATAGACTGCACTGTGTGCCGCAGTGCGTTTTTTTAAGGTTCGAAAACAAATCTTGTTGTAAGGTGATAGTGGACACCTCCACAGTTTTCGAGCCATTGTTGGAATTTCATTTGTTGGTTGCAAAACGGACATAAAAATCTGTCAAATCCATATAATCTTTTGAGCAGTGCATTCATGCAATGCCATCCTACCATATGTAGGATGCACATGCAGTCACCCAGTTCATATACAGAAATGTAAGTGGTTATGTGGCAATTTATAAATCCATTGCACACTTAGTATGTGTTCCCAGAACATTACCAGTAGGGGTGTCACGATTTCAGTTCTAAATTGGAAATTGATCGAAATTAGCTTCCGATTTCAACCATCAAAATCAAAAGCAGGATCTGCAATTTTTTTTTTTTTTCCCCATCCACCCTCGCCTACTTGCGTGCGTCAGAAAGAAAAAAAAACAACACCACCTCAAAGACGACACAGCGTGTTGCCTAAGGTGCTGCCTTAGTGACATTATGCAGTAGCTAACTTTCTAAACTTGCTACTACCACCAGTAGTCACAGGTAACGCCAGGACTAGAATCTTAACGGTTATAAATAACTAATTATTAACTTCGCAACTTAATAGGTTTAGGGTAAAACACACTGTGAGGTTCTCAAAAAAGTGCTGAAACATTAGTGGATAACTTGCAATTGATATGCAGAGAGTATGCGTTTCTTTGAGCAAATCATGGAGACATGATTTGTATGTATGCCTTCGAGAATGACAGGCGGGCAGAGATTGAGAAACAAGTGTAGTCTACTGAGGGTGGTAAATCTGAAACACACGTGGGAGAAACAAACAATATGAAAAGAGCTGCCATGGTAATTATTAGGTGTAAAAAATGATATATCTATTTGTCATAAATGTACGTCAGGGTGCTGATACACTGGAGTTTGCAGCTTTATTTCTATGATTCTCTCCCAACTTTGGCCTCATCCAAGCTGTTTGAATCGATGTGGTGGTATCTTAAATATTAAGGTTGGTTAGTTCATTGTTAATATATGGAAAGTTCAGTCTTTAGAGATTTCTAAAGAATCAGATCCTCATAGCAGCTGTAACATTAGTCATACATATTATGGGCAATTTAGCTGACAAACACGCTCCACGAAAGAGCACGGTCAGGAATAATTATGCTCCTTGGCTGGATAATGAGTTCAAATCCGTAATGGCAAAGCAAGATTCCCTGCCAAGCTGCTAAATGAATCTCTAGCAAGTAAAATAGTTCATCTGACAGCATCCCATACTGCAAACTGTGGAGCAATGTCACCCGTTCATTGTTGGGTTTTGTCTTTTTAATTGGCTTTGTTGACAATAATATGATAAAACAGTACAGTGTCTTGGAAAAGCCATAATATTCAGTAGATGCAGTCTTAAAAATCACAGCTAATTGCCTTTATAAACATCTTGTATGGAGACCATATGTAAGTGGAGTAAAACAGGTTTTGATAATAAGTAAAACTACACTACAGGCTATTGCAAATTCATTAAAAGTGCCATGCCTAAGGCCTGGCCGCATGCTCCAAACAAATAAGGGGCAGTATTTCACCTCTACTACTGGGTTCATACAAACTTAATTTACAGTCACAGTTAGAAAAACAAAAATAGTCGGTCAAGAATACGCAAAATTTGACCAAACTGCTTGAACTAGAGCTGGTCAAAATAACTCTGCTATCCATATAATCTTTATGTATGGCGTCGGCCTATAGTTTACATTATAGCTTGCTTAGCTCCGTTTTAGCAAGGCCATATTATTAAGAAAACAGCCTCAAAACCATATATCAACGGCATTTGGAATGTTTTTCGGTACAGTCTGTCTTGTCAATAGTTGCACTAAAGATACATTTTGCTAAATACCTCAACACTGTAACCTCTTCGCATTCTATTGAATGTTTTAAATTCATATTTCAGATCTTACACAGTGTATCTTTAAACATAAAGTGCATTTGGACTGCACTAACACCGCCGTCTGTCATCGATTTGTGCTCTCTTCCCGGCTGATGTCTTATTCCTATAATGCCTCTGGCTTTTTCAATGAAATCCCCATATTACTTACATTTCTAATAACCGTCCATTAAGCATTAAGCCTTTTGCATAAAGTTGATTTCATAGATAACATCTTAAGTGTGTACATCACCAGTTTAGACTTAGTTGTGTATTAGTGGCTTGTGAGATAGGAACTTCCTAATTCCTTTAGAGAAATGAAGTTTCGCATTTTTTCCCAATGAAGCAAGGAGAAATGTAAAATAACTGTGACAGTATGGAATATCTTCATTGTTGACCTCCCAATGGGCAGAGAAACATCACTATAGCCACACATGATATCATGTATTTGATTAAATTAGTATGTCTTTTGATCTTTCTTGACAAAGCATTCATTCACTTTAATGACTATTTGCTAAAAATGGCAATAGCCTCATCTTTAAGTTAAAGTTATCTTGTCACACGACGATAAAGCTGGTTTCAGTTTTGATCTTTTTATTACTTAAATAGGATATTTGTATGGTCATTTATTCATTGGGTTGCTTGATTTCTTTTTTGATTTACCATTTTCTTTAGTACTTGTGTTACATTTGATTTAATAGTTAATTCTCTGGTCCTGGCTGTGGTTAGGTCTACATTTGAGTCCATTACGTTTTATGAATTATGATTCAAGAGAGGTAATTTGGAGTGTTGTTTCAGCCCTGCCATGTTCAATGAAGTCAATAACTCTAATCAAACATTGTATGAAGAGGAAGAATCAATGGTTCTCCTTCCTATTATTATGAGAACTGGAGCAGAGCCCCATTGGCTTTCAGTCATGCTTACTTGTGAGGTCTATAATTTACTTTTGTCCCAAAGCAAGCTTTTCGCCCCATTACGCTCTGCTCATGGCTCTTTGGCCAGAGCCAGTCTTGGTCTCCATCATCATTAACACCTGCCCGCTCATTAAATTGAGCAGCCAGATAAAGGGACAGAGATTATAGATTCCATCATTGCTCTTCACATCACCCTGGCTAATGATTTGTGTACAGGTTTAATGGTTAGCAAGGCAAAAGGCCAAACAGTACCAAATTGTCACAAGTCAGGGCACTGGAACAAGTGTCAATATGTTGGATTGTTTTATACTTCACCTTTGACATTCATTACAAAGCCCTTTTCTAGTCAATGAGGCCTGAAGATGAGTATTCAGTTCATTCTTAAAAACGATCTAGCTGAAGTTGCATGCGGCACTCGACTTTAAAACCTAAAGGGACCTCCTGGTGTTTCAACACATTTCGATGTTAATAACTGTCTTTTAATAAATTGTGTTTTCTTGAGGCACTTTGGGATAAAAGGAGGTTTTTGTCACTTTTTTTTTTGCCTTGATGTATTTTTGTCTCTGATATAAACTAGAGCTGAAGCTCAGGAATTGCAATCGCATAATTTACCAGCATTTCTCACCGAAATCCACCACCTTTCACTGAGAAAAATAACTGTGGGAAACCTACAAATTCAGCATGTGTTCATGTGCATCTCTGTGTGTGCTGCCTACAAGAGAAATGACTGTTTTATATACTGGGCAAAACACTATTTTCAATATTGTGGGTGCTGTCCTTTTTAATGCCACAATCAATGCATTAGATTTGTTAAATTGGAGTAATGTACAATATGAAACTACAAATAATCCCCTACACACATTGGTTTCTTTCTCTGGAGAGTGTCTGATGGATTCAAAGGTAGCTAAGGCTTAGAGCCGTCTGTGGCCTCAATCAATACATTCTTGTCTGTAAAGCATCCCTGCCAAAATGGAAACCGATAGCCTGAAGAGGAGAGCGCCGGCACATCAGGATATAAATTAGGGTCCTCATCTAGATGGACTCTTTGTATCATTCAGCAGTTGGATAACAAACGGAGTATGTTGAGAAAATCGGTGGGAAAAGGTCAAGTTTAAGAGATTACCATCTCTCACAGCCAAATCCCTCGCTAAATAAGTGCAACCTTTTGTAACATAAACCAAATGGAATGAAAATATTAGTGTTAAGTAAATTAAAGAAGAGGTGAAACATGAATATGAATATGTTTTATTCCTGTAAGTAGGATCAGTTGGTAAATAGAGAGATTGAGAGAAAAACAGACACAAAGCAGGAAAGGGGTACTGGAACATGGGGTTATTACACATTTATTGTTGCAGAAGTGTTGTTGAGCTGCGTAGATTAATTCAACAGCAAGGTTAGGAAACTGTAAACATTTTTCACTCTGCCTCAACTAGCTGTGCATGTTTGAATGTGTAGACATAGGATGTATCAACTGCTATCCTTTTTGCTTGCACACTGACATTGAACTTTGATTGCATGTGAGTAATTTGAAATACAACACTAACTTAGCTGGCCAGCTGCAAAATGAGTACAGTTATTTTAAACATTTCTTTTTGACTGAAGAATTTCTATGTAATGGCAGAGAAAATGGAAAAACAAAATCTTCCTCAAGTTAGCAGTTGCCAGTCAACGATGTAAAAGGTATCTTGACTTTTGGTGCAGTGAAGATTCAATCCCCTATTGATCCACACAGTGTCAAGTTCTTGTCAAGGAGGTCTACACCACTTCCTGATGCAATGCTTCAGCAGAGTAAAGAATACGTCTGAGCAAAACAGAGAGAGGAGGATGAAAGAGAGAGAGAGAGAGGCCGGAGTTACTGTAGGTGCATATCTATATGAGGAATGGAAGGGGAAATTACTAATATATCACTAATGTAGACCTTTCAAACTTGACTACATAACTCATTCTAAATGGGCCCCTTCGTATTTCCTGTTGCAATGTTTGTTAATGCAGTAGCTGGCAGGAAGCAATCTTGGACCAAAGTTGATGCTCTAGCATCAACAAACAAAAGTAAACCAAAAGCATTGATTGTGTGGTTGGTTGTGGAAGTGTCACATTGTTATACTACTGCAAAGTTTACATAAATGGACCAGCCGTACTACAGGGGAAAGTTGATAAGCTAAAATGTAAATGTAAATGTCCTCTCACACAATGCGAGTGACAACCAGGTGAAAGCCAACCACGCTTTTTTTTATTTCCCATAGAAACGGAAGCTTGGAGCTGTTTACCACGCCGCTCTGCTCGTGGAGTGGTGGCCGCTTCGAGTACAGATACAAGACCAACATGGCAATCGGTCTTGCAATCTCTGGTGTCATTGTTCTCTTTCAGCAACTCTTTCTGCAACGTGCACCGCAAGGTTAAAAAATGACAAGAAAACAAAGCTATTATGTACTCAGGAAACAAACTGTGAAACAGGAAATGAATAACATCCTCGTGGGTAGTACGCCGACTGTCAGGAAACAACTGTCCAGTCGAAGCAGACTATGTAAATTAGGTGCTGAGTGCAACATAGCACAGAGATCCAGCTTCATGAAAGGCCAGAGACTGCTTACTGCTTTGTATCTGTATGTGTGGACGCAGCGTTTGGGAGGACATTCGGGCGGATATTCTTGGGTAATTTCATTGGCGGATCCATCCTTAACCAAGTTGTTCTAGTTTTTTAAAATGAACCATACCTTTACCCTAAAGGTGGCAAATCACTTGTGTGTGTTGTGTTTAGAACAGTCATGTGTTGTTTTCGAAAAGCACTGACAATAGGGATGTCACGATACCAGAAATTTAGCAGTCGATACCAATACTAGTGAAATTCCATGATTCTTAATACCAATTCGATACCACAGTAAAAAACAAAAGTAAAACAATTAATCCCATGTGCTTCAACATACACTTGTTTATTACCGTTTGCAGACTGTTTTTTGTGAGGAAGTTGAACAGGTCATAATTCCCTCTCTACTATTTTATATTGCTGTGAAAACATCTCCTTCAAACAACTGGATTCAAGTTTCTCTCCAAAAACAACATTTGACAAGATTACATTTGAATACATCATGATAACATCAGAATTTACCTTCACCCAATGCTAATTTTTACTAAATAGAGCCTGAACATCTGAACCTAAACATGCATTATAAAGTAAATCAATGGCACCTCCCGTGTTGAAATCGGCATGACGAGAGCTTTTTAACGTTAGCTGTTAGCAGCCGGTAAGCAGCACAGTCCTGCACCGAACTAACAGCTAACTTTAAGTAGCTCTCGTCTTGCCGATTTAAACATGGTCTTGTTGTTTGCAATGTGGCATTATCAGGGAAAAATAGGGTGCGTCCCCTGGACATGTTGATAGTGAGTTTACTGCATCCCAAACATATTTTCGAGTCCGGGACGAACGGACGGCCTTAATCACAAGCCCTGAAGGTATTTTCAGAATTTTGGCATCAACTTGGTACTGAAGTATTGATTCTCATGACATCCCTACTGACAAACAGACTGTTTTGTCATCAAGATATAATGACCCGTATTTATTAAAAGATAAACCAGTGAAGGACAGGGGTAAAGATGACATAACAACAAATTCTGTCTGGGCAGGAGCATCGACATCAGACAGGGAGTGAGAATGAGCAGTGAGGACACACACAAAGGATGGATAACCCTGGCAGCTGATGTTTTTTCCACATCATAACCCATCATCTGACACAGTCCATGTTTTTAACTCCCTTCTTTCTACATTATGCACCCAATCACCTTGAGTTCACCACACTCATTTGGCCCCCATCTCTCACCACACAGAGATTCAGGCCCCTACTCCACCTTTACCTTCCTCTTTGACTCTGCAGTGCTTCATGCCAGCTCAGTTGATTAGCTGACTGATGGCAGCTGCACTCTCCGTCTCCAGGGTCATGCTCAGATCTGTACAAATATTAAAAAAACATGGATGAATTGGTTTTCACCTCAAACGCACCCACCAAACGGGTGCAAACATATTAAAAAGCTGTGACAAAATGTTTTACACCAGTAGAAAATACTTCCACATGGGTTCTGCAGCATTTCTGCTGGGAAACATTGATACCCATACTTTGAGGCCTCCTATTCACACATTGAGTACTTCTATATCTTGTGGCTCCAAGCAAGGACTGTTTAAAGAAAGAAAATTGGCACTTATATTTAAACAGTATTAAAACAAGAAACATTTTAAAAATATGTTTTCTTAAAAGAATAACTCTCCTACTGCAATGGGACGTGCCTACCTCCAATGTCCATTTATCCATTGCCTGACACCTGTGTATATAAGCCAGCATGTGTTATTGGCATGTAGCCTGTTGAAGCTGTGTTATCTGATGCGCTGTAAATATGAACTGCCAGCTACAGTAACCGCTCATGTCAACATACTAGTGGTAACTTCAAGTAGCATATGTTGGGGTTGCTAGTATCTTCCAACTGGTATAAAAAATTTTTTAACTGTGTCAGCACAAGCGGTGAAACACAAGCAGTAATTTCACCAGCGTCAGCACTCCGAGGTACGAACAATCACCTTTAACAGTTCACACTCATACAATCAACCGCACTTACAAAAGGAGAGAAGTGTCAGATGTAGTCTGTGAAGGGTTGATTTTAAAATCCTATTAATTGCTTTGGATGTCGTCATTCCAATTAGTAAACCACATGAAGAACACTTAAAATTTAAAGCATCATCAGACTCCATCTCTTTAGCGCATTGGGATGTCCATAGTGCAGCAATGATATCCGTCGATACTGAGCCTCCACACAACATACAAGGCTTATCTAACGGTTTGAACCTACATAAAACTGATATCTTATCAGTGTAAAATGTGCTATTTTCACATTTGTATAAAAATATTCACACTGCCACCTGATACAGTAATAGTCCATGGCGAAGCAAAAGTATTGTAGCATATGGAACAAAATGTGTTTTTTGAAAGGCTAAATTCCAACAAATATGGATTGAAACAGGATATTTCATTAGATAAAAACATGAAGCATGAATGAAGCGTCGCACCATTCGGTACAGCCTTTATTATATATGCGTATAATGCACACACGGGACACAACTTTTATAGTTAGACAAAAAGTGTTTTCAAAAACTATTTTCACTTTCATTTTTGATATTATACACATACAGTATATGATGAATACTGTGGTTCTACATACCTTAATGTGATCATAAGTTATTATAACTGCATGTGAGTGAACACTGGCATGCAAATTAATTTTTATGTCCCATTAATTGTCTCAATGGACTTATACAGCCATTATGTAAATACGTCAATTCAGCAGCCGGAGGAGAGTACTAACGTTAACCGGCGCTACTCCTGGCATCTAAAGGGGTCTTTTTTCATGAAAAAAACCCCCACCAGAAACCCATGTATTTGTTTTTCTAAATGTTATTAGATCAATATGACAATATATGCATGTGAAGAATAGGTATTTGGGGAAATTTGGAGAAGTAGGGAAACATATCATACCCAACGACGGAATAATTAAAATTTTGGAACCTCAACGTTAAATGGTGAAATGAAAAGCAATAGGTAGGATAGCTGCATTTCCTATGACCTGGGGTAATAAAAATATCTTAGTCGATTTCTAAAACTTCTAAACTGTGTGGGAGGCAGAAGTTCTGTAAAAGGTTTGTTTAACCTGACACCTTTCTTCCATGAATCATACCTAGCGTAGAATTTCTCTGCTGCATGAGTATTCTATGGACACAGGACCTTTACGACATCTATTGGCAGGACTCTGTGTTTGACCCAAAATGTTTTGCTATCAGCTTTTTATAATACTGAAGTCCCAAATATGTGCATCAATTCTGAATTTGAGTCCAACAGCACACTATGACAAATTATCTAAACTGCAATGTTGTGTAGCCTATAAGTTCAATAGTCTTCGTCTCCTTTGGTGTAATTATAGTACAATCAAATTTTTAGTTTGTCTCAATATTTCACCCACAGATTTCTGTAGTGTTAACACTTGAATATAGCCGCTCAAATACTTAACCCAGTAATGTTATAAAAGGTATCAAAACAGGAAAAAAGGGCTACATACTATGAGTTGTTTTACAAGGAGAGAGACTTGAATAGGCTTGACATAGATTTGTTGTTGTGTTGTGCTGTCTGCTCAGATATTTCGTATTTTAGTCTCTGTCCTTGCCTAGCATCGTCTGTCAGTGTTGAATGGTTATTCTTGCCCCAGTTTTCCTTTGGCACAAAAGCCTTTTGAATAAAAATGCGTTCACAATAGACTTTGTCAAATATTAATGAAATATTTGACAAATATGTGTAAAAAGGCAGTGTAGAAAAAAAAATCCTGACAATATTATAATCTCCCCTTGATGTCAAACAGGACAATGTATACGTCCAGTCAACCCACTAACTGTTGTCTGACAAAGGAGAAAATAATGAACGCAAATAACAGTCGATCCACAATGCTTATTAGCAGGGCTGATTTTCTCAAATCGGCAGGTGAGCCCCTCAGCCCGTCACCTTGCCTGATTCCATGGCGTCTTTCACAAATTGCAATGACGCAAGGGCTTTTGCTAACTGCAAACTTTTTAAGCGCAGTCAGGAAAGTCACAGGGACCAAACCACTTATTCACAGCTTGCTTTATATTCCAGCTGGGCTGTCACACTTCTGCAAGGACGACCATCATGTCTTACACGTTATTTTAATGTCATTTATGCAAAGTCAGGAACAAGAAAGAAGAAAAGCGGTTTGCACAAACAATAGCATGTTAGATTATACAAATGATTTACTGTTGTTCTGTCAAGACTGGCATAGACAAGGTAAAGTGACCTAGAGATGAAAGCACACAAACAAAATCCCCCTTTTCTCATTTGATAGCAACAAAATAAACTTCTAACCAACAATAGATCAGACTATTCTAAACCATTCTTTAGTATTTGTATTTTTAAGAATTAAGGCTGTCAAAGTTAACGCGTTAACGCAATTGATCTTTCCGAGGTTGTAGCGGGCTCAGTTTTAAAGCTAGAGTGAAGATACTGGTATCATATGAAACTACAAACCTAAGAAATCCAGTTGTACCAACCATGTCTTAATAGCTTGACGCGAAGGACAAAGGACTTACCCTAAATTTTGGTAAGGAAAAACTGGCATGGCCATTTTCAAAGGGGTCTCTTGACCTCTGACCTCAAGATATATGAATTAAAATGGGTTCTATGGGTACCCACGAGTCTCACCTTAACAGACATGCCCACTTAATGATAATCACATACTGTTTTTGGCAAGTCATAGTCAAGTCAGCACACTGACAGCTGTTGTTGCCTGCTGGGTTTGAGTTTGCCGTGTTATGATTTGTGCATATATTTTTTATGCTAAATGCAGTACCTGTGAGGGTTTCTGGACAATATTTGTCATTGTTTTGTGTTAAGTGATTTCCAATACTAAATATATACATACATTTGCATAAAGCAAGTGTAATTGCCCACTCCCATGTTGATAAGAGTATTAAATACTTGAAAAACTCCCTTTAAGGTACATTTTAAACAGATAAAAAATTTCATTAATTTACATTTAATCACGATTTACTATGGACAATAATGCGATAAATCAGGATTAAATATTTTTAATCGATTGACAGCCCTAGTAAAAATATATATAAAACTCAAATGGACTGTTGTAGTCATACTGTAATGACGATGTGATTTGACTACTGTGATTTGATCACAAGTTTTGAAATCTAGCACAAGGTTCAGTCACAGATATACAAAAACTGTTACAAAAAAATGTTTCACCTCATCAAGCTTTGGATGCTTTGACAATAAAAAAGTGCACTCAGTTGTGTGATATTAAAGGAATCACAGAAAGCCAAAAAGTGAGAATCTGTGACCTACAACTCCACAGTCAAGTATTTCTCTTATCACATCAGACAAAAGCAATCCACATTGCCTGTGGTGATAAGCCAATTGATTTCCACCTAGGACGAAGGTAATTGAAAAAATGCAAACACGTCTGTCTAACAACGGTATTAAATACATTAAACGTATTTAACGGACGTCAATCAATGGACTCCTTTTGCATCTCACAACGTTGAGTCATACTGGCAGCTGCCACCGATGGTAACAAGCAGAATGGACTGAGATTGGAGCAAAGAAACACCTGTCTAGGCGGAAGACAGAGAAATTAAAAAAGGATGCAGATAACGTCTGACATTTCTGCTAACACCTAAGAGATGTTTATCTATGAGATGAATGCTTGAGCTGGGACCGTTTGATTGGACTGTCCTCTTTGACAGCGTGGGCTGCACAGAGGCCAGGTTAGACTGCATGGTTACAAAATAATCTTATATGGCCTCTTGAGCTGCAACTAAAGATTATTTTCAGTGTTGATTAATCTGTTGATTATTCTCTCGATAAATCGATTGTTTTTTTGGTCTATAAAATGTCAGAAATGGTGAAAAATGTCGATCAGTGTTTCCCAAAGCCCAAGATAACATCCTCAAATGTCTTGTTTTGTCCACAACTCAAAGATATGCAGTTTACGGCCATAGAGGAGTTAAGAAACCAGAAAATATTCACATTTAAGAAGATGGACTTTCGACTTTTTTTCTTTTCTTAAAAAATAACTCAAACCGATTAGTCTATTATCAAAGTAGTTGGCGATAATTTAATAGTTAACAGCTAATCGATTAATCGTTGCAGCTCTAATGGCTTCTGTGTTATTATTCAATATTATTATTTTTTTTTTTAGCTTCTGTTTTGATGGTTGCCCATTAGGGTTAGGCGATATGTTAAAATGTTCCAACTGGCCATCGTCAGCCCAACAACCCGTGATTGTCGATATATTCGTGCAGGTATGTGTGCATGTGTTTGCTCACCAAAACCGTATTTATTAGTCTTTCCAAAAATCACCAACTCTGGTTTGGTCGAAATAAACGCTCATTTCACTGAGGTAGATGTGAAGACATGCCGACTCTGCATGTTGTTTACCACCGCTGTATCTCTCTCTGCCCGCTGAGCAGCAGCTGAGGGGCTCTCGTCTTTGAAGGAAGACCATTAAATTAGCAAAATAAAATGACAAATATCGCCTCCCCCCAAAAAAAACAAACATCGTTGTACTCCGCCAATTGCTAAAAGCCGATATATTCGTCCAATTACCCAACCCTATTGCCCATTCACAGATTGTCTATAAGAGTCATCTTTGGTGTGAAATTGATTACATCTATTTTGCATGTTTTATATTATATGGAAGTATAATCCAACATTTAATACTATATGTTTAGTTTTTGACATACTAGTGCAGTGCCTGTTCGGCCGATTGATTGGCCTCCGGTATTGCTGCTTGCTGCTTTCTCGAGAACTGCTCATCTTCAAAGAACTTCACACTCACCAATGTGCTTCCTTGCGTCCTCAGCACAACACCCGCCAAGTGTGAAGTCGATCAGATGAACGGTTATCAAGAAAAAAAGAAAAGGACAGACATATACATACAGTCAGAGACTCCTTCCATTTTAACTAGATATTCATATCAATCACAAAACCTGCCACATACAAAATGTGGTGTTAAGTATGAATAAGCACTTTAATGACAAAAAAAAGACATAATAGCCCAGTATGGTTTAAGTACAAAGCATGAGAATTATACTTTTATAGCATATTGACTCCTATAGATTTTTAAACATTTTTATATCTTTAATTTTAAACAGAGAATAATTTTGTGTGTTTATTAAGTACACATTTTTGAGTTAAGAGGAAGGAAACAATGAAACCTAGATGAGTGTATTTGTTGCATGATGCAGTTGTATTTCATTGCGTGACTCAAGCTGTTGCTCTCATTTGTTGTTGAGGCAAAAGTACAAATACTTAATTCATAGGCCTGAGTCATTTTGTCAGACTTTGTCAAATGAAAGAAACATTCAGCAACTTGAATAAAATAAAATAATAATGCTTTCCTGGGGGCACAGTGCTGCATAAATGGCAGGGATTTGCATGAAACATATGAAATATGATAATAGTAGATATGTATAATTGTTCATGGGTCACACAGATGGGCAGAGTCAAAGCAGATATTTGCCAGCGCATTTAGATCAAGAATAACTCATCGGGGCACTGAGCACACAGTGACAGGCACACATGAAAAATGTCATGCTGAATTTGTTGAATGTTATCTTGGCAAACCTAGCCCAAATCCCCTGTTAGAAAGAAGCCGTTGCTTGTGGTAAAACCCGATTACACACAGTGCCAAGGGACAAATCGGGGTGTCACTTAGAGACAGATTAAATTGAGAAATAACATAATTCTAATTGTCCAGAAACCAGTATCCCATCTGCATCACCGTCACCCATGAAATTTAATTTTCACAAGACTAGCTCTGAGTTGATAGAAAATGCTTCAGGTACCAAAAAAAAAAGCTATGATTTGATTTCTTTTCACTGTGGTCAGTCATATAATTTTGGGGATAATGCAATCTTAAAATGATATTTGATTCACATTTAATGGGTATTTAAGTGTTGTGTTTGTCAACTTTCAGCTGCAAGGTCCGCAAAGGTAGTTGAGTCGATGTGGACCACATTGTCTTGCTAACCTCGCTCTTAATGTGAAGATAGGAGCGATGGAGCGCTGGATGAAACTAATGTACTGTACAGTATGTGCTTTACTATGCAAATTCAGAGTTAACAAGAATTGAGCCTTTTATTTCAATCAGAAACTCCATAGCAGAGAGTTTCCACTGGGAATAAAAGGTAAGCGATTACTATAAAGTCTGTGCTGATTGCTTTGCATCAACTGCATACAAGCAGCAGGAGTCCATTGTTGTGCCACACTTTTATGTTATACTCTATCAGATCTATGCTGTATCTAATATTGTAAATATTGACATACATTTTATCAATGTCACTGAGTGATTAAACCTTTATACGATGACAAGGTTTCAAAGCTCATCATACAACAGATGAAGCTTCACACTGTACGGGAGAGTAAAAGCCTTTACACACCGGGGGCGTGGCAAATAAACAACACGAAAATAAGAAATACCCTCCTGCAATTATTATATATCTAAGGCGGGGGTCTCCAACCTTTTTTCTTCTAAGTGACAATTTGACAAAATGAATGTGGCCGAGAGCTATTCATAGAACCAAGTTGTACATCGCCAATAGCAGACATAATTTCTGTCTTTTTTGGTCCCTTAATAACATTGCCTAATGTTGCAAGGTCACTGATGTTACCAAACTTGCAAGCAGCGTAACTCGTGTGATTGACAGCTGATTGGCAAATAATAATTTTGGCTGGATGTCTCTGAATTTGATTGGATAGAAATTCAAACAGGTTTTCAAAGTGACTTTGTATTATCAAATATATGTTCATTCTTTGAACCGAGCCACCGGTAGCTTGCTATCTACTTGTTGGAGACGCCTCTAGGGCTTTTATTGTAAAAGGTAAGAACGGAAGAAGTGGATCTGGTACGCACTGCCTTTGTAAAGGTTGAAAGGAATAATAAAGTTTGCCATATTGGTTCAGAATACAGAGCCTACATGTTGTTTTATAATCCTTAAAAATATAGGTGTAACACAACCCGTTCCACACAAGGTGATTGGTTGATGGCTTTATTTGTGGTGCAAAAGCTCAGAAAAACAAGAAAAAAGTATCGCTTTTTTGCATAATTCATAAATTTATAATATTCATATTCTACGTGAAAGTATTCATGACAAAGACAACAGTTTAGAAAAGGTATATTGACGTGCAAAATTATTATATATTGATTGATTTACTGATTGATTGATGGTCTCACTTAGATTAACCACAGAAATTCCAGCTATCCAAAACAAGCTAACTTTTTAACAAATCTCTGAGCCTGATTAACATCTTGTGTTTGGAGAAATTGCCTGCTTCCTCATACAAATCCAGTCTTAGATTACAGTTTGTTTCATGTCACCGTCTTCTGTGGGTGTATTTCTGTTCTCTTTGCAGTTTGCAGGAGTTAAGATCTAGAGTGAGTTATACAAGTGTAACTGACAGACAGCAGGTCGGCTTCCTTGCATCGCTAGCACTGTGAGGCAGGTGTGGAAAAGGCACCATGATGAGTGACCAAATAGTGTTTGCCCTCACATCCTCCAACCTTTAATTTGATACAAAACTCATATCAGTGGTGATGAGATTATGACATGTTGCCTCACTCATTTTTGTTTACCCAACATATTACCCTAATTACTGACACTGCATTAAAAACGAGTCAATCCATTAAACGTACTGTCTATTGCTTTAAAGTAAGCAGAAACAAATATGAAATATTCTGTTATATTAAATAGATAAAGGATTGCAGCTGTTTTTCAGAGGGCTACATGGATAAACACTGATCAACATATTTCACCATTTTCTGACATTGTATAGAATAAATAACTAATCGGTTTGAGTAATTTTTGAAGAAAAAAATGACAAAATTGTCTGATTCCAGCTTCTTAAATGTTAATATGTTCTGGTTTCTTTACTCTTCTATGACCGTAAACTGAATATCTTTGAGTTGTGGACAAAACATGATGATGGGCTTTGGGAAACACTGATCAACATTTGTCCCCATTTTCTGATATTTTATAGACCAAACAGTTAATCAAGAAAATAATAAAGAGATTAATTGACAATGAAAATAATCCTTTGTTGCCGCCCTAATAGAGACATTTTTTTACTGATGCCTGTCTATAGCTTGCTGCTGTCTTGACCGTCAGGGGAGCCAGCAATTCAGAATTTCAACAAAGTACACTGTGTAGAGCTGAGGTGCAACATGGGCATCCCTGTGTAGTCGAATATGTCAAATATTCACTTGCTTTTCAGCCCACCACGCTTGAAAAACAAAAGCTGCTTGTGTCTCTTTGGCTTGCTAGGTGTTTGACATTCTTCACCAGTGACTTGTTTACCTCAGCTGGTATCAAATGTTTCTGGTGAGCTGGGTAGCTCTCTAAACCCTCACATCTAACAACCACATGTGGACTGGCTCGTGAAAATTGAGACATCCAGCACAATGCAGTGCTATATTTCCATAAGTCTTCTTTCTCTCAGTCTGCTTCCATGAAATCCTTTTTGATCATGTGCAATCCCTACTCAGGACCTGGCTGCTGACCATTTTCAGCACACAAATGTCCATTTGGCATGAAGAATGCAGCAGACATGATTCTGCTTAACATTTCCAAGCCGGACAAATTGGGCTAAGATACCAGCTGTTAAGCATGGGAAGGCTAATCAGTTTAGCTGAATGCTGAGGATTATGCAGTCAAAGAAGAGTTGTTGTTCTAAACACAATATACCGCAGAGGACAACACATCTGCTGTTGGTTTCGTTATCTGAGCTATTTCCTCTTGTTCATTCTGGAAGCTTGTCTTAGCCTTGTTATTTGCTTGCTGCTGTGTTCCACGGGCCTGCTGTGAAGGAAGTGTCCAATTAACTGTGGATTTGGTGGCATGTGCTATCACATCAGGGTTCCCAGAGTCTCACGTCATCTGTGCGCTTGTGTGGCAGGGTGTGAGGGCTTTAGGCCAGCAGTTTTAAATCACTTCCCTCAGCTAAATGTGCTGCATAAAGCATATCGTCTGCATGCGATAAAAAGAAAGAGACAACGAGTTTCAGAGGGACTGAAAGTCAAAGTGTCCGTGAGACAGTTTGTCTTCTGTATTTACTATGATTATAAGCATAACAAAATTATAAGTATAATAATAATAAAACACAATGCAAATTTGATATTTCCATTCCTTACATTTACATTTCAGATATGTGACTGCATGTCATATCACATTCTTGAGGCATGCCTGTACATGTTTTTCAGTTCATCTGTGTCATTTTAACTGAAGTACTTGTCTACAATCCACTGCTTTATTAAAGGCAATCAAATATGATCTAAGGAATATCTAGATCTTTATTTTTAATGACCGGTATAGCTCCATGTTGTCAACACTGTATTAATTGGTAATGTGAATTCTAATTTAGGCTTGCTACTTTACATTTAGAACAGCCTTTAACAAGTCTTTTGCAATAAATACTCCAGCAGGCGTGCATGCTTTTACTCCACTACATTGTTGCCTATAGGCTTGTCAGCCAATACCTGTATGCCCATTACATTCCCCAAAATATTCAATAAAGGTAATATAACATATCGCGCTAATAAGTTTCAAGGCTTCACAACTCAAGACACTGTATTTTATTAGTGTTTTAGTGATAACAAATGGTTTGGAAATAAGATCAAATGCCCCATTCCTAATTCAATTAATTAATCAATCATACAAAATGTCTTACTTCAGTCTATGTTTGCTAATAGCTAATACTAACGGAGGTTACATTATGATGCATTCAAGTTCTATTCAGTAGAAATGAGTATGGGCAAAGGTAAATTATAACGTTATCATGATGTGTTCAAATGTAATCTTGCAAAATTTTGTTTTTGGTGAGAAACTTGAGGCGGATCATTAGGGATTAATAAATTTGCAAAAACCAGTATGAAAACAGTAATAAAAGAGTGTATGTTGAAGTACATGGGATTTGTTGTTTTGTTTATCTCACATTCAGAACTGGGAGGATTTAAGAAGCGTCTCTGGTTTTACTAATAGTAGGACACCAACACTTCTTGTATATTCAGTCTGGAACAATACTGCTGGTTGGTGTTCATCTTGTTCAAATTCTTGATGTGATGGAGCACTGTAGTTGTTCAATTAGAAGAGCTGCTTCACTTCAGCTCCTGTGTTCCATAACCCTTGTGCTAGGCATGAGAGGCTGGGTTCAGACTCCGTCTTTGGTCTTCCTCTCTGCAAATTGTTAAAGGCTGGCCTCATAAAACAAGGTCCCAAGGTTGAGTCACTGTTGGAGACTGACTCAGACACTGTGTGCTACAAGCAATGATGCAATAAACCTTTGTTTAGGGAAGTACTCACCCAGCATTACATTGTGTGGTCACTGAGCTCTCAGCATGGGGCCAAAGGCACAAGTATTTTTCTTGTGTTTCAGCCTTTTTTTTTTTTTTTTTCTTTCCAAGGGATGTTTTTTGATATTTTCACTGCCTCTTGCACAGCCGTCTGGCCAAATGTAAAGTCCTTGTTTCTTTTATCTTAAAATGTTAATTTATTTTTTTGTTTTTGTTTTTGTTATTAATTTAGTCTGGCAGGTGGATTTGCCTTCATCTTCTCTTCTCCGTCTGTTTATGTTTAAAGTACTGACACTTTCCTGACACTGTTTCCTTTTTTCGTTTCATCCAAGCTGTGTGCGTATACATCCGCTAGCAAAGATATACCTCTGACCCAAAAGTTTCCGTGAGTTCGTTGTGACATTTCATTGACCCTTTGAACTAATAATCTCTGTGTTTTTATCCTGTCTATTCTGTTCACGTTTCCTTTGTGTGTAGTAAGGGAGCTGAATTTGCTTTTCGTCTATTCTGTTTTATTCTCTTTGAAGAGAGACAGATGAAAAGGGGGATTGGGGAGGTTGTTGATTCTTTTCTTAAAGCTACTACTCCGGGCAATATGGAGGCTGGCAGCGTCTCTACATGTACATGTAGCTGAGTTACACTGTCTAATAGCGTGTTGAAATATGTAATATGTTGTCATATCCATCAACCACTATACTAGTCAGTTGAAAATAGTGTTTTACTCTGTTGGAAATGTAAATTCATTGCATTGGAATGCAATTTACCATGGTGAAAAAGTGTTTTTAAAAACACTGTATGGCGAAGTTAGGGATGCAAAACCGAACTGTAAGAAAACAAACCGTTCAATGATGTACAAACCAAAACCGTGGTCCTGTCTTATTTCATGTATAAAATCAGTGTTATGGCTTCATATATTATAGAAATATTCATTCATTGGTTATGTTTTTCGTCTCCCTGATGTGCAAAACAAATTAAACCAAAGCTCTGACCCAAAAACCGCAATACAAACTGAACCGTGGGCTTGTTGAACCAGTGTACCACTAGTCAAAATGTACCTCATTGTTAGTTTGAATTGTATAATATCCAATATAAAATGCATTAAATGTGCAGGTATTAACTGTCTCCATCTTTGAGATAGCAGATATGTTCAGTTATGACCTAAATAGACGCACGCAAAGACACAAAAGAAATCATAACATTGTACCAAAGCTCTGAAGAGTTCTCACTATAATATTCACTTTAATAGCTCTATATTTCAGACACTGTAAAGGAAGAGAGCCATTATATTCATCAAATCAATAATGCAGTCTGTAATTTAAATTTGTCACCATACCGCTCATTAAAACAGTCCAACAGCTAACATTTTAATGGGGAGCTGCAGTTGTTTAAAATGCAACGTGGCAAAGCATGTGAGTGAGTCGTATCTACAGTAAGTAATACAAATTTCCCAGAAATGTGATTATACTAAACTTTAAAAGAGGAAACACTGCAAAGCAGGAGCAACTCCTTAATTCACCAAGCATGCATCCACATTGAAATGTATAACCAGTGCTAATGTGTGACTTGAAATTGGGAGTTCAGGCAATGCAAGGACATACTGGGACACGGTGTAGTGACAGGACTCGAAATTATTGGCGTTATTGTCCATGTAATTTAATTGAGCTTTGGATCAATGCAATTGGGCCTAAAAGCATCCTTTGGCATGTTTGTGTCATCAATTGAATTGGATGCACAGACTTCGACTTGCCCTTCATATCTTGCTACATAATGAAATGGCTGTCGGGGGTGTGGGCTGAGTAACACTGCTGCAGATGATGACTCCAGCCCTGTCTCAGTCTGGCTGAGTTCAGACCTTGAAACCCACTGAATTGAAATGTGACATAATTAATTATAGAGGATGTAAAGTCTCGTCATAAGTCCAACAGGGAAATAGTGGTGTACTAGATAGGCTTACGGAAACGAGCCCGTTATTGAAAGGGTTTATTGCACGCAACTTCTATAGCCTGCAGGCCTGAACTGAAAGGCACAAAAAAAAAAAAAAATACAACAATAAAAACAGGAAGCCGTTTTTAGAGATACAAATGAACTGAAGTGCTTTAAGGCTTGAGAATTTCACCTGTTCAACTTTAAAAAGCAGGACACTCACAGCTTTGGGTATTTACGTAACAAGGACAAAAAGACAGTGAATGAGCATTGAAGTGAGTTGAGCCTTGTTGACAGTGTGGCCTTTTGTTCCTGGAGAGGACAGTTGCTAGATTGAATTGATCTGACTTTAGAGCCTAACCATTTATCTTGGTCAGTCATGTCTGATCTGTGGCTGTCAAGTGGAGACGGACTTCTCGGAGAAATAAAGTGCTCGGAGAGCTAGCGAGGGGTCTACATTACCTCTCTCTGCCATTGTGGCGACAGCATTTCCTTTACTACATATGTGTCTTTGTTTCTTCTCCAAATAATAGAATGTTTTGAGCTGAAACAATTCGTCAGTTAATGGATTAGTTGATCAACAGAAAAATAATCCACATTTATTGGATCGTTTATTTTACAAGCAAAAATGTAAAACATTCTCAATTCTCAAATAATTATTGTGAGAATTTGTGAGCATTTCTTTCTTATATTAAATGGTTATGTGAATATTTTATACTCTTTGTTAAACAAATTAAGCAGTTTGACGACATCACCTGATAGGGAATTGTAATGGACATTTTTCCACCATTTCTGACATCGTACACACAATGTATCGATTAATCTACTGTGAAACATAATCTGCAGGTTAAAAGATAATGAAAACAATTGTTAGTTGTAAAAATGTTATGAAAAAATGCAAAGATTTTATGATCATGTTCCCATGTGATTTAATTCTTATTATATTGAAGAAAACTACTCAGCCAAAATAATTTCAATTAACTTTTATTGCAGTTATAACAACATAATATTTAGCAGACGATATAGTACAAAAAAAAAAATCTTAATTTACAATTAATTTAAGCACAAACAGAGTAGTATTGGAGGTTACAAGACTAAATGGAGAGAACTAAATAAGTAAATGCTCCATTACTTTCCTCCAGCTGCAACAGACGGCTGTTTGGTCCTGCAGCCGTATTTTCCTCGGAGATTTTCACTTTAGTTCACCTCTCTCTAAGGACCCCCCTGGAAAAATAAATAAAAAAAGTACCGATTTTATTGGCCCAGTTGCAGCTCAGCACTGTCACTCCAATTTAGAAGGCTGTTAGCTGATCCTTTTGACCGTGTCTTCCGCTACCTGGGCCATTTCTAAGCCACAGATGATAATCCTCAAGGGGCCCTCATTAAGTCTTTGCTCCAATTAAGCCACACTCATTTTGCCGCAGCACAATTGCTCTGAACCACAGCGCTCAAATCCTCCAACAGTGGATTAGGCTGATCAGTGGGTGGGATGGAAATAGCAGCATTGGTAAGCCAGTGGAAAAAGGTGAGCATTTCTTAGGTGTCAGCAGCCACTGCTCACACGTCCGGTGGTGTGCATCGAACAATTTGACTTCAAGGAAACTATATTGCATGTGAAATTATACTACATTTTGAGCTATAATAGATATGGCCTATTTAGGTGGCTTAGCGAGTGGAATCACTGAGTAAGCCAGTAAGTCAGAACTTTGATATAGTGAGTAAATTCCTGCTGGCATTAAGGCAATTGAGGCTGTCATTTTTCTTCATAATCATAATCTCTTATGAATCCAATTGCAGTCTGGATAAGAGTGACTGGATAAGTTGTTTTAACATCTCAATGACTTCACACTATATGTTTCTTTGATTTAACAGATGGAAATCTTGAGTTGTAATAATGCCATTAATATAAATTGTCAAATTTGCTATAATCAGAAAATAATATTCATATGTTTTAATCTACAACAGAACTAATCGTTGGTGAAGGGGCACTTATGATTTGAAAGTTCAATGACAGCAAAGCTATTTCCCCACTCACAACTACAATGTGCTTTATGAAATACTAGTTTTTCTGCTTCGTCATGTGTTTTGAGTTGCCTAGTAGTACAGAACTCTACCAGTCAAGGAATGAATTGTATTGGTAACCCAGTGAACACATCATTTTGAACATGAATGTTACTAGCATAAGTTCTGGCAGGCCACGTCGTCAATAATAGCACCCTGATGAGGTGATAACCAGCGGATCTGACCGCCAAGTGTTTTAACTGACAGCTGACTGTGCACTCACTGAAATACCTTTCAACCATCATATGTGTCTTTACTAACCAATCACAGTGCTACCTTTGAATCGCTGCATTCATTACTATACAAATAATCAGCGTCTTAGTATTCAGCATATTATACTGTATGTATTATGATCACTAAATATTCCTTTAAAGTAGTTTTTATTTCTACCAAAGCACATCGTATTTGCATACACAAATATGCACAATAATAGCAAATGATCTTTTCAAGTTAATTGCCTTGACTTGTTTATACACATTATAGTTTGTATGTATTTTTTAGCATCCGAGAAAAAATAAGCATACTTTTACAGACTATCATTGCAGCCCGTTTGCAAGATATACTGAGTCACAAGAACAAGTAAACCGTTGTTTCACATATGCTGTGGAGTTACCAGTTTAATTGTGGCTGCTTTATGGTCGACTGAACGCGCTGCTCTCTTCTGCTCAATGAAACAAACCTGTCGACCCAGAGAACCACAGCAAGCACAGGCAGATTAACTAAGCAGCACTGGTGATTTTTGTAATGGAAGGTGGCTGATGTTAACTAAAAAAGTATCTGTTAGTTTTCACTATGCACTTTTGTGAAATAAGTCGGTTTTATACTGTTGCTCATGTGCATTTCAACAACGTGTCAGTCAGTCAGTCAGTAAGGGACATCCACTGTCCCAGTCTGCACCACTAAGTTGAATGGCATGAGCCCTGCAAATGCTACTCACTTGTCTTCCCCGACTCAAATGATGGTGTAATGAGCCACTCTCTGGCAGCTGTTTAGGCAGAAAAATGATCAAGTTGACCAAGCAGGGAGAACAATTCTGTGCGTATGTCGTACAGGTCTTTTCTTGCCCGCTATCCTGGTGCGGTTTAGCTAATGTTCTTCCTTGGACTGACATTTCTCCAAGGATGTTTTTCCTGGATCACTGGGCATTTGTGGTGGCTGAGTCGTGAGCTCACTCTCCGTGTCTGCTCTGATTTGTGTTTCTTTTGTTTTCTTTCAGACCCTGGAGTAAGTGACCTGTGAATAGAG
Organism: Sebastes fasciatus; assembly: GCF_043250625.1. Lineage (NCBI taxonomy): Eukaryota > Metazoa > Chordata > Actinopteri > Perciformes > Sebastidae > Sebastes > Sebastes fasciatus. The sequence goes on from NC_133804.1 coordinate 27,182,896, forward strand.
TCACACTGGAGGTTTTCTAAAGGACTTTCTTGCTTCTGTAACAGTGTATGGACATCTGACAGTGGGAAGCCCAGCAGGTAGGTCAAAATATATTCATAGTTTGTTGTAATTGAGGATGCGGTTGCCTTCTTATTGCAGTTTTTAAGTCAGGTTTGGATTAAAAGGTCAGTTTTGAATAATATAAAATTTAAATAAATATGGCCAAAAAAAAAAAATCCACACCAACCATGGCATTCTGATCCCAGCATGCACACAAACTGTATATAACATTAAGTTATTAAAACATAATTGGAAGGTGGTTTACAAGATAACACTAGGACAATGTAAATTAAATTGACATAAATCAGGGCATAGAACAACAATAAAAACCGTGTATGTGAGTCACCGGTGGAATAACAGTCATAGCCTTCACGTTTTAACTCAAAAGTAGCCGGTAGCTAACCAACCATGACTCTTTTCGACTGTGCTGAAAACACAGATAGTCTGGCGGTGCTTTGGCAGTCACTAGAAGCACATTTATGGCCCTTTGAGAGAGTCTGTGTGGGTACCTGTGTTGCAGCTGGCTGAGCGGCTCTACTACAAGAGGCTCTGTGGTGTGGGTGTCTGTGGAGGAGTGTTGGTACATAGCATCTACAAGCTGCAAGCAGAAAAAGTAGTTCTTTACACACGACAGTGTTGCCACGATAAAGGAAATTCTAGCTTCCATACAATACCTTGAATAACATTGATATTTAATACCAATTTCGAAATTGACACAACATTGTGGGCATACAAGTTTAGATTTTTATTAAAAGATAAATAGCGGTGTGTGTGAACTCGCTTGAGATAAGATAGAGCAGAAAGCGCAGCTGGTACCCGTGTATCGATATTGTGGAAAATTAGTATTAAAACCGTCAAATATTCATTTTTTGTTGGAAAAATCACCCGCATTATCCTCATATGCCAACAAGAATCCATGTGATTCTGTCTACAGGGAATAAAAACATAACTCTTAAACTACTTTAGCTTAGTTTGGCCCAGCGGCAGCGGTGCGTAACAAAGCAAATTTCGGCCCTTTTCTCAGAACTGTCATCTTTTTCATCCCTCTGGAGTTTGCAGGCCTGAACAGTAAGTCATGTGTATTTAAAACTGGATATTCAGCTAGCGAGCCTGGTCATTGGGCCATCTGTTCCAGTGCTTCGGTCCCATGACAGTGAAAGCCCAATTACCCCTAGTTTATAATATATCACAGATAATTAACATGTTTGTTATCCTGAGCTCACACTTAAATTTGATTTTCTGCATTGTACGGCCTGAAATTTATCTCAACACGGTTCAAATGAGATATTTGTAACTGTGCAATTAGTACGGTGAGCAGTGCACTGTAGAGTAATAGATGGTACATGTCAGATTGCTCTCTATGGTCAGACTCACCATCCTTATTTTTGGAAAAGGCACTGCGGCAAGTGGGTAGAAAGATAATATTTTGGTGGTGCTGCTCACTGGGATTGTTCTTTTTTTGGAAATTATAAACATAGATATTCCTTCTTGTCTTTCCAGACATCTATCTCAAATAGCCACAGAGTTTGTCCAGTGTAGACATCTGCTGCAGTTACGGAGGTTTGACATGAGATTTTAGAGAACACAGACAAGTCATAAGAGGATGTTGACATGACAGTTGATTAATTTAGCAATCATACAGGTAATCAAATTAGTTTTATTCCTGTGAAAGTAGATGAAGGGAATGTGGGGAAATCAACCTCCCCAATGCGAATTTGCTTTTCTAAGATGTTGCTGATGGTCACTAAGTAATGCTAAGTCAAGTTGCTTTTAGCAACAAGTACTTGCTTTTGATAACAGATCAAAACAGGGAGTAAGAAGCACAACCAAAATGATGGCTGCACAATTACTCAAATATTAAACACGATCACAATTTTGGCAACACAATTGAATGAACATGATCGACTGCAATATTAACGTTTCAAATGCGTGCTCCGCTCATTGAAAACTCTATCACCCAAATCAAGCGCTTCATAAACTAACAGTTTGGTACAATTTTGTTTTGCTTCTCTGAGATGCACTGTGAATAAGGGCCAGTGTTATTTTGATGCAAAGATTTGTATATTAGCTGGAATGTAGCACAACATGGAAGTGAAAGCAATGTGAAAGTGCAATAAAAAATTTTGTCCCTAAAATCAATGAATAATCGTGATAAATAATCATGATCTCAACAATGAGCAAAATAATCGTGATTATCATTTTGGCCAAAATCGTGCAGTCCTAACCAAAATGGTGAGATATTGCTTCATGTGCAGGCCAGTCTTACTTTAGCAAAAAAAAAATAGGACAAAGGTGAAAAATAGTTTACTAAAATGAATCACCGGCCTCAACGTTGCCTCGCAATGCTAAGAGGCATCAAAGTGACATTTTCTCCCAAAGGGCAGGGATGACACAGGATGACTTGGAGGGTGTCAGACACATAGAGCCAACATGCTTAAATGCCCAGTCTTAAATGCCAATGCTCCGTGTTTCTGGTTAAACGTAATAGGTCGGGTTACGTTTTTCCCTATTTGCTTTTCATGCCACTTTTTTTAATAAATGCACCCAGGGAAAATGTGGCAAGAAATACTGGGACCGGTAGGAAATTAATGCAATCACGTCGGGGAAGGGACTGTGCTGAACGACGTGTGGAAAGAAAATGTGTCTCTCTGAACTCCCTTGCTGCCGTGAGGCATAACACAATTAGACTTTAGATTGTTTTTTCCTCTCCCTCTGCCCATCTGATTTCTGCTCTTGCCAGGCTATTCTCTTTCATCTGCTTTATTCCTCTGTATTGTCATAATGTAGCAGACCCTGAGTGCTCTCACAGATCACTGGTACAGCTTATCAGTGTAGTGGTGCCGCTTCAAATTGGGTCCCTTAATTTAGTCTCTCTACATTCATTCTCAGGATTACACTTTCAGGGGAAAAGGCTGTAGTGGTGGAGAGGAAAAATAAACATACTCCTATAGGTAGAACAGTCCAGAGTAGTACATGGAAATCTCATGCATAGTTTAGGAACTGAGGGAAGAAAGGAAAGTGTGTTTGCAGTTGTGAATGTTGAAGCAGCTTTTTTGGAAAACGACTGCCCCGATCAATCCTCAGAAGTGTTGGAGAGATAAGAGAGACGAAAGTTAGACTGCAGGGAAAATTTCAACCCATTCTGGGAATATCTTTTACTCTGTTAAAGCTCATTTTACATACATTTTATACTGTTCAACAGAAAAACATAATTAGTATGTTCAGTGCATTGCAACTGTAATTCACCTCCCTTTATTATTAGTAGTAGTATTATTATCATTATTATTATTATTATTATTATTATTATCATTATTATTATTGCTGTCCCAAATAAAATAATTTGGGGCTTCAAAGCTTCGGTGTGAAGTATTCGAAGGTATTCAAAGCTTCAGGACAGCGCCACTGCCGCACTACTGTACACACAAACACCTCTGCACACAACAAACAGTGTTATTCGTGTGAGAATAACTAACAATAATTAATGTTGAATATGAATAATAATGTTGGATTATTTCTTATTTCATTGGCTATTTTGGGATTTGTACATTATTACTACATACTACATACAGTACATACATATATATATATATATATATACTTCATCATTTGAAAACTGATTTGTAGGTCGATTGCCATGGCAACGGTTGAAGCTTTGAAACATTCGGGTCAGTCCTAATTATTTTTATTTTTTATTTTTGTATTATATATTTGGTCTCCTGGGTGTTTGAATGTGAATGGTGGATTCAGTAGCATAAAACATGAGAATATTCATGGAATTATTATTCAAGTAAATAATGGTTAGTTATTATGTATTCCATCACAAAGTAGCTGAACTAGGCCTGCTTGCATTAGAAACTCTTAGAAACGATGCACTTTGATTGAACTATCCAATATCTGCCATTAACATTTAAGATGATACATTGCGAGTATCCACACGCAGGTTTCTCTATAAAAAGATAACAAGATAAAAATCTTTCAGAGTTGAGTCCACCAACCTTAATGATGCTGCTATACTATATACTACTGCACTGTATATGGACAGGAGAGGCCAGTATGGCCTCCTGAGAGAGAGAGAAAGAGGAAGAACAGTAACAATGTACTGTATCTTTCACAAAGACTGAAAAAGTACAGCACTGTTTCCCACTATTGCACCCACATCCACATTCTTACCTGTGCCAAAGATGTTTCTGTTGCTTCAACATGGGGAGTGTCAGGAACCTGAAAACACTGTCCATGTCTTGCTGTTGTCTTGTCATGCAGTACTTCCATAGACATGTAAAATATTCATCACTGAAGTCTGAAGCATATAAGCTGTTTCTCAAAGTCTGTACTTATTTCATTAAATATTTATAAATAGCTTTTCCATGTGAATTTGTGATACAAATGATAGTTGCGTCAGAATTATTGTATTTGCCATAGAAAAAAGAGGTAGAAATTAGAGCATAGATACTAATAAAAACATGCAATAAGTAATATACCACAGAGATATACTGAATGTTCAGCATGAAGCATTGACGTAAACTGGCATACAGTACAGTTGCAGCTGTGAAAGGAGTCCAACAAAGTGCTTAAACTGTAATTTGACTGGATTTAATGGGTATGTTTACCTACTGTCTGCCTCCTGCATTAGGATATTCTCTGACTTGTTGTCAGACGCTGATGTTTCATGGGCCAGTTTCAACATACCCGGAGCAGCTGTCTGCAAATTTACATTTCAAATTGTTTTTTAGGCATCACTCACGGATGTGAGAGTTGAAACAATATTCATCTGTGGCTGCACTTTACTGGAACAAACGTAAAGGCGTGATTAAGCCATTAAGGCCACATCTGCCTGCCTAATTCCTTTTTAATTTGCAGAGAACTCCGCTGTATATTGCTACAGTGGATGTGACATTTTAATTAAGCAAGGGCTGTAAAAAATGTTTACCACGGGCCTGCAGAGGGATACTGCTCATTGGAGAATACTAACCAGAGGCCCACACTGGCTACCGCTGCCAGACCAGCACACCCCAGAAATCACACAGACCTCCCTACTATCATTACACTAATCTGTGTCACACATTGAACACAGAGCATCTGTTCAAGTTGAATATACAGCTCTCATACCAGTAAAACCAGTGTGATTTTATGGTATACTTTGACTTTACAACTGAGTTTATTACATCAGTATATTTAAATCTATTTTAAAGACATTTTTTCCCATGATAAATCCCTCATGAGATTTTCTTTTTTTAATACTGCCTTTGGCATAAACACTATGACTGGAAATAGAACTCTCAGATTAATTTGACACACAGAATGCCAACTTGAAACACCGAAGCACAGACATAAACCATCAGTGATGCTGGTAAATACTGTATATAGTATATTTAACTAACCGATTTCTAGTTTGCATGGATAATTACGTATTTACTGCATGAGCAAACATATATATCATGTATAAGGATAATGGAAATAATGGTACTAATGATGGAAGAACTTAATCTGGGATGAATCTGACTCAACATCCGTATTCCCATCAAAAGACAGAAGAAGCCTGTTGAATTTTGTAAAATGACTAAAAAGATAGTCTTAATATCAGTGTGATTTTGTGTTTCATGACCCTAAGCACACTAGCTATTAGGGCTGTCAAAATTAACGTGATAAAGCGTTAACGCAAATCTGTTTTAACACCATTAATTTCTGTAACACATTATTGCAACTTGCAATTTTTTAATTCGTTTTAACGTCAGTAATTTCCTTAAGGCATGAACACAACTTGCAATTTTTAGGTTGTAGCGGGCTCAGTTTTAAAGCTAGAGTGAAGACCCAAGGAATCCATTGTTACCAACTATGTCATACTAGCTTGTTGTGAAGGAGGCTAAATAACGCTCTAAATTTAAGCTAAATTTTGGTGAAGAAAAACTGGCATGGCCATTTTCAAAGGTGTCCCTTGACCTCTGACCTCAAGATATGTAAATTAAAATGGGTTCTCTGGGTACCCACAAGTCTCCCATTTACAGACCTGCCCAGTTTATGATAATCACATGCAGTTTTTGGCAAGTCATAGTCAAGTCAGCACACTGACACACTGACAGCTGTTGTTGCCTGTTGGGCTGCAGTTTGACATGTTATGATTTGAGTATATTTGTGTATGCTAAATGCAGTACCTGTGAGGGTTTCTGGACAATATCTGTCATTGTTTTGTGTTGTTAATTGATTTCCAATGATAAATATATACATACATTTGCATAAAGCAGCATATTTGCCCACAAATAGTCACACAAAAGCACCACTTTAAATCTTGTGTTTACCAGAGATGTGCTCCTATGTTTCTTGGAAAAAAGTCATTCAGCATGATTAAAAGCATAAATTTGTTTAATTGACTTAAGAAATCTTAGTCGACTAAGACCAAAATGACCGATTAGTCGGTTAAAATGAGGCTGCCCTCGATCTTTAAGCCAGATATTATTATAATGACCAGTTTATTTTTTAAATCAAAGGTGTCTCATTAGCATCATAAAACATAAACATGAAAATATATTAGCCCTCATCAGAGAGTTGCTGGTTTGAATCTCCAGGACTGCTGGTAATACAGTATGTGAGCTTGAAAAGTGACTGACGCTGAAGGGGAGAGTCCCTTCAGCATCTTGTGTCTGCAGTGAAGCTGTTCAATAATACAAGCAGGAAGAGTGTGGCTGTACTGATACTGTACTGTAACTGTGTGGCAGGGTGGATTTTGAAGCAGAGCATTGCTGCAACACGGATAATATATGAATTCTTGTGTGTTATTTACAGTCAGTCAGTGCATCTGCTTCAGAATACTAAGATCTTAGAGTATCAAGCATATTTACAGCTTCATGTTTAATAGCTGAAGTTAAGTGAATGTGATGTTTTTTATGACAGTATAGGGTTCATGCATATGTATGTGCAGCTGAAGAACTGCCTGCACAGCCTTCACGCTCAGCATATGACTCGGCATTATAATGCTACATTATTATCGTCATTGTAATGATACAGATTTTCCCGTGACATTCAACAGTATCTCATGAATTGTTTTGTTAAATGTCTGCGTGCTGGAATGATGGAAATATCAGACACAATTCAGTCAGCAAAGGAACTGAGCATTCGGTAGCATGTAATTATAATCGACTGGGAGATTTTAAAGCATTCTGCGCACATCCTTGTCAAAGCACTGTTTGACTGGTGTAGTGAGTGGGATGTGGCAGACAAACAAAAGAGGGTGAGGACTGTCTGAAAGCGGTGATGTCTGTTCTGACTAATGTTGCAAAGCCAAAGCAGAGTGAAGCAGTCAGCACCGTGGACAGCTCTGCTCTGTGTTGCGTTCAACTCAGAACCTTGGACAGCTCCCCAGGGGTCTGACCACAGTCATACACAGTTCATCTACTGTGTCTCTACTGAACAAAGACCTGCTCACTTCTCTTCTTCACTTCACTTCAAATTGTTCACCGTACTTATTATTTTAGAAACTGGCAGTTTTAGATGATTCCAAGTAATCTGAAAGCGTGTTTTATGAACAAGATTATAACTTTGTGCTTAACTGGCTTAGCTTGCTTTTTGGACTCACATTCATGTTAGGTAACCATAGTAACCCATTTCTAAACTGGTCCAGAGCCTGTAAAGTCCTGGCTATTGGATTTTTTTTTTCAGAATCTATACATTTGCTTCATTTGAGTCTATGCAGAAGAAGAAGGAATTTACTGCTTTTATTGTTTTAGTCTGAGAAACGTGACGTCATATCCGTTCCGTATCCGTCAACCAAAACAAACCGAAGTCGAAACGAGAAAGTAGAAAACAGCGGAGGGTCTGCATGGATACGACCTGCAACCTCACATTTTAAATCCAAAGTGGTAAACACTACACACCAAAACATATTAAATCAAAGTACACTGGTTATGTGTAGATTTAATGCTTTACATCGATTGAGGGGAGTGGATTGTGGCGGACTGATAAAAGTAAAATATGAGACACACACCGAAAAAATACTTAACTCCCTATATCAGATGTGACACTGCCCCCAGCAACAAGCTGACACTTTATTATGATCAATGTAGCCTTTTCATGCCCCGGCTATAAACAGGGTTTCTAACAAAAGAAGCAAGTTAATCATTTTTTCAATAGATGAAGTTCACTGTGCTTATAAAAATATAGCAGGTCTCCCGTCAGTGACTGGTTCGATGTAAACTAATGCTTTCATATTTCATTACTGCAGCTCCGACGAACATCAGGTCGACATCATGAATAGAAAACCTTTTTATAGCGTCGGTGTGACAGCACAATATTTCATCTTATCCTGAGCTGCATCATCCTGAGCAGTCCATGTACTATTAATTACAAATTACAGCCACACAATGTGAATACAATCATACCTTGATAGGAACATTCATGACGTTGAAAGAGCACATTAACAAGTGCTTTGAGACCGGTGATGCAGGATAACCTATGTTAAGTCTAATGAAGATGACTAAGGCTTTGTGTGACGGGTTCCTGTATTATTTCCGTGTTGTTTCTATTGTTCGTCTGTTCCCATTTCATGGACAAAGAGAATTAAATGTCCTTTTTCTTATGAAGTTATTGGAAAGTAACAGAATTCTGTGTGAAAGGAAATTAATTGAATCACTGTAATTTTTCTTTCCCAAATTCTAGACACATTTTTGCTTCCCTTGTCTGCAAATCAACATGATTATCCTTTTTTACACAGAACCTTAACATGGGTTTACTGAGTCATGCTGTGCAGTGTGGAAGGTTGTAATGGAGATTTCTTGCATTACATGAAATGCTTCTCACCAGAGAGCTGTGGGACAAAAGTTCAGGAAGCAAGATGTGTGTATCCAGGTTTTTCAAAGCCTAAAAATACGCGTCCTTGGGGGGGTTAGAAAAGAAATGCATATCAAATTTTCTCTAGCTGTTCCTAAGAGTTTTAAAGGGAATGCAGCTTGAATGTTCTCTTATTCTTCTGCTTTACAAAATACAATTCACTATCTCAATGTAAGCAGCAGCACTTTTTCTTTTGATGTTGTGGATTAATGTAAGTTTATGACTACTTTGAGAATAACACAGGATAACACCTGTGTAATGTTCCCTTTTTTTCCCCTGTTTTCATTATTTCCTGTGAAAAGTTTTCAGACAATAATACAGAACATTTCCTACCTTCAGACGCTGTTTTCGTCTCGCAGAAAACAGACTGCTTCTTTCACTAACAAGACACATTTTGTTGAAGTCGGTCATTAGATGTCTTAATCATGCAGCTAATTTACCTTGGTAAATTGGGACTTATTTCGCTTCTCCCATCTCTTTGCAATGTTGCTCACTTTTTGTGAACAAAGAATAAGAGTTCTGAAGAATGGAACTGCTTTTCTTACAACTGTTATAATTGCAACATTATCATAATAGCCACGAATGAGATGACAGATTACATTTGTCCAAGTAGCAATATGTATCTGCCAGCTGTTTAGAATGTATTTTTGATGAACCAAAAATGAACCCTCTCAAAATAATGGCGGCATTTTGGTAGGTTTTAGATCTATGATGTCAATAAAAAGTTACATTACACTAGCTGAATCCTAAAAGCTAAAAATGCTAAAGTCTCTCTTACCTCTAATGGTATCTAGCCATGCAGATAGTTCAATTTGTCCAGGTTGCTAAATATCCATGTCTGAAATCTTTGCCTTCACCCCAGTAATTTAATGGAGGTGAAGATTTTTTTTGTTTATAGTGCTAAACAAATTCTACAGCAACTTCACTGTCTGCAACCAGTTCTCACTCCCAACTTGTCAAATACCGCCACTTGTTCAGTTCCTCTCACGTGAGTTGTTAGTACTGTTAGTCCCGGGAGTTGTTAGTGTCGTTAATCCCGTGAGTTGTTTGTCATGCCAGCTGTTAGTCACTCGGAAGTCATGTGAGTCGATAATCAGTGCAGTTAACGTCAACCACGACTGTTTCCTAACCCTAAATAAGTGGTTGTGTTGCTTAAACCTAACTTCCTGTGAAAATGGAAGTTTATTTTGAAAGGACACTGTGCATGTAACGAGCATATCTTGGCATGCCATCCCTGACATGCTGTCCCTGACAGGTCCAAAAGTAATGCAATGCGGTATGTGACGGGTAAGAATGTGTTGGTGTCGGCAAGAATGTAAGGTTGTTTTGTATCCAAGACACCGTGTTCTGCTGGTTTGTTTATTAGTGTCAGGCTTCAGGTTAATGTCTCCTTCCTCTTCTTATGTCCTTGCCTTTTACACTGGACTACAGTCAACACATAACCAGAAAAACTATGGTTCTTCAGTTCCGCCCATTGAGACTTCACCAAGACTGTTTGTGCCTCCAGAGCAGCCTTCCCCTTGAAAATGTTTGTGTTACTAAAACTCCAATCTGCCTTAAGACCCTTCACTGTATAATCATTTTAGATTTTACCCATGTAGAACCAGGTGATTCACTTTTTAGTCATTTTTTTTATTTTTTTATGTGGGGTTTTTTATATATTCATTACTGTACACCTGGTTTTCATAAATCATTCAGAATAATGACCAGACTATTGAGTGAATAACCTCTTTTCTGTCTGTACTAAGCACATCTAATAATCCTAAAAAGCAAACTGTGATCTGCTCTGAACATTCATGTTTATGGATGCTGAAAGTGGTGGATGTGAGTTTCCATCATGCTTTGACTGTAACACTTCAAGGCATCACCTCGTTCTGTCCTCTTCATCTTCACTACAGAAGGCTGTAGTGCCAGGGCTTTTTTTTGGCAAAATATGATTCATGCACACAGGGGTTTTTTTTGCCTCTCTTTCCATTGTTGGATCTATCTGTGAATTTCAGATGCTCTTAACCTGCCTTTTTACTGGAAAGTCAGAGTATTTAGGTTCCTCTTACCTGGTTACTGTGGATAACTGGAGCACCAAAGAGACCTTCCGTTGCCTTCCTCTTAATTATGAATACATTTTAATTCTCCTCTAATGACTATGTAAATCCATTACATGACATTCTCTATAATTATTTCTTAATTGAGGATGGTGTTGCTACTGGAGATTGAGCTTAAAAGCAGTGATTATGGCTGCCAGGCACTTTTTTATTCATACAGGGTTATATAGGAGTTTCAATTGAAAACACAGGCCAAGTGAGGCTGATGCAGTGTTTCTATGCCACTACAATTATTCTGTGCTACTTTACTAGACTTTCTCAACATGGAAGTTTAGCAAGAAACTAATATTTACACTCTCAAAATATAATTCAGTTGGGTAAATTTCTAAAATACAATCAGAGCCAGTTTTCTAAATATGTAATTACTATGCTATACGTTCTTATAAGGTTTCAAATCAGAATCCAGTCAACCATCATGACCAATAAATGTAGAGATATTTGTCATAGTGACTTTATTTGAGATGGGCACTGACAAGACTTGTCACTGTTCATTGGAATGGTACAAGGTCAACAGGACGTAACATTAAGTGCAGAAAGATGCAGCACGTATTATGGATAGTTGACTAAACTGTACATTTCACTGCATATTTAAACAAAACAACTTAAGTATATAGTTAGCTAAAACAATTTGACAGTTTATTTCTAAGAGCATCTATGATAATAAATGTAATATCTTTGGGTTTTTGGGTTGGTGGTTGGACAAAACTAGCAATTTGAGTCTTGGGCTTTTGGGAACTGTGATTGGCATTTTTCACCATTTTGATAGACCAAGCGATTAATATAGAAAATAAAAACATCAAATAAATAATGATTAAAAAATAATCATCAGTTGCAGCCCTAGTAAATACTTAATGAAAAAGGACATTCACTTTGAAGAAAACAAATTATCATTTAACCAAACATGACCCACCTTTGAAGCAGTGCTTGCAATGATTAAGGTCGTTAAATGCAGTATTCCATGAGGTGTTTACATTATTTTATGTGCCACCTGCATCACTGTACTGTAGCTAATGGGGGTATGCACCAGGTGCCAGGCAAATAACAAAAAACACATTGAATACATTATATTTTGGAAATAAACTTCACATTATAACCTTCACATTTATGCTCTGTCGGTCAGTGGCAGCTGTGGTAGTATAACACATGCCTCTGTCCCCTACTGTGGCCTTTTCACCGCGTGCGATCAAGTTAATCAGAGCACAGCAGTAGACAAATGGTGAAGATGAGGGGGGCTCCATTGTAAAGAAAAAACATTAAATCTCTTCTTATTGTGCCTCTTTTGAGCGCCCCTTTAGCGAGAGCTTATATCTTAAACTGTCTGCTCAATAACTCAATTCTGCTCTTATCTCGGGCAGACCGAGGAGATTTAGAGTGAGGTGGGAGAGCTTTCTCTCATTCGCTGTAGGATGTATCCCACAGGCCAGACTATAAAGAAATACGGAGGACCCCCATCAATGATGTCTTTGAGAGATTACCATGAAGATGGGCGTTAATAACATGGCACAGTGTGTGACAACGGATGGTTTATTGAAAGGTGCTACAGAGGCATTTGCAGCACAAGGAGGTGGTGATAAATTGTCCCACAGATGGGACTACATGGAGAGCTTATGACTGGAAGAGATGGGTCTATTTGCTTCATTGATTTTCTTTATACTTTTGCTATAAATACAAACCTGGTCTGGTATCAACAATTACTGGAGTAAAGGAAAGTGGCTAGTAGTATACATTGCTTTGATGTCAGTTCTATCCTCTTATAAAATCTGTTTTTCTTAAAGCTGCGGCCCAAAATATTTTTCAAATCTTAACAGGTGTTAAAAATGTGGGAGTCCACACAGATAACAACATGTTTGTTTCTTATAAAGTGTGGTGAGCAACGATTTGGCCAAAACAGCACACCGCACACTAAAGCTGGGTTTATGGTAGTTTCCCTGGCCCAAGGGTGCGCGAAGTAAAACAATGAATTAGAAAGATAGTTAGTTTGTTTTTAAATGCTTTGAAAAGAGATCTCTATTTTGCCAGCCAAATCATATTGTTTACATGATATTAAACCTTTTTATCATTATAATAAATGTAATACTTGATTCCTTTCTTAAGTTTGCCTCACTTCATTGTGTTGTTGAAAGCTGCAACATTTATGGAAAAGCGTTCATTCAGAAGTAATTTAAATATGTCAAAATGTCTGCTGTCAAAAGTCATGTGGGTTAATGTGTCACGATGCTGGAAATAGAGACAGCCTGTTCCTCTGATATTCTCATTTTGTAAGCAGAATGTGTGGAAACCCATCTGTGCTGCTGATACAGAAGGTGTGACTCCATGTCAACCATTGCTAGGGGTGCAGCGAGGAGGAGTGGGAAGTGTTGTTGAGGTGTTCAATGTACATATTTTTTCAAGGCATCTTTGACTTTGAAGCAGTCTTAGGTGGGTTGATGGCTTGGCTTATGCAACACTGCTACTGTAGATGTACAATGCACTGTGTTTCCCTTATGCACAGTCATGTAGGCTCTGCTCAGTCTAAACAGTCCAGGCTATAAATCCCTCCGCAGTAGTTTTTTACAAGCATGCTGAAGGTTTGCGAGCACCGATCGATTGTGAATCATTTCTTCAGGTTTGGCCTCTCTATCAGCTAAGCTAGTTGTTAACAACACCTTTGTCTTAAAACGAAGCAATATCTATTGAGCACCTCTCGTCACTCAAGAAGGACAAATGTCTCTGTGAAGCAAACTATGCTTTGTCATCTTTTGTTTCCTTCAACATCTCACTAGCCTCTCGATTTATCGTCTGACCCCTTCAAGTGGTCCTACCCCCCATGATGAGAACCACTGCATCATGTCATCACGACGGCCATCTACTACCTGTGGCTCTCCAGGTTACATTTAGTAAAACACATACAGTTTTATTATCCATGAGTATCAACAATAAATTAGAAAACAACTACATTCTACTCTTCATCTTGTATGCAGTATCTTATATGTCAGATCCACAAGGTATTCAGCCCGGTCGCATGCAAAGGCATGTGAATGACACAATATGGCACAAGTCATTTTGCGTGCAATAAGAACGCTGTTCTTGCTTTTGGCGTGTGATATCTTATTACACAGAGACATATATTTAGGTTTAAAAAAAAACAAAACATGGATATCAATATTGTATAATACCTCTAATTGAGTACAGCAAAAAACAATCTAATATTTTCAGCTCAAGAGATTTCTACTCTCGTGAGGAAACAAAGCACCACTTCAGTGATAGGACACAATGATGTGATTAGGTGTTCTTGGAAAAGAGAACATGTTTACACTAATCCATCCTGACTCCAGATATTTGTGCTCCGATTTTCCTCAGTTCTTCCTTCATTTGAAGTTTCTCTGTGCCTCGCCCTGTTCTCAATATATTCCTCCATTTATTTATTTATTTCCTCAATTTCCCTGCATATATATGTCTGGAATTTGTATGAGACACATTATTTGCATTAGTGGCTGTGCAGAATAAAAATTGGAACTCCATTTTCCCGGCTGGTCTGATTCAACCTTGTTTGTTCGCTGCCCTTTATTTCTTTTGCTCCCTATTTGACATTATTTGGCCAACTTGTTTGTTGTCATACCCAGTTTGTTCAACTCTGTTTGTCTGCCTTTGTATTTGTCTTAATGTTTACAGAGAGCAAAGATGTATTTGTTCTCTCTTGTTTGCTGTTGCTGTTTAGCGAGGAGGTTTTTCCTACTGCACTCGTAGAGACCACAGAGAGGAGCTGTGCATTCCCCAACACGTTCAGCTGCTCATTCTACATGGAGCTCCACTGAGAGGCTCATAGTAACTCATAGCTCTTCTACCAAAGGTGGACACAATGACAGCAAAACACATGCAGTATAATGTAATTCAATATGATAGTTCTTCATTAAAGGTACTAAATTTGATATTCAGAGCATTACTATAGCAGCAAATAACTATTTGCTATATGTAAAGATATAGAGGAGTAATGTCTACCTGAGCAGAGAATGAAGTCACGCTCCGCCTGTGCTTTGTTGACATGTGATTTTAGTACATGTCACAACGACGCCGTCGTAACGGAATCGTAGCACCGGCCCTCTGGTTCCCCCGCAGGCTTGCTGTCCGCCATGTTGAGAGTCATTGAGAGACAATAGAAATGCTCCCAATCCCGTATTTAGCTAATTTAAATGCTACCTTTGATAAGCTTGTATATTTCAGTTTTTTGTTGAATATTGTGACAGTGTTTAGGCTTATAGTAGGTTATGGTAGTAGATGTTTGATTGTAGAATAATGCCTATCACTTATACCTTGGTATAGAGCGGAGATGTGCAATATTTTAGCCATGCCTCATTATCAATTATTTTTCAATTAATTGACTTGTTTGACATATATCATAATACTGTGAGGAAAAATAAACATCCCAAGTCCTCAAAGCCAAAGGTGACATTTACTTATTTTTTTTTATTTTTTGTTCAACAAAAACAACAAAAACTGAATACTTTAGGGCTGTCCCGAATACTATTTTTTTTGTCTTTGAAGCTTTGGTGATTAATATTGGAACATATTTGAGGCTTTGCAGCTCAGCGCAGCAGGCTGACATGTTCTTATGTCGGTCTCCATGCTGCCACACTACTGTACACACACAACAAACAGTGATATACGTCTGAGAATAAATAATAATAATTCATGTTGAATATGAATAATGAATTATGTTGCGGAATATTCTTTATTTCATAGGCAATTATGGGATTTATACTTTATTATTACATACTTGTATATATAAAAATGAAGCATTTGAATACTGATTTGGAGGCTGATTACCATGGCAATGGTTGAAGATTCGAAGCATTTGGGTCAGCCCTACTTCCTATTTAGTCCACAATGATACAAAACAGAGAAAAGCAGAAAATCCTCCCATTAAACATGTTGTATGTTTGGCATTTTGCTCAATAAATGACTTTAAAAAACAGACAATTTAAAAAATACTTGTTGATTATTGTTCTTTTGACTAACGTCTTCAATAATAACCATTCACTTAGAACCAACATATCACAGCTCTAAAGTGATGTTTTCATTATATTTGTGGATATATCCAATAAATATGTCAATATGTGTGCACAGGCCTAAAATACATGTGCTTATATCTCCAGCAGGAATATTCTCCCCACAGTGCTATGATTCCAGTTGTTGAATTACAAACGACACAAGGGTACATAGTGATTTGTATTTAATTGTTTTTTATGACGATGTCCCAGCCCCCTGTGGAGCCACAAAGGCTGAAAATATACGAAGCAAAATGTTGGTGTGCAAGCAGTAAAACCAGAGAGGGCTTGTCCTCCTCTGAACCAACAAAGAGGTCATGTTTATATAAAAAACCTCCATGTGGGTGGGGGGGTAGCGACTCATTGTCATCATATGAACACAGAAATGCCAGGCCTCCCTGGTAATAAGAGAAAGCTCTGAGGTGGCAATGACCAGTCTGACATCCACCATACTTCCCCGACCTTTGACTTTATGCAATCTTTCTATGTCCAAGCAAACATTATCTGGGTCATGGAAATACAAATGTCAAGTATTTCCGCATGAGAATAGTTGTGATGTGGACCCTGGGGACAAACAGGGCCCTTTGTTTCTTTTCCTCTCAGCATTGCCTCCCTTTTCTGATCCCTCATTCGCTCTCTTCCTCATTCCCCTGTCTTCATCATGACTTCCTCTCTTTCCCTCTCTTTATTTTTCCATCTCTCTCCTTCCCCGTCTCTACGCTGCGGCACACAGGACCTGTCCACTTGTTTGTAGATAGCATTGTGGTAATGTTGTGTGGCAGTTGCTGAGGACGATGGCCGCCGGGTGTTTTGTGATGTAATGATCCCTGCCATCGCCTCTCACCCCCCTCCGGTCAGTTTAGGGGAGAAGGGGATGGAAGGTAACGGGCCAAGTACAAACATGCATAAGGAGGAGCAGTGCCGGGGAACAGTATCCAAACGGAGCCAAGCTTGTGACTGGACAGTTGCCGGCTCAGATGTGTTACAGGAAAATTAGCCAGCGAAGTAAACAGACTCTACGTTTCCTCAACAACTACTGCCGAGGTGCACTTGGAGGAAGCACCCAGATGCTCTGGTGAAAATGCAAAAGATGGCGGTTGCTCTGTGAGGCTCTCGTGTGTGAATGTGTTTAACAATGTGCCCGTGAAGCAAGTCTATACTGGAAAAGGGCATGCGTGCCATCACTAAATGTTTTCTTGTTAATTAGATGTCACACAGAAGAGAGAATTAGATATAGCGCCATCTCAGTATTGCTTTTGCCTAAAGAATGCAAACACATTCATTAGTTCAAGCTTCTTAAATGTGAAAGTTTACTTGTGTTTATTAGTCTAATGACTTAAATCTATTTGTGTTATGAACAAAACTAGAAATTTCAACATGTCAACTTCCGTTCGGGTAATAGTGATGGACACTTTATTCACTTTTTTAAAAATTGAAAATCCTAATCATCAATCATTAGTTGCATCCCTACACTCTTGTATAGTTTGTAAGGAAATGGTAGAGATCATGGCGTCATTGATGTGTGAGCAGAGAATATATATATGAATAGTATCGACCGATACCGCAAGTTCAGGTATCGGAATCGGTGTTGGGAAGGAATAAATGGTATCTGTAATAACTTGATGCCAGGCGATATTGCCAGGAGGCTGTTAGAAGAGGGGTGCTCGGCTTTTGCTCATTTCCAGTCCATACAAGTCCGTACAATGCTTTAATTTTTTTTCCTGCAGTTGTCATTTTTTCCCTCAGAAAAGTGGTAAGCACGTCCATTATGATGGCAAAAGCATTGGGCAAACATACCATGAATTGGAACATCAGTAAACAAGTGTGAAAGCAGACCACTGAGGTTAGAGGGGGACAATTGACCTCAGGTTCAGACGTAAACAAACAAACCCAGTGTGAAAACAACTAAAGAAGCTGTTGCTGGGTTGTTCGTGGTCTAGGATTCTGCTTCCTCTGTCTCAGTAATTTACAGCTGCCTAGTAGCCCATAGCTATTGATTCACGTTGCATTTGGCTTTATTGTGTCTGTAATCCAGCATGTCTGCTATCATCTGCTCAAGATGTTGCAGATAGGAAGTGAAGGTGGAAGTGTGTTTAGGATTCTGACTGGCTGTTCTCGGCACAGCCAGAGGTTCAGTTCAGCTGCCAAGACAATAAAACCTTTTAAAATGCACAACTGGAATTGCAAAGCCATAAAAACAAAATGTATAATGCAAATGTTTGTACGTTGTCAGCGTTGACATGCACACAAAAATCGGTAGATTGTCAATCATTCATATCTTACCTGTTCAGCTAACAGCTGAATTTAATGATATACCAACAACTAATCTATAATAGATGAACAAAAGAACAGAGCGCTTTCCAGCTCAGCAACGTGAAAATACTGTCAGTCAGGGATCCATGTTTGGATTTGAGATAAAAAGAAGACTGTAGGTTTAAAGGTATGAACACTGGTAATGACTAGAGGAATGTGGGATCCATTTCTGTGGTGATAAAATTGGTCCTTTTTTAGTAGTCGCTGCATTTTGAAACCACCAAATTCCACATAAATGTTTGAGCTCTTCAAAAGTGGCACACAGTTGACAGAATAGAAACCCACAATAGACCAACATTTGGTTTAGACTGGAATGGGATGTTCCGAAAAATAACACTGTAAAGTCATCGTAAAGCAGTGGTTCTCAAGATGTTTCTGACTTTCCCCCTTTGGAGGAAGAAATATTTTCGTTTCACACAATATGCAAATTAACTGTAACTTCCCTAAAAGATTAATAATCTGTGTTTTTTCTTCAGATGACAAACATAACCGATAATGTTTTGGGAAGAGATAAGTTAACATTTAGTTATGGTGGTTATTTCAGTAGTAAGAAACAGCCATTTCTTTCAGTTCTTTTTTTATTGACGTGACAGGGATGTAATGTTTCTAATTTCAGAATTTCAGACGTACTATACACACTGGTCTCTCTTCATCTCCCGCCGCATTCATTATTATTTATAGTTCTATAAATATTATTTATGGTGCTGTTAGATTGTTGCTAGACCGCCCTGTTACAGGTGCGTGCGGGAGGGAAAACAGTTTTTAACCAAAGATGGAAGCAGAATAGTTCTTTAGATAAAAACATGTTGTGAATTAGAGTATTGTATGTTTTTACAATCATTTTGAATTTTGGACTGAGGACTGAAGCAATATCATAGACAGACAGAGCACTGCGTTGCTTGCTCTGTGTGTTTGAGAGAGAAGAGAAGCTGGAAGGTAATGTTTCTGTACTGCTATTAATAATAATAATTTGAATGACAACGTTATGTATGAAGCTTTGAACCTGTCTGTGCAGCCCTATTTCATCATATTTTCTTTTGATTACCGTCAGCTGAGCACGTTGTCTTGTTCGTCTCCGAAGCATCGTCTGTTTTTCTTTTGTCCCTGTCAAATATCTGTCCATCCTGTAAACCCACAGACTGTCTGAATGAACACCATTGCTACCATGGATGTATGAAGAGCCAATTTGTTGACTCTTCTGCTGTGAAAAAGACTCCGATGTAAAAGCATTAATTCCCAATCACATGCGCTCCACCTGTCATACCTCTGCGCCCCACAGTTGAGAACCACTGTCGTATAGTAGCATGAGTGAGAACAAGGCTTTGTGGGTTGAGCCACCATTGCGGTCGTCTCTGGAGGACACAGCAGACCTACATATTCCAATCAAAATCTATTCAATCCGAAACACAACTAATAGGAGGAAAATTGTCAGTAATTAAAATGTACATCAGAAGTTCTTGTTGAAAATACACCACAGGCTGCTCTTCCATCTGTTAATTACTCTATGAGTGGCTGGTTAAGTGAGTGCCTTGGCAATATGCTCATTTCAGATACATTCAGCTGACAAGCATGACTTCAATGATGAGGTTTATATTTTTGTGTTCGTTGAGGCCAAATTTGATACATTTCTTCAAATATTTCCTCTCTTTCTTTTTTGCGAAAACAAATTA
Source organism: Sebastes fasciatus (assembly GCF_043250625.1). Classification (NCBI taxonomy): domain Eukaryota; kingdom Metazoa; phylum Chordata; class Actinopteri; order Perciformes; family Sebastidae; genus Sebastes; species Sebastes fasciatus. The sequence goes on from NC_133804.1 coordinate 27,202,861, forward strand.
CATTTTAAAGCAAAGTTTTCATATGCACAAAATTACCTTGCAGGTCAGGTTTGCATAAATTAGTGTTTATCAGTCTAGTCTGAGTTATTAAATAAGGGGTTAGAAGATGCAGCATATCACTTTCAAAATATGTTTTCTGCACAAATGTGATTCATACTACTGAACGTGTCACAAAAATAATTTATAGAAATATTCTTCACTACACAAACATCATCTTGACTTTGGATTGATGATGCAATTGTGTTTTTTTTATATAAATGATCTAATGTTGACAACTATTATCTTCATGCTTCATCTTCATGCTCACCACGGCAGACTTTTAAAAATCCTCATCCATCATAGTCCGCGTCTTGCTGTGTCAAAGCTCCCAGCACAACTTGTCATTGTCTCTATTCCTTCCTGTGTCATATCTCAGGAAGATGTCATTTCAAACAATCAAAATCACTTATGTCTGTATAAAATTCTAATTTTAGTAAACGTGCTACTATAGCTTAAAAAGCATTGTACTATAAACAAACCTGATTATGCTCATAATGTCAACAAGCTCAAGAGGTCGCTCTTGTGACCAGGAACTACATTTCTGGTAAGAACATCTTATATTACATCTGTTTTCACTTCCAATTAAACAGATTATTAATCTAGATATAGTTGTTTTAAACCTGTCTGAGCCTCATCTCCAATGGTCCCACTATACACTGTTTTAAATGTGACATATCATGTTCATTTTTAGGTAAAATTGTATTATAACTGCAAAAAAACAAGAAAGTTTGCCTGGAATAAATAGAAGAAATTAAAAATAAAGATTTTCAGTGTTCCTCACATAGTCTTTTTTTCTCCACATTGTATTAGATGTGTAGGATAAATTAAAAAATAATCATATTGCATTATTGAGTTGGTGTAAGTTAGATTGTCCTTTATATAAGAGTTGTAGGTTTGGGATCCAAATGTTAATGTTTTCAAGATAATCTTTCTTAAGTTTCCTGATTTCCAAACAAATCTCTCTATTGTCTCATAGACATAATCATTCAGTGTTTCAGTAATGTGTATATGCTTTATTTTCACTCAGTCAATCACGCACCAAAGAGCCTGATCTGTGCCAACTCTGAGAGCTTTCTGAAGCTACTTTGGATGGACTGGCAACGTCTGTGTTGAGGCAAGCCAAGCCCCAGTAGAGCTGCAGTAGACAGCTGCATACTACTGAGCAGCTCCCAGATATCTACGCTAATAGTGTTAAAAGTTGAAAACTGAGTAAAACTTTTAGAAATGTAATTCAGCTTCAGATATGTAAATATATTTGGAATAAACCTTCAGATACATACAGTATATGTGTCACTCACTTTGAATATCAAACCTTGGAGGAATCCTTTTGAATTGCAAAGTGTTGGGTTGTGGATATTAGGGTCAGAACACAGCGGAGTGCTTTGCCTTTAAGCCCCGGCATCTGCAAATCAGCTCAAATGACTGTGCTCAGGTTACACAACCGTTCATTATAATGTTGAAGCTGAAGCCAATGGTGTGTTTTCCCATGAAGAACGCCATCACAATGAATTCTGATTGCGATGATTCACCCTCAAAATTAGTCCTGTTTCTCTTCTTGCGAGGGACGTGCTTCCAGTAACAAAAGCATGTTTGCACACTTTCATCTGGCTATCCCTCGCTAAAGTGGGATCGCCCACACATTCCCCTCTACACTGAAAAAGGATTTGATCACTGCTGCCAAGCGGAGTCAACACACAAGTGTGGAAATGTATTGCAAGGAGTGGGAGAGATCTGTGTGCAAGCTCAGTCTGCCTGTGATGTCTTTATCAGGCCTATGCAAATAGAGGCATTGCCACACTCCAGCAATGCGTGGAATACATTGAGACGCTGTTATGATGCAATATCAGGAACCTGGACAAAAACGCTTTGTTTCATTGACTTGATGACATACTGTAAACACTGTCTGAAGGTTTTCCTTTGAAATCTTACTCATCAATTTGGTCATTCAATTACTGTTTCTTACTGAGCGTCAGTCGAAGCCAAACAAACCGTGAAGTTTTCATCATTTGGCTCTGTGATGTTGTTTTCCTTATCAACTATGACTGGCGATAATACAGCGTTAACCCAGATTCATTTTAACGCCACTAATTTCTTTAACACATAAGGTACGCATTTTTTTTAAGGTCGTAACAGGCTCAGTTTTTAAGCTAGAGTGAAGATACTGGCATCATATGAAACTAAAAAAAAACAAGGAATCCATTGGTACCAACCATGTCATACCAGTTTGTCGTGAAAGAGGCCAAATAACGCTCCAAATCTACGCTAAATTTTGGCGAGGAAAAACTATCATTGCCATTTTCAAAGGGTTCCTTGACCTCTGACCTCAAGATATGTGAATGAAAATGGGTTCTATGGCTACCCAAGAGTCTCTCCTTTACAGACATGCCCACTTTATGATAATCACATGCAGTTTGGGGCAAGTCATAGTCAAGTCAGCACACTGACACACTGACAGCTGTTGTTGCCTTTTGGGCTTGAGTTTGCCATGTTATGATTTGTGCTTTGTGATTAATGCTAAATGACAATATTTCTCATTGTTTTGTGTTGCTAATTGATTTCCAATAATAAATATAAACACACATCTGCATAAAGCAGCACATTTGCCCACTCCCATGTTGATAAGAGTATTAAATACTTGACAAATTCCCCTTTAAGGTATATTTTGAACAGATAAATATGTGTGATTAATTTGCGATTAATCATGATTAACTATGGACAATCATACAATTAATTGCGATTAAATATTTCAATAGATTGACAGCACTAATTATATTATAATGATCAATGGGATTGTAGTGAGCTGGAAGACTTGTGAATATAAATACGTGGAAATAGTAATGAGCTTAATAATGAGTCAGAATAAAACATACATGTTACCTTTAGGTCAGTTAGTTCAGTGAGAGTTCACGCTTCTTCTCCTGTGGCTTCCTAAAGATTTAAAACAGTTGGATAGCACTTTTACTAAAAAAGTCTCATCTTTATTTTGGTGCATTTAAATAATGAAATGAAGTAAAAAATATATATCATCATGAAAATTTAACTATGTCTTTACACCTTAGCTGTGGATTTTCACACAACTCCCACAATCCTCTTAGCAAAGGAGAAGAACTCTTCTGTACATCATCTTGACAAAAGCACTTTGGCATTGGCACTTGTTTTTGGTTTTGTTGTATTTTTTTTTCTTTTGTCTTTTGGCCCCTTTCTAACTTTCGAGTGTCTGCTCCACTGTCGGGGGCCCCAAGAGGCGTCGAGTCATACACCAGGCAGCGCTCACCTTCACAGAAACCATCTTTATTCATGTTTTCATGACTTTGCCCCCCGGGAAGCATGTTATAGACAGTAGACTTGAGGAGAGAGACCCCCAATCACTATCAAGTACTTGGCATGCACATCCATGACAATCCACTACTTGCTGAGATAAATTGCTTGCTGTTCCATGGTGAAAACCTGCAATCACTAGAGGCCAGACTTGCATAGTTTCATGCAAATATGTCGTGTAGAATACTAAACCGTGTCTGTCTAGGTAATTTGAGCCCAGTCATTTATGTATATGCAGTACACTGTAATGCAAACAGACAAATCAATGCCACAGTCCTCTAAGTTCACATTGCATTCCTATTGAGAGTGTACTTAAAGCTTATAGGCGAGATTCTTACAAAAAATATGTAAAATCAATATTAGTTCTTTTATCTCAGTCTAAATTACAAGTGGGTTTGTAAAGAGCTCTCCACTCCCACTAATTGGGACTACGTTTTCTAAATGGATTTTTACTGTTTGGTATGGGCAGTGGCCAAGACTCGTACCCTCTCTGCCAGAAATGACTTTATAATAAGAATCACATTTATTGTCTCATTCTTTGGTATAAAGAAATCATATGGACGAGGTTGTTTAAGTGTTCTGAATACTGTTTACTGACAGTCTTCGTATTGTCTCTGGGTACTGGCTATGACATTTCTCAAGTTGTTGCCTTTTAGTTGCTATTTGGAACTGCCAATCTGAGAGTCTTAGCACAACTTGAAACTACTGAAGCTACGACTGACAACACTGAAGGACTCTTTTTAAAAAAAACCTTTTTCCCCCTTTGACATCTATCATGAAACATAAGCACTGGAGAGACCCATGGGTATGCTGTCATGAGTGATGTGTCTGTTAGACACGAGATATGTACTCCGTCATACGAAGTCTCTTAGGGGGATTGATGATACCAACCTCTGCGCCGACTTACCTATGAACTAACCTCTCCAGCTGCCTGTGTATTGTATCCATCTATTTATAGTAGGGCTGTCAATCGATTCAAATATTTAATCGCATGATTGTCCATAGTTAATCGTAAGTAATCGCACATTTTTTATCTGTTCAAAATGTACCTTAAAGGGAGATTTGTCAAGTATTTAATACTCTTATCAACAGCGGAGTGGACAAATATGCTTGTTTTATGTATTTATGTATATACGTATTATTGGAAATCAATTAACAACACAAAACAATGACAAATATTGTCCAGAAACCCTCACAGGTACTGCATTAAGCATAAAAAATATGTTCAAATCATAACATGGCAAACTGCAGCCCAACAGGCAACAACAGCTGTCAGTGTGTCAGTGTGCTGACTTGACTATGACTTGACCCAAACTGCATGTAATTATCATAAAGTGGGCATGTCTGTAAAGGGGAGACTCGTGGGTACCCATATAACCCATTTTCATTCACATATCTTGAGGTCAGAGGTCAAGGGACCCCTTTGAAAATGGCCATGCCAGTTTTTCTTGGCTAAAATTTAGCGCAAGTTTGGAGCGTTGTTTAACCTCCTTCGCGACAAGCTAGTATGACATGGTTGGTACCAATGGATTCCTTAGTTTTTTTTAGTTTCATATGATGCCAGTGTCTTCACTCTAGCTTTAAAACTGAGCCCGCTACAAACTAAAAATCGCAAGTTGTGTTCATGCCTTGAGGAAATTAGTGGCGTTAAAACGAATTAGCATTATTACTCTCTTATCGCGTTAACTTTGACAGCCCTAATTTATAGCTATGTGTCAAGCTATTGTATATCATTGCTGCTCATCAGTGAAATATCTTGCGTCATGTTTCCGAGGCAATGGCATATCCTTTTCCTTATTCTTCTAACTCCTATCTCTTTTGCTTCTCTCTCTCTCTCTCTCTCTCTCTCTCTCTCTCTGCTCCTCTCAGTCGTTATCCTTCACATGCACACATGTGCATGTAACATCAAACGTGTAGTGTAATCGTATAATGAGTCAGAGCTCCTTGGAGCAGCTGGGGCCGCATGTATACAGCAGTTGTAAATAGACAGATTTAATCTGTTGCCTTCTGGAGATTAATGGCAACCAGTGCAGTTAACCAGATCTAATTGGCATTTAGTTAATTACAATTGGAATCTGCAACAAAGGGTTTTAACTGTGCTGAAACCACAGTCCATCAACTGTAAGCCAAGAGTCAGCTTGCTTGATGTGTGTGAAAATATACAGTGACGATGTAGGGTGTGACTTTAAGCATCGAGGCATAGGGAGATTTCAGGCCACATCAAGTGTGTTAATGTATCTGCCCATCACATGAAAAGCATTTCACTGCTGTAATCTTGTACTACTCAGTAACTTTCTGCAATTTTGGTGATTTACATTTTCAAAAATGGATTCAAAAGTTGAATCTGTCGAGTCTTCTAAAACTCACTGTCAAGTTCTTAAATTGCTAGTTTTCAATGTGGTTAATGTTGTAAATTGAAACAAAACAAAACAAAAAAAATGCAACAAACTATCTGGTTAGGTTTAGTTAAAAAAAACTCATGATTTAAATAAGTGAGTGTTGACTTTTGGTTTCACGCGGGACATGAACAGCGGTCTCTTGAGCAAAAGTGTGGTGTTTGTTTGACCCATCCACCACCAACCTCCTCCCAATGCGGATGTCCGCAGACTATCATTAGAAACGCATTTGTGATACGTCAAAAACAAACGTAATCCGCGACTAAAATTACATTTCCCTTGAAATGTTATTCAGAATACAGTTTCTATGTACGGGAACATCATGTTTAGGAGACAGGGCTGATAGCATGTAATATGTTTAAGTGAATGTTACATCACTTAAAAAAAACATGCAATTTTTCTATTTTTTAGGTTGTAACAATTCATAAAACTAATGTATCACTCAGTAGACAAAGTGAATGAGATTGTTTGAAAATGATCAGCACAACCATCTTTGTGACATTGTTGTAGTTGTATACAGTAATTTGTAAAGAGAATACTGGAGCATAAAGGTTTTTAGATGCTCAGGGATCAATTAGCCCAGTAAAGCTGCCATAGCCTTGATGTAATGGATTTAGTCATTTGCATCAGTCAGTATGCTCTGGCATTGTTATTTAGGGATTATCTTTCTTTTTGGTATGTTGCTTATAGCATGCTTCATGAACTGAATCAATACGACGAGACCCATGGGGGACTATTAAGCCTTTTCTTGACATGATTGTACAGCAGTGACAAGTGTTCACCTCCTAATGTCATACTGCGATGTTCATTTGACAAGTAAGACTAATAGTGATAAATAACTGTTTGTCCCACCACAATGTTAAGTAATTAGGATGACTAGGGATTGTAGATTTTATAACCTCTGACGATGACCTTAAATTAACAGGAGTTTAAAAATGAAAGAAGCCTGCACAGGGGTTTTAAGTCTGGGGCCTTGTGAGGGGGCCGTGAGGTCGAATGCTGCTCGTCTGATGTGCTTTCTTAATTACCCTTATTGAATTCATTATTTATTTGCTCTGTTGAACCTGCTTAACCTTTCTGCCCTTCAGCAAAAAAATGATTTAGGAGGCAATGGGGAGTTAGCCGAGACCTCAACCTGTGGGAGGACGTCCAAGTTCGCTTCACCTCTTTGAAAAGTCATCAAGTGGAATTAATCAAATTCTGAAATATGAGCTAGAAGATGTAAATTAAGATGCTTAATATTTTTCAGAGGTCACTCAATAGAAAGATTATCAGTTAAAATATTTGCTGAACGTGATATTTAAAAAAAAAGCCAATGCATTTCCTTTTCAATTCTTCTATATACTTATATGCAAAATACCAAATCAGTGTTTCCTGACAGTCAGGTCATCATGTCCCCATTGAGATTCTGCCTTGACATTTCTGTCATGCGGTACGCTGCTACATGTCAAAACAACTCATCACACAATTCATACATGGAAGACAAGCTATGGTTTTGGCCAAATCTCATTAAAATCTGATGGATGGAAATTCCGTCTTCCAATTGCATTGAAAACCATTATCTAGTCATTAGTTCAAGGTCTCTAATAACTGGATACAATAAACAGTACATCATTTTGAGTCGTGTGAAGGTTAACTTCACCGGTATTCATGTAATTTATTCATATTAAGATGATCCCACTTTGCTGTGAGGTTAACGCGTGCTTCTACACAAAGGCTGTCGGAGTTGTGGCTTTATAGTTGTACTGAAACATGAGTATAACTTAGGGGTGTAACAATACGTGTAATTGTATAGAACCATTCGGTAAAGGATGTTTGGTTTGGTCCGCGACATCCTTTCGGTACGCCCTGTGACCCAAGTAGTTGTTTATGTCTACTACTCACACACCCCAAACTAATAATAATCATAATCAGAAATACTTTATTGATCCCGGGGGAAAGCTGGGTTACATTTACATTACAGACATTTCTGTTACTTACTTTTGTTATTCATTTATTATTGACAATATGTCAGTATTTGAGTGTCTTAACTGTTAAAGTAAGAATCATGAACAATGAGCAACTGCAGACTGCATTTTTCTTTGTTTTCCCTGTTGTACCGAAAACGTACCGAACTGTGACCCAAAACCGAAGTACATACCGAACTGTGAATTTCATGTACCGTTACACCCCTAGTATAACTTAAAGAGAAGTGAAATACAATACGATGAATATATTTTCAAAAGCAAGCATAAAAATGTGCTTATGTACAGTTTGAGGCATGGTGCGTTAATATTTACTATTAGCATAGTGATCCTAATATTAAAGGGGCCTTATCATGCTTATTTTCAAGTTCATACTTGTATTTTGGGTTTCTAAGAGAACATGTTTACATGTTGTAATGTTAAAAAAAAATATATATTTTTCTCAAACAGTCTGTCTGAATATACCTTTCAGACCCCCTCCCAAAAAGCAGAGTCTGCTCTGATTGGCTTGCGAGAAAAATATGGTGCACCTTTGCAAAGGTAGTTCTCAAGCTGGTAGATATATTCTAATGAGCCTGCATGTGACATAGGAAGGGGAGCCAAATCTGATTGGCTTGTTGAATCACATGTTTTTTCTGATCTACAAAAAAACTGACTGGGTTGTCATATTTCACATTTTATGTGTTGGAAAGCACTCCAGATACCCAAATGTATGAGAACAAGCACTGAACAATTAAGTTGATGATGATATGTCCCCTTTAAAATATTTGCATAATTTAAATATCCAAACATCTCCCTCAGAAAATATTTCAAATATTCTGTAATTCAGCATATTCAGCATCAACTGGGCAATTTGGTAGCTGTATTCTGTTGTTCATTTGTGTTCTCTGTGGGAATAAACATAAGTGCTATTTTTATATAGGTTGCACTTTTCTTTGCCAGTTTTTGCACAGCTTGTTGCCACTTTGCATCTTTGTACCTCTGATCTTAGTTTCTCCTTGTGTAGCTGGTTTCCATAAAAAATAACTGATATCCCGCTGCTCCTTGTCTCTTAGTGGCTGCATGTCTGTGTGCACCCTAATGTCGGCCAGAGACACTGCTAGGCTCTTTTTTTTTTTGAAAAGGAACCACTTAAGGGAAAGTTACTGGGTTGGTTTTAGTGATGATGATAGCCCTGAATGCATTTGTATTCCAATACAGTCCGTCAGTAAAATCCATTCACTCTCATAGGCCACAGTCTGTTAAAAAAATGTATGTCCTCCATCCGTCTTGCTGTGTCTTAGAGAAAGTTCTTCCTCAATTACCAGTCAGATGGGAATTTTTAGCTCACATAACTCTACAAAATAGCATTTCACCCAAACTAGGGATTGTACAATGACATTGAGTTGCCAAAAAGCGGGGGGGGGGGAAATGTGGAAGTGCATTGAAATGAGTTATAAACCCTGAACATGGAACACCTATCAGCTCCACTCCATTGGGCAAATGTGTCTGTTTACTCCAAGTCCTTGAAGGGCTGTGCTTTTGAGTTTGGCAGCTACTGGAACACATCTCATGGTCACATTTGCCTTCCGTTGCCATGGCATTGCAGGCAGAACTCGCTAGATAGTAATGATCATTTCTGCACACCTTTAGCATCCAACTCACTCTTGGCAAAATGCACTGAGACAGAGCGAGAGAAACAGCATGCACCAATTTGTGTGTCTGTCTGTCTCAAGGATTCAAGTAGGCATAGCCCAGCAGTTTCATGATTTTGTGAAAAAGAGGGCAAAAAAAATCACAATTTGCTAGATCGCCCAAAGGCCTGGCATGATCATTTATTTATGTGTTGGTTCTGCTCCTTCATAGATGCTTTGTGAATGATTCATGAGTTAATTCATACAGTAAATAACAAAAGGTGAAACAGTCCGTCCATACATCGGGAGCTTACCCAAATACTGCTCCAGTCCTGTTGCTAACCTCTGCATTTCCTCATGAAGAATTCATGAAGCATTTTAACAGACTTTCATTCAACTTCAGATGCTGAAGTTTCGTGAAAGTTGTCATCTAATTTGAGGCAAAATTGCTTTTTTTTTTCCTGTGTGCATCTCACATTTAAAGACACATTAGCGTGAAGAAATAGCCTGCAAAAAAACTATCCTTTATATTGTGTGGAAAGGACTCTGAAGGCGTTTCAGTCTTCCACTTCTCATTAGTACTGACTGTGATTCTGTGGCAAATCAGTGGGGTTTGCCGTGAAAGGCAAGAAAAAATGTATTCAGATCAAACTGAATTATGAAGTAGCCCTGGAAAATTGGGGTCAGTGATGGATCCCTTTGATTTTTTTTCTCTTTCTAGCAGCTCTGTGTCCATATAACTGAGGTCTGATTTAAAATCCATATTCAGTAAAACGTAGTGCAGCACAAAACATCGTGGTCATTTGAGGAAAAAAAGAAAACTCTCGCCAGTGAATTCAGGCTGTTGTGTAGATTAAAGGATTATGTCTCCTCATGTTTACTGTGTTGAAGTCAAAGGGACAGGTACAGGTGTAAAAATAGTCAAAGCAGTTTCATTTGAATATGTATACGTTTTGTCTTTCAACCTTTTTTCCAATTCTCAGTACCCTAAAACAAATCTACTAGACTGGTTTCTCATTTTCTTTGGAGATACTACTCATCTGTATTTTTCATACATGGCTCTGTCAATTATCTATTTACATTATTAATACAACTATCTGAGGAGAAAGGGTCAATTGCACCATTGTACCAATTGTTACCATTGTAACATCTAGATTAATGGCTGCTGGGACTATTCTCTGAGGCATTATGATTCAGTAGCTGATGTTAAAATTTTCCACTTTCAGCATTTTAGATTAGGCATGCACCGATCCGACTTTTTCAGTCCCAGTACAGATAGCGATACCTGGGCTTCAGGTACATGATTCTATCAGTTATTACAGCAGCACCTGGTGGATAGCAGATCTCACCACTTATGTAGCGTTAAATGGTTTGTATTTGTCAAAAAGGAAAAGAACTGTGTTCATTTATCTGCCATTTCAAAAGTCGCTCATATAATTATGGATCTGGAGAACTGTAATTGAGCTTAAACCAGCTTAAACCAGTTTGGAGTATGTTGTTTGAGGGAGGATGGATTCAGCTTAGATGTAGTTTTTTTTATTTTCCTTCTAGCACTCTGTAAACGGGACCTCATGTGGTGCCAAGCAGGAGGTCTGGAACAATCAGGGCTTGTGACCTCACCTCAAAGAAAAACAAGCAGTGAGCACATCCATAACAACTCGTTTGGCTTCCTAGTGTGTGAAACAACAGCCAACCACCAGCCGTCGGGCTGTTTTTCAATGAATTGTGGATATAGACATAACAACTTTGGCACCCACCCTGCATGCCCATTCTTCACAGCGGACCCCCTTTAAAAAAGGAGCAAGAAAAAATAGGCCATAATGGTTTCCACTTCAACATCCAATTAACTGGGAGGCATTGTGTCACTATTCATTTGTAATCATTATGTATATTTGCATGAGTAATGAGAGGGAAATACAACAGGTGAGGTGCTCCCTCACTGTTGCAGATGATAAACTTGCGGCTCGACATCTCTGATTACAAACCATTAAATGGCAATGGAGGCAGTTCGCAGTCAATTGCATCCATCATTACAAGAGGACATGAATTCCTGCTACCGGCATGGGAGAGTTAGAGATAACTTGGCTCCTATTACACTGCACATACTACAGTATATATATTATCCGTACTAATTTAAATACAAACAAGCAGTAGGTTTCAAGTTAAACAACTAATTACTTTAAGATCTTAATCTGTTGGTGCTGCCTGAACATTTGTTTTGCTGTTAGACTGCTTAAGTATTCTTGATACGTGTTGCACTGCGGTGGGGCGATTTAATAAGCAATATTATTTAAACTCAGGAGAAAGCCTCAAGTTATAAAGATGAGGCAACTATGGGAAGATTAGTGGGGAATCTGCTGTTTTTTTCTTCTTCTTCTTCTTCTGTGAAAATTATCATAGATTTTGAATCTTACACTGCAATGGACAGATGACGGCATGCACTGGTCCATCTTGTTTTTACTGATATGCGCAGCAGGGTGAGTACTTTGATGCAATATGGATACTCATCATGCCAACATGATATTCTTAACTTCAAGAAGTTGATGATTACCACTTTTGTCACCTTAATAAGATCCATATTTGTTTGTTTATTTATTTGTTTTACAAATTTGGTTTGAAACTAAGTCAAACTCACTGTATATTCAATCTGATCTCATGGGAAGGTGTATAAATAGCACAACATCACAAGGACATTTTGCGTGTCATGAGAATGCATTTTAGACTTTTCGCATGTCATTTGTACACCACACAACAAAACAATAGTAATGGCCGCAGTTAGGTTTAGGCACCAAAACCACCTTGCTTAGTTTAGGTTAAATGGTTGGGCTTAAAATAAGTACGTAAACTATGTAAAACATGTACAGAAACAACGTAACACAAGTACGTAAAAAACACGTCACAAACGTCACTAAACGAACATAACTGAAAAATAACTCAACAACACTTATGGACATGAACACTGGTGAAGTGGTTGAAAGTTCTGTGTTTGTTGGACCTCTCCACCATAAGCCGTGTTTCTCACCTTTTCTTTTACGTCACTAGCTCTGAGCGTAGCATATTTACCCGGATGCGTTTACACAATACAGACTACATGGCGTACAAATGACACGCCAAAAGCAAGAACGCTCTTATTGCACACAAAATGACTTGCGAATTACAATGTCATTCATACGCCATTTACTGCAACCAGGCTGGTATATTAATGAGATGATTGAAATTGATTTTACCATAGCAACGATTGTAATGCAGCACAAAACAAAAATGGTCCGTCATAATCAGTGTGCTGCCAGGTTACTCTTTGCTCATTTAGATGTCTGAGAAACAAACACATTTCAATTTCTTCAAATAAATTAATGGAGATGAAATAATATTTCAGCAATCAAGATTAATGGCATGCATTGAAAAGTGTTACAAAGTGTTGAATTTACACACATTCGTAAGATACATAGCCAGGTAAATTACCAATAATGTAGCAGCCCACCCATTAGACAACAGACTTACTAGAAAGAAACCAACAGAGCTCTCACTGATGCAAGACATTGGGGATCCTGCATAACTAGTTGTGAATTAGGGGTTGATGTACTAGAGGTCAACCATGTTACAAAAGTTTGCGCTGTAAGTTTTCTTTAAATGGGAACACCCATCAAAGACCATATGCCACTTTTGTCTTGCACCAGTCTCAGATCTCCGAAGCCGTTTCCCAGCCAACACGCAGAACACAGTTGCCACCTTCTGCTTATCCGACCACTAAATGCATCACTTTGTTAATTCAGGTGAAAACATTTAACGTTTGTTGCCCATTTCCAACTGAAACGTGTCCAGATGTTAGAGCCCAGATGCACTGGCGTATGCTTTAGGAGCAGACGTCCCGCTCCCCATTCAAAGGCGTTTACAAGCGCCTCACCGGCTCTACCAAGATACGTGCTAATGTGTATGGATCTTTGTTTGCTTCACACAATAGCTATTGTGATGGCAAAACCATGCAATACTGCCAAAGCATGTGTGTGTGTGTGTCTTCCCAGATACTATACCATCATCAAATATTTATTCAAATCTCTGCTGAGGAAAGCCAGCTGTTGTGCTGGCCTATTTAACTGCACTGCTGGTTGCTTTTGAATCCTTGAAGCAAGAACTTCTCTTGCCCTAGGGGTCTTGGAAACTTCCCCTGCTCGCTGGCATGAGAGGTAATTGAATAACCTGTATGTGTCAAATATTTTTGATTAATCACACAGGGGCAGCAGCTACGTATGGCTCGGTGCTTAGCAGAACCATCTCCTGATTGGAATGTCACAGGTTTGATCCAAGATATAGCCGTCTCTTGTGAAACGCCCTTGAGCGAAAGACTGAATCATGACCGGCACCAGGTGTGCTGCGTCTGAGAGACCGTGCGCGCTGACTCGTCTGGTGAAAATGCATACATTTGTGTCTTGGAGCAAAAGGAAGCAATTTTAATTACCCTGTTTTGGTATTATAATTGAATGCTTCAGAAAAACAATCATAGCTTTTCTATTCATGAAGTGCTATATACGGCACCGTAGTAAACAAGAAAAAAGAAATTGATTCATTCCTTAAGGACACTTAAATATGAATATAGTATGAATATGCATTGAGCTTCCAGTATATTTTCTATAAATGTAACACATAGTTATGGCAGCAGTGCTCAAGTGAAATGTCAAAGTCATAGGTGAAAGTGAGAATATATTTTTAAATGGACGACTGGTGCGGTGAATGTTTCAAGGTCAGACGCTATTTTCAATGTATGAATAGTCAATGCGCACTGTTCATTTAAAGCAGTATGTATGCATGTGTCACGAATCTGGAAATGACATTATGCAACATGTCTCCCCTTTTCCTTTTCATGCATTTCTTGTCGAGGTTAGAGGTCCAACAAAAGCCTATTTTGTCAAATGCCTCTCCTGGTTTGACACAGTAATAAGACATTTAACAACACCGCTGATGTGTTCTGCGATTACTTTTGTCTATGTGCTCACATTTGAATACCAGCCGTGTCTTGTGAAAGTGAAAATAATATCAAGATTAATGTATGTATAGTTTTCCATGACCCTTGAACATGTGTTTTTTCTTTAAACACACACAGGCCTCACACATGCAGTTGAAGCCCGAGAAACTACGAGAGTCTGTCTATTTCTATTTGTTAATTTCCTTTCTTTCAACACTTTAGTTTCCTTATTAGAAATCTCTGCACTTAGACATCTGAGTCAGCATGATCTTGGAAAGGTCAAGTTACTGTCTCAGCTCCTTTGACATTAACAGGAACTGAAAGTCTACTGTTCGGATGGAATATGTGAGGAAAAAATGAACACAGCCTAATTTCTACACAGTGTTCTGATTCACATTTATTCTTGATTTTAGAGCTGCAACTAATCATTTTCAATCTGTCAATTATTTCCTCCATTAATCGATTAGTTAATCGCAAAATGTTTTTCAGTGTTCCGGAAGCCCAAGATGACGTCCTCAAATAAAAAATGTTGTCCACAACTCAGAGATATTCAGTTTACTGTCATAGAGGAGTAAAGAAACCAAAAAATATTCACATTTAAGAAGCTGCAATCAGACAATTCTTTTCTTAAAAAATTACTCAAACCAATTGTCAAAATAGTTGGCCATTTATTTGATAGTTGACATCTAATTGATTAAATGTTACAGCTCTACATGGTTTGCTATAAAACTGGAACATGATATAGTTGCAGGTATTTTCTATAAATACAATATACGTCACCCTCTATCCTTCAGTCTCTGTTCAGATAAAGACAAACCCTCCAACGGGGCGGAAAAAAAGAAACTTCAGGAAGAGCAACATAAAAAAGACATCCCTCTTGTTCTACAGGGACTTATTCATCCTCTCAAAGCATGATGGACTCCTCATGTGGGAAAGCTATAGGTTTACATCCTGGCTTTTGACTTTTGTGTTTTGATTTAAAAGAATATGCCCCTCCAAAATGATTTAATGCCAAAAAATAAAGACCACATTTGCTGTAATATTTTCATTATTTTGTGACCTAAGCCCATGGCTCTGGGTTGATATAATGAGAACACAATGTCAGCGCTTTAAGTACCACGTCTTCATCAGAGACAAATTAAGTGATACTTTGCCTATTAACATTGAAATGAGCCTGATGGATTGATGAGCACGTCGTCATGTAAAGTGTCTGCCTCCAACCTGCCATCTGCCGGGTGACTATTTATTTTGTGAGGAGAAAAAAAAGGGAAGAAGCTTTTACAGTATGAAAGAGTATGGGGACAAGTGGAGGTATTTTTACTCCAGCTGTGAACTACATGAAACCATAGATGTTAATCATAAATGTGGAGGAGGATGTATCTCTGGGGAACAAAGTGTTTTCATTTTAATTAGCAGGATATAATTCATATGATGAAAGAGTGAGACGAAGTCAGAATGTATGCTTCAGATCAGCGTTGACACCTTTTTTTTTTGAAAAAGTGAGGAATCAATGAAAGGGGAGTGGAGAGGCAATCTCTCCTCGGATACCCATGTCTCCCTTCATGTCTTCTTTCCCACATTGTCAGAGGCTACGGTAGCCGCGAAAACAAGAAAAAAAAATGCATGATTTATTTTTCATCTGCAGAAAAATGTGTTTGCGGCGCATTCTGAATCTTAAGTCCATGATTCAACCCTCTGCAATAGAATATTAATAGGGCGATCATGCATACCGTGCAAATGATGGATAATGTAGTGCTTCTGCGGTCAAGGCGGTGATTAAACAAATGTAAATAGTTGCAGTATGAGTTTTAGAATGCACCGTGTTTAAATATTAAAGAGATGTGACTAAATGGAGATGCGAAGGCAACACACTATATGCTGCGATTTCAGCTTCATCTTCTAATGTGACTGTAATTGTTGAAATTAGCAGTCACTAGGAGTTTGCTCATGGCACCTGGCACCTGCATAACAGTGTTATCACAAGCAGGACTCCATTTATTAGTATTATCTTAGATAGAGCACATTTGCCACTCAGACACTATTGTTCTAAGTGCAACAACCTCCCTTGATTACCAATATCACAAACAGACCGCTGTGTGAAGTGTAAAGATAAAACCATGACACGTTGTGTGACAATAGATGTAAAGACACATTCATGTATCACAAGGATAATGATCAAGAACTGCTTAAAAACTGATAAGGACACGAGGAAAGTTTTTTTTTTCTTTTTTATTCCAACAAAGAAGAAAGGGAGGATTTTCAAAGTGATCAGTAGCAGAGGTGGAAATCAGAGTAGGCATTGTGAATCAGGAAGAAATGGGAGGGTGGGAGCATGAGAGCAAGTGTCCCTCTCTGTCCCTTCTTTCTTTTTTCTTTCTGAGTTTCAGCTTACAACAGAAAACATGTTCTATTCATGCATATCAGCTGACTTGGCCGGAGCTGATTGAGCTGAACATCATCTTGGTGCCAAATTATTAGCAATCTAATGCACAGCTAAATTTTCCTCACCCATTAAGTTTCATTCCCTCTCATTATGTTGCAGTAAATGCACTGTAAGAGCTTTGCATTATACGTCTCCTATTCAATAATGAGTCTCAGGTTTCCCTCAGTATTCATTTACATTTTGAGTAGGGCTGTCGATCGATTAAAATATTTAATTGCGATTAATCACAAATGATCTGTTCAAAATGCACCTTACAGGGAGATTTGTCAAGTATTTAATACACTTATCATCATGGGAGGGGGCAAATATGCTTGCTTTATGCAAATTTATGTTTATATATATTATTGAAAATCAATTACCAACACAAAACAATGAACAATATTATCCAGAAACCCTCACAGGTACTGCATTTAGCATGACAAAATAATAACATTGCAAACTGCAGCCCAACAGGCAACAACAGCTGTCAGTGTGTCAGTGTGCTGACTTGACTATGACTTGCCCCAAACTGCATGTGATTATCATAAAGTGGGCATGTCTGTAAAGGGGAGACTCGTGGGTACCCATAGAACCCATTTTCATTCACACATCTTGAGATCAGAGGTCAATGGGACCCCTTTTGGCCATGACAGTTTGAAGCGTTATTCAACCTTATTCGTGATAAGGCTAGTATGACATGGTTGGTACCAATGGATTCATTACTGTAGGTTTTTCTAGTCTCATAAGATGCCAGTATCTCAACTCTCGATTTAAAACCAAGCCCACTACAACCTTAAAATCAAGCAAGTTGCATCAATACGTTAAAGAAATTAGTGCCATTAAAACAAATTTACGTTAATTTAAACATTATCACGTTAACCTTGACAGCCCTAATTTTGACATTATGTAACTTTTCAGGCTACCTTTGATGCTAACTTTATATTAGATGACTTCAAAGTTTTAGACTGGAGTAAAATCACAATCACTGCTTTCTTCCGCCACAGCAATCATTATGTGTGTCTTCATACTGCCTTAATACAGACTCTTTGTCATCCTGGCAGGTAGAACAAAATCAACCCCTGAAGCATCGTAAATATTCTACCTGAGCAACGTTGATATCTTTAGAGTCTTATAATGCATGAGGCTGCGTGATACCCAGAAGAATCCTCATCTGCAGGAATAAAAACTCAAGAGGGATTGTTGTTAAATGTGAGGCTGTCAACCTAAATGTCTTATAATGTATAGGGGGCATAAAAACACATTACTCACTGTAGAATCACCAGATTCAGTGCTGCCTTCCATATGCTTTTTGCTTTTTTATGCCCAGGGTCAAGTATGGTCTTTTATGCACTTGAACCCATACTGTCTAATTTTAACTATGGAGGGACTTATCTGCAGAAAGTAGAGGATTGTTTCCTGTTGTGTTCCAGTTACTCAAGTATGAGTGCATTATGATTCACCGAAGCACATGGATGAACGCCCGGTTGCTGGGTGTAAGTGTGAGCCCTAGTTGATATGAGTGATGGCTAATAGCTGCATGATAATGAGGTGGAGAGGCGATGCGGACATGGTATTCTTGTGAGCGACTCTCACCCATTAAGAGATGCATCTCTGCCCAAGCAGAAGTGCTCCGCTTAATTGGTTCATTTCATCATGGCCAAAAAGCTTTAATTGGATGACACACTGAAAGATGGATGGATGGGAAAAAAAATATAGGTGGTATCTGTGGTTGACGGGTTAGAGTGATTTGTGTGTGTCTCAGTGTGTGTGAGCGGAGGCTTCAGAGAGATTATGTTAATAGGGCCCATTAGATCAGCACATATTTTTTTGTGCGCATGACTATGGCTGTAATACACAAGAAAGTGTCTGTCTTTTTAAAATCACTAGAGACTTAACAGAAGAATGTGTTTGGCAGAGACGCTGGATGTGGGTGCGGAGCATTCAGAGATACAGAGCGGCAGCCCACACATATTGTAATGATGGGTGGATGAGGAGGAAACTAGCTAATGGAAATTATCTTATGCACATTATAACCCCGAAGCATATTAAGATGACCATCTGCCATACATTTCTCCATATCAGCACCTACAGGGAAAATAACGACACATTTATTCCAGCAATCAGAGCACCGAAGCAGTGCTGTATTTAGAAGGCCTTGAAATCACATACAGACATCACTCAGTGTTGCCATTTAAGTCAGTGCGAATACAGGTGTTCCTCTCTGACAGGAAATTCAGACAATGGGTCTCTTTTTTCTACTTTCTGTTTATTTGTTTCAGCTCATTTTGCTTCAGAATAATTGAAATGCCAAATCACTGTGACGATAGGTATTCAGAATTGCTTCCCTAGTCAATTGTTTTGGAGATAAAGAAGGAATAATTGTGTTTTTCCATTTTCACAAGTGAGGCCATTATCGCGGCAGATGTCGAGATGTTGAGTGTGTTAAACCTTCTATTTACGCGCAACCTATTACTTTAATGATGATCTGTCTTCCCCGATGACACCGGTTGATCTATTTTTATCTGTTCACACTCAAACTTGCAGTCAAATGCTGCATCTAAATGTCCAACTGGCATAAATAGACGTTCTATAATTCCACGAGTGACAAAGCTGAACAAAACTTTTCTATAGTTACTGAATTGCAAAAAAGGTAAATAAATATCCCTCCTTTTTATGCTATTACTGGTTACTTACAACAATATATATGCATTTAAACAACACCGTTTTACATGGGAGGACTACTGTAATATGTGTTTTTGGTATAAAGATATGTGTATATTACATAAATTATGTCAAAACACTGTTCGAAATGGACTATTGTCTTTGACTCGTAGACTATCGCCATCCAGTAGCTGCAAGTAGCAAGTGCAAGCCACATTACATCAAGCATAAGTTAATTTAATTCAAATATTTGTTTCAAAGAAATACAAACACAAATGTACAAAGCTATATGGTTCACCTTACTCTATTGAGGGCAGCAGGTGAGAAGGCTGTATTCACATTTAAAGGTCAGTCGCTCAGCAGCCAGCCACAGAATGAATAGAAATATAAAAAATGTAAAATATAAAAACTAAAATGTGTGTCAGCAATATAAAGTAAGGTTGTATTTACCATTTAGGCCTTAAAATAAATCTTTAGTTTCTTCCTATTAATTCAGACCTTTGACTATGTGTGGAATCTGCTTTGCATCCTTTTTTTTCTCGTACAAATTTGCTTTTGGATTGGAGTGTAAAGAAATTACACACTCTGTTGCCTTTTATGACTTTCAAAACAAAACTCGCTGCACCCAGAATCACTGTGAGACTGTGCCCTCGTGCCACTGTTTAACCTCACTTTATGGAGGTTCCTCACAATGTGTGTGCAGAATTTCCTCTCTATGGTCAAAACTAGCAGTGAGTTTGTGTGTTTTGTTGTGTACACAGTTGTGTTTTCTCGCCACTGGGTGAAATCTGTGTAATAGATGTTTATAAATCAAAGTTAATGGTGTCAGTTCTGTGTTATTTTGTGGTTGGTAATGTTGTCCCTTGGGACTCGCCGTAACTTTGTGCCTGAACGTCAAGCTTCAAGGGACAACTGTACTAAACACAGAACAAGAAGGACCTCACAACCTTGCCCACAACTTAGGGATGTCACAGTGTTAGCGATTACACCGGGCATTTTACAAGAAATGATGATGGTCAATATCTGTAGAGTGCTTTCTTTGATCTTTAACATTGGATGACTGTGTGTCTGACTTCTCCGGTCAAGTGTTTCCGTCCTCTGCACCGCAATTGCCTCAATAACGCTGTGGTCGCCTTATTGCACTGGCTTTAATTCCGAAGTATTGCCAAATAGGCGCTTTGCTTTTCGCTTTGACACCAAATCCTCCGCCATCGTCTTGTCTGTCACACTCTCTCTCTCTCTCTCGTGAGATGCCTTACGGAGCAAACAGTTTCACTTTCAGTTTGTAGCTTCCGTACTCCAACTGTGTATTGATAACACGGTGCTGATTCGTGAAAATTAACTAAATGGGTTTTATTTCTACAAAAAAAAGTGGGCGAGTGATGTAATCGGTGTATGCCCGAACACCGTTTAACACCGACTACTGCAGCAAGCCTAACACCGATATGTTCCATTGGGTCTGCAGGTAACTTATCCCATCTGTTCATTGTGTCGATGTTGAACATGACTTCTCTGAGGCTCCTGTTGGATCAGGTTCCAGTCTTCTCTGCCGATGGCTGCATGCTGTTCTTGTTTGTATCGAAACATTTTTAAAAGTTCCCTGATGCAGAAAAAATGTAGAGGCAGTAAAACAGCCAAGGAGATATAGATATAAGATAACTAAAGAAAAGGGCGATGTTTGAATGAATGATCGAATAGCTCACAGTGATTATTGAATAGTATTTCTGCTTGAAATGCCCATCCCTACGAGCAACCCCTTTCATATACACATAGTCATTTACACATAGTCATATACACATAGTCATTTCATCAAAGTAATATAAAAATATTGATTATAGCAGCTGTATATATCTGACAACTCTTGTTTGTCGTCTTCTGAGAGCAATACAATATTTTGTGGGTGGGTGAGGTGATGTAAAATGATTCTTAAAACATGACTGTGACATGTTTGTTTGCCATTTACATACATGCAGTGCATATGATGATGGCATTAGCATGTTGCAGTGTGTAATTACAGCACATGATGAAGAAAGACTCAAACAGACACCTGCTCTGCTCAGCTTGGCAGAAAAAATTAATGCCCAGGTGCTCTTTGTGTCTCTCTTTCTCTGTCTCTCATCTCCCTTTCTATTTCTGTGTGTATGTGTGTGTGTGTGTGTGTGTGTGTGTGTGTGTGTGTGTGTGTGTGTATCTGTCTGTGAGTGTTTATATGTAGGAAACAGCATGTTCTGTGTGCCAGCTATCCCAGTGGTGCCTTGCACCGGTTTTGCCTACAAGCTAGCGACCTATTTTTTCTCGTTGTTGAACGAAGTAGACATGTGAACAAAGAGAGAGGCAGAGAGAGACGTGGAAGGAGATCAGTTCCTCTGCTTTTATTCAGGCCTGTGGATTAATTACCCTGTACCTAAACCTGATCCCGTGCTGTGAGCGAGACACTTTGGCATCACCCTGATCAATAATGCATTTTTCTGTCTCTCCATTTAATTTGCACGCAGGCCCCACACGCTGGCATTACCATCTCCCCTAGAAAAGTGCAGTAGACACCTGATACCCAGAGTGCAACTCTCCACCCCCCAATCCCTCGCCATGCTCCATGACACCCCCCTCCCCTCTCTGTTGCTCGCTGACAAATTGATTCTCTCTTAATGTGCTGTATGGAAAAAAAAAAAAAATCTCCTCAATCCTCAGGAGCAGCGTAATAAGATACATGGCACGTTGGATTAGTTCATGGGTTTGTACAAATTTGTTCCCGTTTTGGTTTAAATTATAACACACTCCATTTCCAAGGACGGTTATTTAGCAATTTAGGGAAAGCTCAGGTTTAAGGAGCAAGACAGGGCAAAGTGGTAGCTGCAACTCCCGAGAGTGGTAGCAGAGTTAGCGCAGCGCTACACTCGTAGTCGTCAAACAGGAGTAGCTGTTAGTAGCAAGGTCAGACTAACGGGGGAGAGAGGTAGGTCATCTGATCTTGTGTGATTTATCTGCTGTGTGTTTGCTCCTGCATTGAAAGGGGAGCCGTATGTCGGGACCTTAGACTCTTGCTGTGTAAAGCGTGTGGTTTTCTTGAGTACCTAATTGAGTAGCCACTCTCTAATGTTGACCAGGTGTCTCCAGACTTAGTGACAAGCAGGGATAGACCTGTACTTTCAGTATGCCTTGGGGTTTTTCTTGTTGTAATGGGTTAGTTATTTTCGATCTATAGAGTATAAGAGCATAAAAGATACAGTAAATGGGCTGGTGGATAAAAGTAGGTTGTAACCAGTTGTGATATTTGGCAGTGTTTCATCTATTTCATTGATAATGCTTTGTTCTCTACATCTAGTATAATGTATTGGTTGTAATGTGGAAAGTCATTGATCATGTTTAGAATACCAGGACATAATTAATTCAATTGAATTAAATTGTATTTATATAGCGCCGAAAGTAATCTCAGGGCACTTTTTCATATAGAGCAGGTCTAGACAGTACTCTTATTGGGTCAACAAATGTGCGTCACCAAACTGTAATAAAAGTATTTTCCTATTTGAACTACACATGGCATCTATTAAAGGTGCCCTGTGAAGTTTTTGTAAACAAAAATGTGTTTGTATAAAGGCTGTCAAAGTTAATGCAATAACGCGTTAATGCAGATTTGTTTTAACGCCACTAATTTCTTTAATGCATTAATGCAACTTGCGATTTTTAAGTTGTAGCGGGCTCAGTTTTAAAGCTAAAGTGAAGATACTGGCATTATATGAAACTAAAAAAACCTAAGGAACCATGTCACACTAGCTTGTCACGAAGGAGGCTAAATAACGCACCAAACTGTCATGGCCATTTTCAAAGGGGTCCCTTGACCTCTGACCTCAAGATATGTGAATGAAAATGGGTTCTATGGGTACCTACGAGTCTCCCCTTTACAGACATGCCCACTTTATGGTAATCACATGCAGTTTGGGGCAAGTCATAGTCAAGTCAGAACAATGACACACTGACAGCTGTTGTTGCCTGCTGGGCTTGAATTTGCCATGTTATGATTGGAGCATATTGTTTTATGCTAAATGCAGTACCTGTGAGGGTTTCTGGACAATATTTGTCATTGTTTTGTGTTGTTAATTGATTTCTCATAATAAATATATACATACATTTGTATAAAGCAAGCATATTTGCCCACTCCCATGTTAATCAGAGTATTAAATACTTGACAACTTGACATCGATTGACAGCCCCAGCTTGTATCCTTGAGTTCTAACAAACAGGCCAAATGCATTTCCTTCCTCATTTTCAAAGCCAATTTTTTTAGATATTTCACATCTTGCATTGTGTACAGGCATGTTTGCTTGCTCGTCATTGCCTTTGTTGACGCACTGCCATGTTTGTTGGCGAATTAGCGCGAACATCTGCCAATCACCATAATAGCATGAAACCAACAGCGGGATGTTAAATTGCATGGCCCACATGCATGAGCGTCCTCGTGCGTCATCGTGCATCCTGGTGCGTGTACGTGATACAATAAAGGGGGTTGTGGCACTCGTCACAACATTGCACCGTAGCACTACTAGTGTTCAAAAACTCAACGGGGTACCTTTAAGTTTTCCCAAAAAGTTTCTTTATTTGGTTCATAAATTCGGTTCAACTAAACACAATTGTTTTAGTCCAACATTGTAGTGCAAATGTTGCTCGAATTGTAATCAGATCTTGGTGGTCCGATTCATGTTGTTACCTAAACTCATCCTAGTTAGGATACAATGATACAGACCGAGAGATAGAAAGGATAATACAAGCAGAAACTGCATTTTTAGCATGTCTGTATCACAATTTAACATCAGATCCAAAGCATATTCAAGTATCATTGTTTACCTGGTCACAAAATGTCCCTGTACTTTCTGTCCAGGACTCACTGTGGAGTAAATGTTCCTGAAAGCAGTGTGGTGGTGGACTCAGTGTGACCCCGTCTGTCTATTGTCAGATATGAAAATAGTGATGCATCGGGCCAAGTGAAGCAAGCATGCTAGCCGCATTTGTAGAATCTCATGGGGAATCGGTGACGAGTGGGTGAGCCGTCTCTGACATGCATTGTTGTAATCTTTCTATGGATAATAAATGAGACTCTTATGCTGTCAGTGCACAATTGGTTTGCTTGCAGCTTTAACAAGTAGCAAAACAATGTATAATCCATGAGCAGGGCATGAACTTTGTGGGAATCCATGTCCTAAATAGTTGACCCCTTTCGCAACACAAAGCCGCATACTTTGTGCTTTGTAGTCACAGTTTCACTCGACTTGACTTTTCATGTATGCTGTCTGTAGTATCCTTTTTGTTGTTCATTTGCACAGCATGCGGTCCTGTTGTCTTTGTGCCATGTTAGTTCAGTGCTTGTTCTGTAAGTTGTAACACGGGTGCCACGAAGACGCACTGCTGAACTGTACGTTTATTGCACTGGTTAAGTGATTCTGATTTGTCAGCGCTCACATGTAGGCTACCTTTGTAGAGATCCAGACTGACATCATTAGTGCACTTAGTGCTTAGGAGAATGCTGAGCCAATTAACCAGCTGCCTGACTTCTGGCAATGCAGTGAACAAATAAACTCCCCTTCCCACTACCTAGTCTCTGCGTACTTCGGCATCTCATCTCTGTTAAGTGCAATGGAATATGATTTTAATCTTTTATTATGGTTCACTCTTGTATTGTGAGACAGAAGCTTATAATTAATTGCTTATTAAATCAACATTAACCTTACAACACCACTTGCTGTTGAATAATACCACTGTGGCCAAGAAGGGAAATTAGACGGGAGCATCTTTTTTTTTCTCCCCCCTGCCATCTCCAAGTTGTATTTATTGTAAAGAGAAGCAGTGGGTGTACAGACTTCATTAGAGGTGTATCTATGTGTCTGCTCTATTACTGTTGAACACATTGATTTTGTTTAAACCAAAACATTAGTCACTTACTGTAATGTCTGCTTATCAATAAAATATTTACATTTATAGAGTGTTCGACTTGGCAGCATCTCTATTTGTATACAGAAATGTGACCTGAGGCTGTCAGTTCCATGTGGGTTTCGTGTGCATCGGCCAATAATCTCTCATTGTTCCTTGTGATGCGAGAGCTTGTTATCTGTTACATATGTTTGCAATCATTATTGCGATTTATTTTCACCATGTTTTATTATGCCACTTTTATTTTGACATATGGACTATGGACCTTTCTGTATGTAGTTTTCTTATTAAGGTACTTGTCAGCAGTTTGAGGGCATCTCAATATTAAGTGCATTGCTGCAATACTGTGCTGATGGTCATTGACAAGTCCTCATACATCGGTTCGTATGATATTGTGTGTCTCCTACGAATGTTCAGCAACATATGTTTGAACTATTTGGTTAAATTTGGGTAACAAAACTACTTGAGTCAGGTCAAAGTTTATTATAGCCCAATATCACAAAACATCCTTCGAAGGTGCTGTACATATGATTAAAACAGCAACGTGCAACATTAGCAAAACACACAAAAACGTATATATGTGATAAAAACGACATACAAATCATTACAAATGGAAAAGTTAGACACACACAATATAAACAATAAAAACAATAGCATCATTAGCAAAATATACAATATTTTAAGTTGGATTAATTAGGTTTACTTGGTTAGGTTTAGGAAAAGATTGTAGGTAGGGTTGAAATAACTGTTTGTTACATTAAAGAAATGTTTGTTGCGTAACTTATGTAGGTGGCATTAGTTGAGAGATCATATCCTATTGACATCCAATAGAGAGAAAAATGTTTTAATTAGGATTTCCAGCAGTGTTTATATAGTCACACTGGAGTTATACTGTATGTAAAATAATAAGAGCAAATAGTAGATAGATGCGTGAGCACAGGTTTTTCAATAGACCTGTCTATAGTGAATGGATGTGTTATTGCTATTGGGGAAACCAGCTAATCATTCATTGATGTTGGTGGACATATGACTTCGTCTTACTTGAAAATCCTGAACTGTGGTTATCTAAAGTAAATATATTTGTTCTAAGGTTCCTGCACAAGAAAATGCACACATGGATTATACCTTTTTGGGAAGACAGTGGGTTGATTGGACTACTTTATTGTTTAGTTTTTGCTTCTGAGCTTGTAAAAGGTGCAGTGACTGCCGGCATCTAGCGGGGAGGTGGCAGTTTGCAACCAACTGAAACTTCTTCAATGTAACAAGGAGAATGCGGTGGCCGACGCATAAACATGAAAACGTGAATGTCCCTATCTAGAGCCAGTGTTGGTTTGTCCGTTGTGGCGGAGCGACATGACGGACTCCGTGAAGACGACCCGCTGCCTATGTAGATATAAACAGCTCATTCTAAGGTAACGGAAACACAACAATTCTTATTTTCAGGTGATTATACACTAAAGAAAACATACTTATTAATATAATATTCCATTTCAGCCAATAGATCAGCCTAAATGTTACACACTGGTTCTTTTACTTTTGGTCTGACTAAGCATATTTGTAAATACGAGCCATCCACATAATGTACTTGCAGTGCACAGATAGTTACTGAGTCTCCACTAGTCTGTTGACAGAAAAAGTAATTTTAGTGGTTTATTTAATGCAAGCTAATTCATTACACAACACAGAGGTAGTTTTTGCCTTGGACTGGAATCTGCAGCCATGAGATGACTGTGCACTGCAGACGTCAGTGTTTCCTGCTTACACCTGCCTCTCAGTATATGTATGTCTCCATTATAGACAGAACAAGCCATAAACTCCAGACAGTTGTATAGTTTATAAAACTACCACATTCCTGGTAGATCATATTTATGTGAGGCTTTGTTCTGTGTTCTTGGAGACAAAGCTGGTATATCCTTACTGTTTTGTAACAAAAAAAAAGCCATTTTCATCCAGACGTGGGGACATAAAGCCATGCTGAGACCAGGGTAGCTCTGGGAGACAGTAATGTACCCTTGTAACACAATCTCTGAGCAGACCGCTGAATGGAGAAATGTAGCGTCTTTGGCTCGCACCAGTCTCTCAGTCCCCAGTCGTGACCTTTTTCAGCTCCCTTCCGCTCAGGCACCGCACTGATCCCGGAGCAGTCATTTGAGCAAGAGGAGAGCAGTAAAGAGATAGCAGCATAATGTTTTGCTTTCATTTACTGTCATAGCATAGCAGTGGAAGTGGTTGTAGGCAGTGGCTTTCAATGGTTACCTCACCTACTATTTTTTTCTGTAAGCGAGATAATAGCCCTTAAACGACTAGAAGCATATCAGCTTTCTTAAAGGTCACTTCTTATCATCAAGTGGTTAGTTTTGCCATTGGAAAAATTGCATGTTATCTTTTGTGCTGGAGCCACAGTGTTCCTCTTTGAGCAGGAACCCATTTAAATTTCTGGCCTTGATTATTAACTTACCTGTTCGCACCGATTTAGCCAAATTTGAGCAATGCCTCGAGCACTGTAGCGAACAATTTGAAAGATCAACACATGATGTAACATAGTGGCTTGTAAATATTGTAGCCCCACAAAGTCACTTAGGAAATAAATAAGTTATAACAAAAAATACCTCCAGCTTTATTTGATGCATTGCACGCATACAGAATGAGGTTTCTTAGGCCGCCGGATTGCAAAGGCACCTCTCAAAAAGCAGCGAGTGGCACAATATCTTCCCTTCCCCCAGGGATAATTGCTTCAGACATATTCTCTGACCTTTCCCATGCCTTAACAAGCGGAACAGTCAAGAGATTGATCTCTTCAAAGTTCATAAATGGAGGTTTGATTATCTTTCACATGTTGATGCTGGAATAATCTCAATATAGACAGACAGCACACGCACACAGTGATTTCTAAAATAACCATGGGTACAACCTGCCACCGTGAACAACAAGGAGATTATGGGTTTTAGGTTGTACATGTGACACACAGAATCAGACATATACATGTGTCCTAGAGAAAATATAGTCTTCAGTATTAACCGTTAGACATGTCTATACATTTTGGATTGAATTCTGCAGGGACTGTCTGTGTAAATGAGCTCTCAATGGATGGCTAACAGATAGACAGATTTAATTATCTTTCGTCTTTCATTACATTTTTCACATTTTCCTCCCCAGTCTCTTGCCCTCGTCCTATTTTTCTTTTTTGCCGAGAACACTATGTTTCTGTTTTTTCCATGGTCAGATGTTTCAGCCATGTACTGTAGGCGCTTTGATGGCGAGATGAGTGACAGAGAGTGCAAGGTGTTTTTTGAGATTGGATGTGGCATGACATTGCCTGACACTGATAAGAACCTCACTTTGCAGTTGTGTCATTTGTTAAAATAAGCTGATGGCAGAAAAACAAACATCAGTGTAACATCTGTCATTGCCGTGCTTGTCTTTGACACACTGCAATTAAAGCTCTGAAGAACCTCCAGGCTCGGGTACTGAAATGTGACACATACGAACATGCCTGTCATTTGACTTTTGTATTAATCTTCTAATTGTCTGAAGAATTGGATGGGAAATGGTTGCATACATAATGTGGAATATGCAAATCAATCCATATGTATATAGTTTGTTTTCTAATAGCTTGGACCTGGCCTACATAACAAGCCTGTGGAGACAATGAGTGGCACTTTTGTGGGTGGAAATGTGCTAACACAACAGGGAGTGAAAAACAATATATTCCCACCATGGTGTGTTCAGCGGTACACATAAACCAAATGAAGCATTTCTATTGATTGTCACTTCTTTGGATTCCACTGTTTGGGAATGAGAAGGCAAGTCTTCCTCCATCAGCTCTATCAGCTGACACGGCTCATTGTTCACCATGGACTAATAAAGAGCTTTACTGGTGCCATTATGCATTCTCTGTGGCTAGTGACAGACTGATGACAAGCCTTAAAGATAGAGGCCATCTCACATTTAAACAATAACAGATGGAGGGCCTCACTTAATTGAATTGCCTCAGCAGACATAAACCTGCATGTTATATCATTTCAAATTGATCGGTTTGGTTTCATATTGCTAACAGGCTTACCACAGATATAGATTTATTACTTGATGTAGAGCATACATATTGAAACTAAAGAGCATTATGTTGGATCAGACAGAGATGCGTCGCAACAGGAGCTGCCGCTTCCTTGGCAAAGCGCGTCGGGCAAAACAGCGTGGTGCGCCTGTGGAGCGAGGTGCGTGTGCAACCGGCCGATCAAGTGTGATCAACGGGGGGAAAAAATGGATTCAAGCAGATGGATTATATAAATAAATTTACCTTGACTTATATAGTTCATCGTAATTTAATACCAATATAGGTTTTGCCATTGTCCCACTGTTCCTACCACATGTACCGGCATCAAACTGGAAGGAAGTGGTAAAGTAGTAGACTCTTGCTCGATCTAATTTGACTGCCTGGATCAAATGCAACATTGATGAGTGGTGTGACTCCGCACTGTAGACTGTATGTAAGAAGTGGATGCAGTCATTGAAGCCTCGAGTCCAGCTTTTTGGCTGTCGCCATTTAGTTTTTTTTGGAACCAGAAGCGACACAAGAGGAATGCTGAGATTTTTAGGACACTAAAATGTTACAAGTAACTTTCATTAACTGAAAACGCACTGAAAAGGGTTAAAGTCATTAGACAGAAACGCAAACAACACCCAGACCAGACCAGTTGTTTATATTATAATAAATACAGTTATTTATGAAAATAAAAATCCAAATTTGTGTTGTGTGTGTTGCGGTTTACAGGGCTAGGATAGAAATTGCACAGCTTAGAAAAAAATGGAATTAAATGATGACAGATTTATATCCATATGCTGCAGAGAATCTACAGGGTAAATATGTATTTGATATTTAGACTCTTACTCTACATCCCTCCTTTGAACCTGACTTTTCTCTGTAACCCCTTTAGAATCTACAACCAACATCAGGGTCATAACATAGCAAATGGCAGTTTCATGGGGGATGTGAGCCGAGGTTTTTGATGTGTTGAATCAAGCACATAAGGTCAGCGGATGAGCACAACAGCTTCCGCCGCCTTTCTATTTACTGAATCATCAAAACAAGGAGTTGTGGAATCAAGGGAGCCAGGTGGTGAGAGTGCAGGTCCTTAGCCAGAAAGCCGCAGGTTCAATCTCATGTCAGCGTCCTTGAGGACGACACTAAGCTCCACCTGCACGCCCACAGACAGATTCTCAATATAAGTTTAACGGTCTGTAATGAGAATTCTCAGCTCACTTTGACCCACTCTCTACGGAGAGCAGAAACCAACCCTGCAGATAAAACCTTGACCTTTCGGCTACTTTCCTCGGTAGATAATTAGCCAATTGCTTCCTTTTAATCATAAACTCTCATAAGCATGAGAAAAAGGAAAATTGAGTCTGACCGTTGCCATAGAATCAAGGATTTCATGCTCTCTACTTCTCTGCCGCCATGGCCATGTGGTAGAAAATTCTTGTTTTAGATTGTTGGATATTTTTTGTCAGAAAATAAAGAAGAATATGTTTCTTTACATAATGTTCAGTACGTAAAACATGCGATTTGAAGGTTAAGCAACATACTGTATAAGCTACTGCAATAGTAGACCATTCAGCCGTAAGTGTCTCTTGGCCAGCAGCACTATAGCTACTTGGGCTTACGTTGTATTTGCAGATTCTCGATGATATAGTGTAGCTAGCTGCTTCATTATCAGGGGTTTAAAGATGCTGTCAGAATTCTCCCAGTGGCAGCTTAAAACTGATGAGAACACATAAGAATGCACTGATTATTGCACTAAATAATGAAGTGTATGGGCTCATTTAGTATTAGCTGGGAAATTGTGGGTGGAAATGCATTTGTGAACAGAAACATTATATAGATGTGGAAGGAAAACAAGCATTGCTGTGCAGGGAAATACATCTTTTATGTGAATTTACCTGCAGATACAAAGAAAGAGAGAGAGAGGGGCAGGCAGATACGCCGAGAGAAAGACAGAGATTTTTTTCCACCACGTACATTTTCAGAACACTTAAGTGATTCTCAATCCCAGCATGCCTCAGCCTGCCACTGCCATGACAGATGCTCCAAAATTGAATATAGATTTCAGTGAGCAAGGCAGGCGTGCCTGATGAATCTCAATTTGCTGCTGTCCATATTTCATAGTCACCACTATGGATAGCTCAAGGGGAGGCAGCGAGAGCACTTTGGCTGCACCTGCCAAACTGTCAGTTGGCTAGTGTCGAATGATGATCGGTACTTCATAAAAGCCCATATTTATCCCACACTAATTCATGCCCTACCCCACTTTATCACCACAATGTACATCCGTGAGCAGGGTGAAAGGAAAAGATATTGAAAAAAACATGCTTCTTTTCATAACCGCAGTGATCTTAAGAGCAAAAGAAGCCCACATGATGCCACTCGCTCAGCAGTAGAAGATTGTAGAAGCGGTGTACAGTAGCTCGAGGGTGGAACAAATGTAGAGATCTTCCCCAGGAGGGGTGGAGGTGCCTTGGCTGCTGTGTACCTGTCAGTCTATTTGTAGCTCGGTTTGAAGTACTTATGAAATGACACTGGATGCTATTGTTTTCCAACGGAACGCTCCTGTGAAGAATTTCTGCCTTTCAAAATGACGGCTATTTGATCACCTGTCTGTGTTCGAGCTGTCACTCCATTGCCTCCAATCTAAATGAACATACCTGTGTTTCTGCATATGTAATCTTGTTTATGACACATTGTGTGTACTTCACATTGCAGTTGGCCATTTCCCAAGACACATACATAGACCGCCTGATTAAATAATCATTAAATAGAATGAAACATAAACATACAGCTTCTTTTAGTTTTAAACAAACACCCATGTTTATAATGCATTATAAACATACTTATGATGCATTATAATCTGCTCATAGCACTGTTTAATTACAGTTATAATGACTCATTAATATTCATATTGTTTTATGACAATAATCATAACACGTTATAAAACATTGTATAATGACTTATAGGCAAGGCAAGGCAAGGCAGCTTTATTTGTATAGCACATTTCAACAACAGGGCAATTCAAAGTGCTTTACAGAAACATTCAAGAAATAATTAAAACAGTTATAAAAACATAAAAACATTAAAACATTAAAGATTAGAAAATAAAAACAAGCTAAAAATAAAAGCTAGGATAGAAGCTAAAATTGCATAAAACTCAAAAGAGTAAAAGTTATAGTGCAGTGTCAGAATAAAAGGCACCCGCAAACAGGAAAGTTTTAAGCTTTGTTTTAAAAGAAGTGAGAGTTGGAGCGGTCCTGCAGGTTTCTGGGAGCTTGTTCCAGATATTTGGTGCATAAAAACTGAACGCTGCTTCTGCATGTTTAGTTCTGACTCTGGGGACACTAAGCAGACCTGATCCAGATGACCTGAGAGGTCTGGATGGTTCATAACACAGCAGAAGATCAGAAATGTATTTTGGCCCTAAACCATTTAGTGCTTTGTAAACCAGCAGCAGTATTTTGAAATCAATTCTCTGAGAGACAGGCAGCCAGTGTAGAGACTTCAGAACTGGACTGATGTGATCCACTTTCTTGGTCTTAGTGAGGACTCTAGCAGCAGCGTTCTGAATCAGCTGCAGCTGTCTGATCGATTTTTTAGGAAGACCGGTAAAGACGCCGTTACAGTAGTCAAGTCGGCTGAAGATAAATAAGGTCAAGTGTCATAATAACTTCATAATTGCTGGTCATTCACTGAAATTGTTTTGCAAAGATCATAGTTTATTATAATTTCCATAGTTGTAATTCATTGTAATCTATTTATAATGCATTATAATCACTATTATAATGCATTATTATGAGATTATAAGTCACTTTAAGTGGTCATTGTTTGCTTAAAGTAAAGTAAAAAATATATAATTAAATCTATGCAAGAACAACACACAAAACCTTGTGAAATACATTTTTACTTAAAGCAGAGACGGACCACTTAGAGTAACTTAAAATCACAATATATTGCATTATAACAGTGATTATAATGCATTATAAAAAATGTTAATGTATTACAACTATGGGAATTATAATACACTATGATCTTTTCAAAGAAAATGTCAGTGAGTGTCAATGTGTTATGATAATTGTTATAAAGCATTGTGGATATTTATGAATGTCAAGTCATTTCTATTTGTGTAGCCCATAATAACAAATCACAACTTTGCATTAAGGGGCTTTACAATGTGTACAGGATCTGTACAGTGCTTATAAATATGGTTATACAATGCTATTTGCCAATTATAAAGCATTATAAGTATGTTCATAATGCATTATAGATGTTGCTGTCATGGTGTTACCGAATGCATTCCTCCCTCTTTCACCCTCTTATCAATCAGGCAGTTCATGTCGGTACAGTACAGTATGTAAATCAACCTGCTGAGAACCCACAAGTCCTTCACTATTAAATAATGCCTCAGAGGGACTGCAGAAAGCAAGACTACCAAGATGTAACTAATCAGCAATTAGTTATATAACTACATGTAGGCTGCAGCACAGTATGCAAGAACAAGAAATGTAGCATATTATGCAACATAATAAGCACAGTGAAATAGAACAAAGCACGAAACACACCATAGCATGTTGGAAATGCAACACTGTGAAAGCTCTAGTATGGAAGCTCAATTAGCATTGCTTTTTACTCCAATGTTTTCCATCTCACAATGCTGCTATTTGGGTAACATTTAGACTTGTCTTTGTAATTAGAAGAGCTGCAGCTAGTGCACCAGATAAAAGTCCAGTCCATTCTCTAGGAAAATGATCACCGAGTGGATGCTACAGAGGCAGTAGGCAAGGCTGCGTTGATAATACAAGCAAGCCGGTGCAGTGTCAAACTCTGGTAAAGCAGTGAACTAATGTTTTGTGGATGGAAAAATAAAAGGAAAATGCATACTCAAAGTAAATGGTGTAACACATAGTCTTCAATTGGAATTACTTTTAAAGCAGCATTTTACAAATTTACCAATTTATCCATGACAAAGACAGAATAATGAAAAGGAATAACAAATTGCAGATGTAATTAACGTTTTGCAAATTGTTTTATTAACAGCTTAATTGTGCCATTAACTGTAAATGTGTTTAATTGCCGTATTAATTATTTTAATGCATCTATAATTTAATCAACAATAATTAAACACAGAACTAATCTACGGTAATTAAGCTGGCATAATAGCAGCCCCAAACATCACAAGTATACCTGCAATCCAGCCACCTGAGTTTACCCGGCAACATACTTAGAAAAGTGAAGTAAAGTGAAGGCAAAGACAAACTTACAACGGCCAAAATATTTCTATCCTATTCCAATTACATCTCTATTGTAACAGGAGGGTGTCTATGTTATATATTAAAATGTTATATGACTCAATATAGACGACGGCCCGCAATTAAACTTCTATTCAAGTTAAATAAGTTATGTGTATTAGCTGCATATAGCAAGACTGTAGTCATTTGAGCAGTCATTTCAAACCTTGAGGGCAATGGGCACAAGTATATTTGTTATATCTAATGCGTGAGCAATAAACTGTAGCTTTAAAACATTACCTCTTACAGCTCCTCACTCCCTTGTAAAGTTTATGATGCTGGAATTTAATCTAGTCTCCCACAGTGAAAGTATCAGACAGATGCTCAAAATGCCATGAAAGATGCATATAAAGAGAGACACAAAGTGTGTCCGTCTATCAAAGTATGCAGCGGGAATTTAAATGTATTAAAATGACCTATAGCACAAAACGCTGCTCTTTATTTCTGCTGTGTGCTCCGGTGCTGTTAGCTTCTTTTCTGCCATTTCACCAGACAGATTTTTTTCTTTTTTTTTTTCCATCTCACCCTTTTAAAGATAACCCTTTGGAGTGACTTGCACGATGCCACCAGGGGGTGCAGGAGGAGACGGCAGAGCTTTCTAGTGTAATTAGAGTAGACGTGCTACATGTGTCTGTATGTGTTGCCGCATCTCATTAAGGCGAGGTATGGGCCACTGAGCCGGCTAAGAGGAACGGATAGGGAGCATGTGGTGGTTTAGTTTCCTTCACCACAAACGCAGCCTCTCTGCTCTTTCTCTTCCTCTCAGGAGTCACGCTGAGGCCCCCGGAGCCACGGCCAGTCAGAATGGTTCCACTTGATGCGAAGGCCCTTAAGGAGCCCGCTGTCAAAATGAACGCACACGGAGACACAAAATACAATCTACGTGTGTGCAAATGTACATAGCCTCATGACATCAAAACAGATGCACACACAGGATATGTACAAATGCACAAGGATGCAGCACTGTTATTACAATACATTGGAATTTTATGGAAGGAAATACATACAGATCATTCTGTGATGTGCTGGTGTCAATTTTAACAGTTTTTGCTATCAAAACTACATTGATTGTGTTACACGTTTCATTATTTACCTCTCTTTAGTTGCTTTACTTTGCTGGCAGTGCTGCTCTCTACGTAGGGGAAAAGCTACCTTTAATGGTTTCACCCACAAAGTGATGAAAATAGTCCTTTCAACACAAAAATACACACCATAAAATGGAAATACAATTGAGCAATTATCTTGACATTTGAGTTATGTAAATCCATTTGATACTCTTTTTTAAAATGATGCTTATATACTTTCCTGTAATTTTTATAGCTGCCAGTCATCAGATATCGCTTCAGCCTGAAGGCGTCTATGCTTTATTTTACATTCATAATCTTTTATAAAAGAGTCTATTTTATTAGTGCAAATGTAACTCATATCTTAGATTTCTAACACCTTGAATTGCTGCTTGTGTTGACACATTGCTGCAATTTGCGATGCCAGGTGGTAGATAACAGGCCCGTAAAAATCCCACAAATCCTTGAAACTACCCATCAAAGATTGATGTGAAGAGGTTTTACCCAGAGGGCAGTTTGTTTTTACAGAACATCCCGATAGGACTTGAAAGCTGCATCAGAGTTCTTGATCAGAACAGTTCATGTTAGTTAAAATAACATATATAAATTCACAACATACACACCTTCCAGCAAATAGATAATTGGAAAATTGAATGTAGGCAGGTCTCTTTGCAGTTTGGATGTTGTTATGGTGAAACAATGTGATGTTATTGCCTTTGGGTTACAGTTTGCTTTCATCCTTAAGAGTGTGTGTTGGAGCGTTCCACTCCCAGCAAGGGACAGAATAAAAAACAGTTTAAAACACAATGAAAAAAGACTGAAAATAACAAAAATTAATCCTTTAAGTCCATTAATTACACAAAATGTAATATGGAAGG
This sequence comes from Sebastes fasciatus, assembly GCF_043250625.1. Classification (NCBI taxonomy): domain Eukaryota; kingdom Metazoa; phylum Chordata; class Actinopteri; order Perciformes; family Sebastidae; genus Sebastes; species Sebastes fasciatus. The sequence goes on from NC_133804.1 coordinate 27,239,425, forward strand.
TCAAACAAAGGGAAGGGAAGTCTGTAGTTCAAGGTCAACTCCAATAATCATAAATTGATGGATCATAATCTATATTGTTCACTGTTTTTAGCCAAGAGAGGGAACGAGAAAAGGGGAGACAGAAAGACTGTTACAGTAACTTACTGTATGTCAATGATTTTTAGAAACGGCAGTAACGCCATGCTACCTTTCCATCAATAAGAGATGGCTAGTCGTAGACATTGCTGATTGGTTATCGATTTTGCAAGACAACATTTGGGCTACCAATGGATGCAAAGATCCCCTGATCACATTGACTGTGTGGAGGGCTCATTGATTTCATGTTAGCAAAGGTACTTAGCTCCCAGTTAGCTTACAGCAAGACTCCAAAAATCCATCTTTTTACTCACGCCCTGTTGGTTTGAAAGGTGGATGCAAAAAGTAGGTAATTTCCTCCATTAGCAAAAAGCTTGCTTTCCATTTACAACATAATATAATGGTAACAAAACATTGGACGACAACACTAATTCAAGAAATGTATACTTTCTACTACTAATAAAAGCAACAAACAGGAACAGGACTTTTTCACCTTTGGGCTTGAAGAATATCTCACATCGTTTTAAGTTAAAGCACTGAAGTCAAAGTTAAGTTGAAAGTGATTCTGTCATGTGAACTTTAAAGTCATTAGATGTTAGACTACTGATTTCCCAGACTAGTCCCTGCTGCCACATTTAAGCTTTTGTCCACAGCCTCCGTCCTTTCCACACTTCCCATTCATTGTCTTTGTAAGCAGCCCTGCAATGCATTCTGGTAGCGTGGCGGCACGATTCGAGAGACGTGGCGTCATGTTGGCCGCTCCTCATTTGCATAAAGTTGAGGTCTAGGATCAAATCAGGGGTGCCAGGCGTGACCAGCCACTTCTAAACTCCCTAGAAACTCTTAAACTAAGCGTTGTCACTCCAAAATAAAGACAGATTCAGCAGCTGCATGGCTTATTTCTCGCATTAAATGTTTTCAGAATTACATTTCGGTGAACTATTTTCGTGATAAAAGAGAAGAGATTTTCAAAACGAGCCGCCAAGTTGATTCCGGCTGGGAGCAGCAGCCCCCGTTGGTTCAATCAGGTGCCTTGTGTCTAGTGGCAGACCATCAAGCGTCCAACGTCCTCGCTATAAAAACGCCCCTGTGGACATGTACCATAAGAGGTAGAATCATGGCGTAATGTAGTGTGAAACAGTATATATTATAGTCTTCAATAGCATATCTCTTCATTGTTTTTATCTTTATTGTCAGCTGATAATTGGCCGTCCTTTAACACTGAATACATATTAGCAAAAGAAAAAAAAGGTTATGTAACAAGAGGCCAATGGATTCATATCTTCATAAATAAACAGCACTTCAGTGGCAACATGTGAAAGCTTGTCTATGTGGATGAGTGGGAGTGATGGATGTAATTTAGTGGCTCACATTAACTTCCTGGAGGGCCTCACTCTCACATCTTCAATTCCCTTGCTTTTTTTTCTACCTTCACTGGAGCAGACCAACTTCTTAATTGGCATAATAACGTGATTAATTGCTTTCTTGTCATTGGGCCCACTGAGTTTTACACTGTAAAGAAGTATAAATCAGCCGTGTATTTACAAGCAATCAAATGCTCACGATCGAAAGGAACATATAAAACATGCCCAGCTGTGCAAAGTAATTGGTTCTGCTTTATTAGCTGTGTATCATTAGTTGGAAGGGAAGACATTTGGATCAGGAGGATGAGTTATTTTGGCATGTAGTTAGATTTTTCTAATTTTTCGGCTAAGCATTAAAATGAAAACATCCTACAAAGTGCAGTAAACATGACATTGTTTGGGACTGTATTTTTCTTTTTTGCTGCAGTGATATTTCCATCTGTCTGATGGAATTTGAAAGTCCTGTATTGCCCTCTCTAGTGCAAACATACCAGGCAAGATTGAGATTCAGATTCCCCACATAGGTTAACAAGTGTTAATCTGTTTCAGCTAAACAGACACCACTGAAAAGTATATAAAACATACATTGACATTGCCGAGTTCATTCAAGATGGTGGCTTTTAGGGCTGGGTATCGCTACCAAAATAACCCAATACCAAGTAGTATTGAAACTTCTCCAGTCAAGCGATGCCTGAATTTTATCCTCTTTGTGCCCAGATGTAGAACATGTGGACTGTTTGTATGGTTTTGCTCAAAGCCAATCACTGCAAGCGTTCTTCGATTTAATGCAACGTGTGATTGGCCCACTACCGCAGCAGCTACAACCCACACAATCAGGATTGCCTGCCAGAACACGGGAGCCGCGGCCATCAGCCAGCTAACAGTGCTAGCATCGCAGGGTGGTCATTATGCATCCGCGACTGCGCAGTACCGCCACCTGGCATCACTTTAAGGGTTCTGGTATTGGTGCTGTAATCGTAATTTTTTAAACGATACACGCACATGACTCTACTTTTGAATATGACCATCAAGTGACACAGGCATCGCATCTCAATTAGAAATATGTGTGGAATGATATAAAACCACATACTACAGTAAAACGAAATCATGATTTTTAAACATGATGATTATAAAACTAAAATTGCATTTTATGATGAGGATACTTCTGACCTATGAGATCCTACACTCTAATTTTTGCTCTCCACAAATGAATCCTGCTGCTGATGAAAACCTTTTTATCTTTTCTCTCTTTTAGCTGATCAGTGAAATGGGAAGAGAAGAAAAAAAAAGCCCACACCATTCCCCAATCTGTCCCTCACCATACTACAAAATAAAGCACCAATTATCTGGGTTTGGGTTGTGGTAGTTAAGAACAAATGCTGATGAAGCTCTGATGTCTATAACAGCATCCAGGTGCTCTTGCATATTAAGACACTTTATGGTCACATAATTAAGGAGAGACGCTATTGTCTTGATTGGTGTGCATCTTGATTCCAGGTGGCAAATAGCGTGCTAATGTATCCTTACAATGCAAGGCCGAGCGCATGGCAGACAGGGGAATTGGTTGTGGTTTTTCGGAGACAGATTGTCAATGAAAGGTTATTAAATCACATCATGTGCAATGATATACTGTAGTTCAATCTGAACCAGGATCAACTTTATTTTCTAAGCACAATAAATACACAGTATTTTCCGTGATAGTACTAGAGATGATGAAACAGTGCATTCTTGTACATGTTGGTTTTGAACAAAGGGACCTCACACAGTGCAAGAAGACAGTGAAGGTCTCCATAAGTATCTAACTATAAAGCAACAAATCTCTGTCTGTCTGTCCTGTGTTATTTGCATATCTCAAGAACCACTCATCAGATCTACTTCACACTTGGCAGGTGTCAGGACCCAAGGGAGTTTATTGTCGAATGTGATGCAATTTGGCCAGATGTTGGCGCTATGACAATAAACTTTACGTTTTGGCCTGTAACTTTTGAACCACAAGGCTCAGAAACAAAATTATTTCTCCCCTGGAAATGTGTAGATATGATGTCTGAGGGACCTTGACAAATTTGGTGTCATTTGGCCAATAGATGGCACTGTAGCAGGATCATCTAGCTATGAAAGGAAGAATTCTCTGTTTGTCTGTGCACGCTTGTATGACTGTCCTTCGCATACCTCGAGAACCGTTCATCCAAACAACTTCACACTCAGCGGGTACAAGCAGCAATCCCAAGGTTCTCGACAACACTGCAAGCAGAACTTCTGGGGGCCAAGCAATTGGTCATTCCAGACAGGCATGCACTCCGAATGGGAATTGCACTCCGAATGGGCACTGCACTAGTATTATGTAACAAGACTAAGAGTCTACAACCATGCCGAATGCCAGCAAGCTTTGTGACCTGATGATGACACTAGATGAAAAAGTCAGGGGATCACCAAAGTTTTTCCAATGCATCCTATATGGGACTTTAATGTTTTTACCCAATTTTATGGCAATCCTTCCAGTAGTGGTTGAGAAATTTCATTCAGAGCCGAAGAAGTCAACCTTTTGGTGGCGCTAAAAAAAAACTCAGAAGGATACATCGTCTAGGTATCTAACTAGCAGCTGTTGAGATAATTCACTTTGACCTTATGGTGGCGTGAGATGAAAGGTCAGGGTGTCATCAAATCATTTGGATTCAGACTCTGGGGACAATGAATGCCTGTACACAATTCCATGGCAATCCATCCAAAAGTTGACATTGCCATGCGCTATCTGGTAACGCTAGCATGGCTAAAGATCAGTGTCAAGATTGAGTACCTTTGTAGTAGGGGTGTAAAGATCCATCGATCTGGATCGGTATATCTATAAATGATCAACGATCCAATATCATTGATGCAAAGTGAAAACATTGATACATATCTTTAAGATACGGCTTTAATTTGAAATTCCCATGGCACATCTGTGTCACGATTTCCATCCAAACTCTCCTCCTTCCTACAGAACAAACCTTTTGTGCGTTTATATAAACATAACTGATTTTGTTAAGATGGCAATCTCAAAGATTTTCATTTACATAAATGTCTGTAAAGTCATTATCTATCGTCCAAGGAGGTAACACAATGGTGAGTGAGCCGATGACCCACTGATGAAAGTATTGCAGTATTTATATATTTTCAGTATTACGAGCTGGGTGTCTGTGGTGACAATCCCAGAAAGAGAATGCTGTATTACAGTTTTTCTCCATCGTATTCACACAAAAAATAGAACTATGCACAATTCTGAAAACTCAAAGCTCATGTTTCATCAAAAAGACTCCAGACTGCTAAACTCTAAGTACCAATCCATTGTTTTCACTCAAATAGAAATTGTAAATCAACCAGGACTGAAATTGCCTCTTTAAATAGGCAAATGATATTGTCTCATATCGACCGCAGGCCCCTGAATTGAATCAAATCAAATCATATTGTTGTCCAAAGAATCAATATAATATCGTATCGAGATGAAACTTGTGATTTACACCCTACTTTTTAGTATGGATCATGTGTGTCTAATATTGTCACATCAAGATTATTGTGAGAACTACATGATGAGCATTTGACTCATCTGTAATATAAAGGGCAAACAAAAATAGCATTATTATAAATTCAGCAAAATCACCGTTCCCAGTCCAATCAATATTCTGTGGCCATCGTGAGGATCTGGGTTCAGGCTTAACGAGGAGATCCAACAGATGAATGATCAAAAAAACAGGACAACTGTTGTCCTTGAACTGTTAATGGCGTACTAATAGCGCCCAGTGTCAAGAATGATTTTAACAAGAGTGTCCTGAGTCAAACTCTTATTTTAATCTCCCTGCCTTTGGACTTGGAGGAGATAACTGTCTCCTCTTTCTCTCTCTATCGCGCTCTCTCATCGTCACATTACCAACTCAGGCACGCCTTTTGCATAATCACCATCCTCTGTGTTTCCTCCTGCAGTCTGGATAAGGGGACTCATTATAGTAGAGAGGGTAGCAGGCAGGGCCAGTGTGCATTGCGTAGGTCACTCTGTTTGCCAGGGATTCAAAAAGATCATGAATTTCCGCTAAAAAGAAATCTAACAATGGACTCTGCACAATACTGACACTGTAAGCTTTGCTTATGTTAAAATAAAATAGAATAGATGTAATCATGCGATTTACTTCATGTGGTTTGAAAACTCAGCATACTGCAGAGCTTTTGCTGATGTGTAGTCACTGTTTCGATCGATCGATTCCTTGTCTCTTCGATGTCCTTCTAATTTCCAAGCATTGTATTTTCAAGACATTTGAAATTGTGATCTTTATGCATTGATTCTCGTTGTGGCTTTTAAGCTTATCCATAATTTATCTTTTTACTTCTGCTTCTTCCCTCTCCTCTCCTTCTAGACAAAAGACCGAAAATAGGGACGACCACAGCAAAAGAAGCGAAAAAAGAATAGGCCATGGCTGAGGGGATGATTGCTTCTCAAAGTGGTAAGCAGCAGACATTTACAGTCTCTTAGCTGTTTTGTTCCAGAGACTTGTGTGTTCATTTTGGACGATTTCATTACTTTTGCGTCAGTCCTGGTGCCTTCATGGTGGAGAGAAATGGACAAATAACATGAGCGTAAGAAAAGCCCTCCCTGTGGTCTCTGTTTGGTCGGGGTGACACGATTATGTTACTCGCTACCTGCAACCATATTGAACTTCAGTGTGTGGCTCTCATACAACCATTTCTGCCTCTTTTTTTTAATTCCTTTAGCACATTTTTCTTTCTTAATTTATGGTCAGTATAGACAGTGAGAAAATATGACTTTATTAACCAGAGTCCCCCAAACAAGGACCTTTTTTGAACACATAATAATGTGTTACTTCATAAGTCGATTGAATTTATTGTAAAGGTCCTTTTGTCAAATTGTCCTTTGTTGGACAGTTTTTATTAAGATATACTCCTTTAGCTCTGTGACACTGAACCTGTTCAAGTCTTCATTGGCTTTATAAACTCCTGATTTGCAGTGTTGAGTCAGTGTCCCCTGTTGCAGCCTCTCTGACACACAAATCATTGCTGAATAATGCCTTGACTCCTCATCAGCTCAGCCAGAAGGAGGTCAAAATAGCAGCAGCACGTATGCCATCTAAGGAAAAAGGGGTTCTCATTGTCACCTTGGATTTTCTGTCGCACCAGGAGCATCCTTTAAATTTACAATGAGTCCCTGAACTCTTAACAGCTTCTAAAGAAAGCACCTATGATCCATAATTCATTTAAGATTATGGATTGCAAAATACAGCAAGTACTGGGTGTTTCTCTTCATGTGTTGCTTTCAGACTATAATAGGAAGTCTGAAGTAATCTCTGATTATTATATACTTATTCACATGTAACAGATAAATGAGTTTGGCATTTGTCCTGCAAGTTAAACAGACATTTAGTCACATTTTTCTTGAAACAGATATGACGTCACGTTACTCAATAAAAGTGGTAACTTTCTTCTACCTCCATATAGACTCAAATGAAGCGATTATAGAGATGCAGGCATTAAAAATGGATTCAAATTTTTTTAAATTGCAATAATGTGAATAATTTTTTTTCCCACCCCTACTGTATGTTATTAGCATTTTAAGATAATGTATGGGTGACGTGGTAGGAATACGTATATGATCTGCGTGCCAATGCAGTACGATGAATTCTAAGTTTAATACGTAAGTGTATAAAACTTGACATCACCTGCTCTTTTCATAAAATAACCTGACCCTGTGAATCCAAGTGAAAGCTGATCCCTCATTAATTTCCCTTCTTAATGCCTCTTCAAATATCAAGGGATAAGGAATAGCGGTTGACGGGAGGAAGCCATTACCGATACATTTTAAATCCTGATAACATTAGGACATGAATTCTGCAAAGGTGGTTGCAACTGAATATTCTGGGAGAGTTTTTCTCTGCAGACCTACAGAACAATGTACGCACGCACTAAAGATGGTTTGGTTGTTACTGCCAGACAGAGACATGCTGGAACTGTTGTAATGCAGTAACTTAGTTTGGCAGTATATACTGACTGGGGATATCAATGCTGTTAAATGCATGAAGCGCAGTTGTTGCCAGTCTTATATGTCAAATATAATCTAATTAAAACCGTCTTGATGTGCATTACGCTGTCAAACAGCAAATAACAGTGCATTCCCGTCAGGCATGTTTGTTTTGCCAGCCATGTTGAGTGCAGATCCATCATTTCTTACGCCAATTCCAGTATGCACGCAACAAAAAAGATCATCTTGACAAGAGTTTTAATTTACAAGTCAAACTCCAGTTGACGCCATCTGTCAGTATAGCCAAGCTTTTGTCAGATTTTAGATTGCATGTGCGAGTATCTAAATCAGCAAGTGTTTGTATGTACGTGCGGGCGTCTGTCGGGAGAGCACACACGCTTGTGTGTACGTTTGTGCGCCCCAAACTTGAGTGTGTACGCATGACTGTGTCGGCAAGTGCGTCTGCATCTGTGTTTGTGGGAGAGAAAGAGATAGGAAAGCAACAGAGGTGATGTTGTGTGAAGAGACGGAAAGAGACGGGAGGCTGCAGACAGATAGTGTCGTTCCCTCAGTATCACCATTAAATCTTAATCTCCTGGCCCCTCATGGGAGGAGCCAGCCGAGCATGGGATTGTGTTTTGCATCTAAATCAAGATGTCGTGTTCCTTCCTAGGGGGCTTTATTGAGACAAAGTTTGATGTGTCTGTTCTCAACTTCACATACGTCTGGATGCACAGGCTGATCATCCAGCTGCTGTTGTTCTACTAAAGTCTTGTTAAATTCAATTGCCTCGTAAACTGTAACATCTCTAATCAATTCAAAAGAAAGGGGGGAGGGGGGAACAAAAGTCCTAAGGGAGAGTACAGTAGTAAAGTTATTAACCACTGTATGGAAGTTTCAGCAGCTTGCATCATAGAGGGCTGAGTTTTCATTACAGCTAATAACACCAGCTAAAACCAGAGGTTGTAATTACATATGAAGAATTTCCTTTTTTTCCCCTTATTCTCACTGATTTACAGTATCACTGTCTTTGCTTGGTGATCAGTGGCTACAATCTATTAAAGTCAAGCAAATATAGGTTCTTGGACTAATATTTTCTTTTATAAAACTGTAATAAAAACCCTGTTTGATCAGTTCTGCATTCATGACAGGATAACATTTCGATGACTTGAAGCGGTGGGGCATTTTTGCAAGATACCCAAAAAAAACTACAAAAAGTATCATACTGGTAATGATCCTACAAATTACAAAAAATTGGTCGAAAATCCACTTTTGCTATCAGAGAACTTTTAATAGGGAAGGGCACTGCCTTTAAACTGCCCTGAAGACGAGATTAACAATATCTGAACGGAGTGCACATCACTGAGTAATTGGAAAAATAAAAGTCTAGAGTAAAATGAAGTTTGGCACTGAGTAGATAAGTTATTATAGTTCTAAAGGGTGTTTAAACACTTTCATTTAAGGAGTAGTCTGCACTCACTATAAGGAGAACAAACATCAGTCATTGTTCAGGCTGTTCTCATACACTGTTTGTAGCTAGACCTTTGAAAGTAAAGCATTGTAATCCGTATATATCCCACACAATTTGTATTTAATCCACGTAATTGTAAACCAGGAAGTATAAAGAGCGACAAACAGCACTTAGGAAGGAGGTTGGGTGGATGGGTGAGTCTCAAAACACCGGACTTTCGCCCAGGAGATCGCTGTTCGTACCCCGTGTGAAACCAGAAGTCAACGTGGATGTATCGATCATGTAACTTCCGTACTTAAGTTACGCCACTTTCGGAGTTATTTTAACCCAAACCACCATCTTTACCTAAACCTAACTAAGTATCTTTGTTGCCTAGACCTAACCAAGTGATTTCCTGGAAGATTATTTTGAAAAGACTGTATGCATGTAACGAGTGGAAATTGAAACGTGCTACATGTGTTGCTGGACATTCGTAGGAAAATGCACTAAAAATTAAGATCAACTGCTCGTAAGATATCCTATGAACCGTTATGAGGATACGTTGCATGTTTTGAAAATGCTGTTAATTAAGATTTTAAGTAACCTGGACCAGTGTTATACAGTAATGTTCTAGTGATGCCGCTTAAGGCTAAAGCTGTACTGGCAAGCTCCCGTACAGGATTTAATGTGTTTGTACTGTATGTAACACATTCATCCTCCTGTGAACATTCCCCCAGGTAGCTGATTGTGATTAATTTACTCAATACAGTACATCAGCCAAGGCATGTTGCATTCCAATGGCATCATTGTGTTTTGACCTTAACATTCCTCATGTTCCACCTTCTTAAATCACTCCTTTCTCCGGCATTATTATCTGTTTGTTATTTCTTGCAAATGTTGAGTTTCTTAGAGAAAGTAGTGATCAAAAGTAAACACACCAGCTGGCCCTTATCGCAACGAGGTGTGCTGCTTTCCACATGCTCTCGCAGCAGGAAATGGCCCCGTACTTCAGCACCACTTTCCCATCTTATCAGTGGGGAGAAGAGGTAGAGCAGTACGTGGGGCACGTTGCATTTCACAATGCCTCGGGGGTTACCCCTCAAACCTGCCACATTTTATTCCCTGTGAAAAACAGTGACAGAGCTTTTAATTATGGTTAAGGCAAAAATCTGTGTGTTTATGCAGAGGGATTAGAGATTCTGGTGCTGACATTTGCGGATAGGAATTTTTTTTTGTTTTTGTATTTGTTGTTGTTTTTTCTCCAATGAAGTGCTACATTTTCCCCCAACATCAATTGGATACGGTATTATTAGATCTGGCTGCACACTTTGAGATATGAAAGGGAAAAATAATCTCTCTGAAAGAGGTAGGCTCTGACAGCACACTGAGGCGTAATGGAAAACCTGGCTGCTGTTTCAAAGGGAGAACACAGTAAGAAGACTGGTTTGGAGAGGGAAGCCTGCTCACTGCAGATAGAAGACAGGGATAAACCTGCAATGATGCTCAATTCACTGCACTCTACCTAGTTCTGATTTATTATGGATATGCTGGTTTTTTTTCCATACAGCTCCTGTTTTGTAGCTTGAAGGCAAAGGCACCCTCTTGATTCTAGGATGAATGCAATTTAGTGAAGGATGCAGGGGAGATGGTTTATAGGAACGAAAAGAAATGCATATGTGCTGTCTTAGAACTAAGTGTTTTATTTCATAGTGATTGCTGTGAAATGTCAGAAATCCCGTCTCTGTGTACATATTCAGCTTTTTATTTCTCCATAATGAGGTGGACAGTTGGTCTACCAGACATGGATGCTTTCTTTTTTACAAATTGTAGTAAGACACAATCATGGGAATGGAAAACACATAGCATTCATCTTGTCTATTATAATTTCTGTGCTGCCCACATGCCTCATTATTCTTGGTAATAGAGTCACTTCTCCACCAAGTTTATTGATTCATCATTATTTTCTCAACTCATCATTTGAAGTCTGGCAATCGCCAAATGATGCTGTATTTTTGTTGTGTGGAACTGCATGGTTATTATAAGTTCTACCTAGTATTTTGTGATTTAAACTTATGAATAATTTTGGGAGTAGACACAGAATAACATGAATACTGTAACAAACGTACCAGAGGACGGGTTGCTATGACAGTAGATGTCTTCACTTGCTACAAAAGGGTCGAACTTACTATGAACTCTGAATAACTGTTTACTACATTTTAACATTCTTTAAAGTGGCAAAATTCAATATGCTGGAAACCATTACTGCTAAAGTAACTGGAAGACTGCAACAGTTAATAGTAAATAAGTAACTAAAGATGTATTCATGTATATAGGGATGTCACGAGAGCCGATTCTTTGGTACCAGGTCGATGTCAATATTCTGAAAACGTGATGGTACTCGTTTTTCCGGCCAGGCTTGAGACTAGCTGCGTCCTGTTGCCCCGGGGAATATAATGTATTTGGGACACAACTCACTATTGACGCACTGAATTTTTGCCCTGATAATGCTACATTGTGAACAGCAAATCCGTGTTAAAATAAGCGGTATGAGAGCTAGTTAACGTTAGTTGTTAGCTCCGTGCAGGACTGTGCTGCTTACCGGCTGCTAACAGCATTATGATGTGTTCAGGCTCTATTTAGTAAAAATTAGTATTGGGTGTAAAGGTAAATTATAATGTTATCATGATGTGTTCAAATGTAATCTTGTAAAATGTAATTATTGTTTTACTTTTGTTTTTTATGGTGATATTGAATTGGCATTAAAAATTGTGGAATTTCACTGGTATTGGTATCGACTACTACATTTCTATACTTCTACTCCACTACATTTCAGAGGGAAATACTGTACTTTATTACTCCACTACATTTATCTAACGGTTTTTGTAACTAGTAACTTTACAGATTAAGATTTTACAAACAAAACAATCATTTTGTAAAATTTGATAATGTGCTACAGATTGAACTATCCAACAGCACATTAAATAGTTAACATGTGCTTTAACTCCACCAGCTGTCACATTAAAATGCTGCTTACATGTTAAAGCAACATTAATATTATTCCAATAATATGATATATAATCATATAAACTCTCTGAAAGGGACAAGTCTCCACAACAAGTACTTTTGATGTTAATACTTTTGTACTTTTACTCAAGTAAGATTTTGAATGCAGGACTTTTACTTGTAACAGAGTATTTCTACACTGTGGTATAATGATTTTTACTTAAGTAAAATATCTGAGTACTTCTTCCACCACTGACAGTAAAAACTAGCAGGATAGTAAATAAACATAATAATAAAGTATAAAAGATAATAACAAGTAACTATATTGATTGCTCCAAGAGTTTCATAGTATAATGTAAAGCTAGGTTTCATTCTGAAGTGCATTTCATCTCCCCTTCACAAAATGGAAACCCATCACCCTTAGTTATGACGAGGCTCACTTTACAGTGTTTTCTCGGTTCTCTTCGGGCTGCCTCAGGTGTTCAGGAGTTCTCCCGGTGCCCTATTATCAATTAATTCGGTGCCACCAGTATTTTTAGAGCAGGTGACACATCTTTCAGAGGGTGGATTTGCCATCTTTGAAAGGAACTCGTCATCTCTTATTGTTTAGTATGGCTAACCTTCCATTATCCACTGACACTGTCCTCAAAATGCTATTATGGGCTGATTAGGGAAATGCCAGCAGTGATCGGAATTTTTGGCCTTGATTAGAGAATATTCACCCCTTTTGTTACTGTCAAGAATGATCAAGAGGAGACAAGGTTGGCTAAGTGAGTGAACGTGACTGGGAGCGCCATCATCATCATCTCTGTAACACCGCGGCTCTCATCTCTGAGAGAACATATTAACATGCTGGCGCGCTGTCATCCCCGGTGCCCTACTTAGACCAGATGGGCCTCATTCAGGTCTTTCACAAAAACAACGGCGTGAAGGGATCTTAGATGTCAGTCTCAATATCACCAAAGCCATAATTAAGAATGAGCTAGCAGAAGGACATGTACCTTTGTGTCCCGGTTAGATGGATTGTCTCGTATCAGGAAGATCACAGGTTGAATTACCAAAACCTCTAAGCACCAAAAGGACATGCTGAAAGTCAGATTTTTATTTTTAGTGTTTCATTTTACTAACAGGAGTCATTGCATTATATAAAATGAGCATGACGTCTTCGAATGCAAAGAGCATGAATTATGCAAATAAAGTCAAAAGCAATTTTCTTTACTTGTCTAGACATACCACAACTGTTAAGTAACCTTTAGATATGACAAACACATGGCAATGGCGTGCACAATATTAACCTTTAGTTGTTTATGTACACAATATGTAAGCTGTGTTTCAGACTGTGTTTGTTTTGTGTTAAGGTGTCTTATGTTTCATATGGACAAGTCTGAACACAGCTACATCTGCACAACTTGAATAGCAGGGGGCTTTCAGCACATTTAATGAAACTCTGTGATCATTAAGCCAGAGCTGACTTTTTGAATCAACATGTTGTGTATTGGTGTAGAAAGGAACAAACAAACTTGACGTAGAGAGAAGTTATAGGGTGGAAAAAAATACATATAATTTCAACGTGTTGCTCACTTTACCATAACGGCATTTGTCCGTTTAAAGTCGGGGTGGACGATATAAAGATATAGTCCATGAGACGATATAAGTTTGTGAACCATCAGATGGTATACTATGTTTTTTTTGGGGTATTTAATTTATTGGATTAGACATAAACAATAATCAGAAACAATTTCTTAATTGATTTTCTAGAAAATATACAATATCACAATAGATACTGTATAGATGTTGCAGTCATAGACTGTATATAAGAAGTTGATGTAGTCACCGTGACGTCAACCATTGGTTTGTGGACTGCCGTTTTGAAGCCTTGAGTTGGACATCTTGGCCGTCGCCATCTTGGTTTTTGGCCATCACATTCTTAGTTTTTGGCTGTTGCCAACTTGTTTTTTTGCACCAGAAGTGACAGAGAGGGTGGAGCTAAGTACAACTGAACACAGAATAAGACATTTTTAGGCAACCAAAATGTTACAATTAACTTTCATGAACTGAAAACACAGTGTGAAAGGATTAAAGTTGTAAAAAGAAAACACGGACAACTCCCAAATGGACAGTGGTAGCGACCTGTCAATCACAAGGTAGCCACGCCTTAAACTTACCCTGCTTTATGGTCTATATGATTCTAAATGGGACCATCATTTGCTAAATAAACATCATGCTGTATTGAAGAAGACTTGAAACTAGTGATTGAGACCATAAACTCATGTTTGCAATGTTTACTGAGGTAATAAATCAAGTGAGAAGTAGATTCATTTTCTCATAGACTTCTATACAATCAGACTTCTTTTTGCAACCAGAGGAGTCGCCCCCTGCTGGCTATTAGAAATAATGCAGTTTAAGGCACTTCAGCATTGGCTTCACTTTTCAGACCTGAAGGCTTATTATAGATATAGTAACATAATCATCAGTTGATGCCTATGTCACATCACTGAACAGACCCACACCCGCATCACAATAATGTGAGTATATTTCCTTTTCATTCTGGGTTATTTATGTATTTGGACATTGTTTGCACACAACTAACTCTCCACTGGCCCTCCGTGTTGGCACTGACGAAGGTTATCAGGCAATTTGTGCTGCATCTGCACAGCCTCTATAAATGATATGCATGAAGGAACGGGAGGCTTGTAAGGAGATGGTAGGGGGAACTAACCTTTGAAGATAGCAGAGGTGAATAAAAGAGGGCAGAAACCAGGTGTTTATTAGATGTTCCTGTTCAAGGCTCTGTCCTCTCACATAGCCCACAATTATAGCAAACTGTAATAACAGAGTGCATTGTGGGAAATCAAAGGCTGCGCTCCCTGTGGCTTTCCTCCCCTTGTGTTTGTTTGTTTTTTTCTGTTGTTTTCCATACAGGAAACGCAAGGCTTCTAATTAAGTCTTGGAGGGGGAGAATGAGGCGTCTTAGTCGGCCAACTGTGAGCGGCTATCGCAAACTCAACTTCGATGTTTAATTTATGTGTGCTCCATTATTTATGGATGCCGTGATCTGTGTGTATATGGGGCTTTATGCAAACTCTGTGCACAGTGTCTTTGAGTTTTGGACAAAGAAAGAAAGAAATTTGAAATGTGAAGCAGAATATTAAGTGCATCAATATCGTAGGGTCAGTGTAAATATGGTCTGTCTGACTGTTTCCCTGTCTCCTTATCTATCCTCAGTCACTCAATAATACATGCACTGCACATTACGTATTCCCCACAGAAATGCACTCACATGTACATACATAGTATATAAACACAGGCATACACTTAACCTACAGTAGACGGATATTTTGTTTATGTTCAGTCTCCGGTATCATAAATTTAACAATAACCTCAACATACTTAACCCAATATAGAAAGAAACCGTGATATATTGTTTTGAAAGCAAATAGTGAGTTGTAAATGAGGAAAGCCAACCCCAATCAGCTTTGTGTATTCAAAAATGTGTCTTCAAGGTGGCATGTACACACACATACACTCTCTCTCCCTTTTCCCCTACGTACAACCTCTAAGACCTTACCTCTACAAACTATATCAGCAGCAGCAGATGATGATCAGGGCTGAGAAGGCGGATGAGGTAATAACACCCATGACACCCGCTGCCTACAATGGCCCAGAGGACCGTTTTTATGTCCCCTCCACCTCAACCTGTAATGTGCAGCGATGCGGTTCTAACCCTCTGAATATTATGCACTAGGCAGAGCCAACTGAAGGCTAAATCCACGCCTCAAAAAAAAATGGCTTGGATCAGCAGATGTGACTGGGAAGGATAGCCCGGATTTGAAGAAGGGGAATTGCGGGGGAAATAAATATTTCATGGTACATTTTCTCACAACACAGTTGAAAAGGAGGGGGGATGGAGATCAATAGTAGTAAGGGATCTGGCTATGCACAGATACAGTTACTGAGAGAGGGCGATACAACATCAAATAGCAAGGTTGCTGGCTACTTGGGGTCAGTTTAAAAAGTGAATATATGGAGTTTTGGCTTTTAGTTCTAGGAGAATCTGGAGTGTTTTTTTTTTCATAACATCTTAAAATGTGAATTAATTCTGTTAGTAGAACTATTGCTTGCTTTAAACACCGTCCAAAAGGTACTGACTATGTGGCCATAGTATTTTGGTCTAGAAGAGAATGAAATGTTGTTTGGAGGTAAGCCTTTTTAAAGCTTGCCTGCAAATGCAACATGACATATTAACTTAGTGATAGTAGTTAGTCCATCCATCCCACCACAGCCAATTAGCTGTCATCATTCAGTTAACTAGTTTGTGTTGCAAAACGGATTATAGGTGTTTTCAGACCGCAAGAACTTTTTCATATTTCTAACCCTCCTTTTTATTGTGTCCGCACCGCAAGAACTAGGAACTATCGTAGTTCTTAGAACACCGTTTTGAGAGACTTTTTTAACTCGTATTTCTGAGTAGATACTCACCCAGCACAAAAGGGTACGCTGATTAGTCAAACACATGAACTAATGCAGCCCCGGCAACCGCCATTTTTATAGAACTGTTAGACGTGTAAACAAGTCCAGAAATGAACTTGTTCATGAGCACACGCCCAGTGAACCAAAGAACGATAGCCAATTCAAACTACAATGCCAAAGGTACTTTGGTGACAGCTATTTTACTTGAGTTTATATGATTGTGGCATATAACAGGGTTGTTTATTTATTCTCTTATATTACTAAAAAAGCTAAGAGAGCTTGTGAAACATAGAGAACTAGCCACTCGCCGATCTCCCAGCTGGAGATGTGTGCGAGCGGTGCCGGCCGGCTTTCTTCTCGTCATCGTTCCTAGAATAAAAGCCCTTTAAGGTGCATAGCTCTCGGGGGAGCCCCCCAGTGGGCAGTTCCGCGGTCCTCTCAGGGAGTCCCCAGAACCGTTTGGTCCAAAACGCCTCATCTATATGGACAGAATGAAACAAAGAGGAGTCTAATCATATCACAACAATCAGTCCACGTTATTCAGTTGTTGATCCCAGAACACCTCCAGTCAAACACAAGCATCGGAGCAGAGCATGAGTTAGGATGGAAGAGTGAAGCAATAATGCAGATTGAAGTGGCCACGCTTGGTCAGCATATATACAATGCTGACAATTTACATTGACAGCAGCACCTCGGTAAACATGGGCATGTTATTTTTGAATGGGATAGATTTATAAGAATAGATACATAAGTGTTTCACCAGCAAAATCGATTCCCACTGCCACTCTTATATAAAGAAGCCCTGCGGTGGTGAATACACTGTGACTGGCTGGAAATGCTGATAGGTAAATGGCCAATGGAGTAACTGCAATGAAACAAACAAGCCTATGTCATGCAGGAAATTAGACTTAGAGGAGCAATACTGCACCTAACAAGCTTACAGCACTTTGAATAAGGTGATTGAGAGGGAGGCAGTTTCCTGGGCAGGAGCACTGGACCATCAACCTTCAGTCTCACATATCCTATGGCCCCTGTCCAAGAATTACACACACACACACACACACACACACACACACACACACACACACACACACACACACATAAGGCACTTAAGGGCCTCTGCTTCACTGGAGCTGCAAGATATCTAACAGAAAAACTGGTAGTACTGGATACCAAACATCCTAGATGGGTTTTCACACCTTTAGTAGTAGTAATTAGTGTTTACTTTTCACCACATTGCCAGCACCATATCATCACAGTGTTTGCCCTTCCATGTATTTCAGCAATAAATAATCCTCTAGCTTGACCACACAATACTTATATAACTGTGAAGTTTAATTTGGACCATGTTTGCTTACAGTAATTGATAGTTGCGTCAGTCCGTCACACTCTGCCCTGCTAGTTGCTTGTTCTTCCCACCTCTGCTTCATTTCGAGCTGTCTTCTTTCTTACTAGTTTTAAAATGTTCACGCTCAAAATTGGTGTTAAGCAGTAAACTGAAATCCAAAGGAGGGCTATAATGTAAGAAAGGGACAAGCAAAGTAGCAACTTCTGATATTTAAGAAGCCGGAACCATTAATGTTTGCCTTTTTTGCTTGAACAATTACTTTCCTGAAAATTGTAGCCAATAACTATTCCATGGATTGACTAAATGATTAATTGAATAAGCATTTCAGCTTTTATTAAGACTTTAAACATTTCCTTTGGGTGAGATGCCACAGATACCACGTTTTTTATACAGTCAGTGGGCTGCACTAGTCGTTAGCATACATTCAAATTATACAGAAGTTGCAACCAAATCTGTTTCACAAACACCGACATTAGATCCATCGATTAAAATATTGAATCGAGATTAATCTCAAATTAATCGCACATTTTGTATCTGTTCAAAATGTACTTTTAAAGGGCGATTTGTCAAGTATTTAATACTCTTATCAACATGGGATTTGGCAAATATGCTTTCTTCATGCAAATGTATGTATATATTTATTATTGGAAATCCATTAACAACACAAAACAATGACAAATATTGTCCAGAAACCCTCACAGGTACTGCATTTAGTATAAAAAATGCTGAAATCATAACATGGAAACTGCGTGTTATCATCATAAAGTGGGCATGTCTGTAAAGGGGAGACTCGTGGGTACCCATAGAACCCATTTTCATTCACATATCTTGAGGTAAGAGGTCAAGGGACTCCTTTGAAAATGGCCACGCCAGGTTTTTCCTCGCCAAAATTTAGCGTAAATTTTGAGTGTTGTTTAGCCTACTTCCCGACAAGCTAGTATGACATGGTTGGTACCAATGGATTCCTTAGTTTTTGTATTGTCACTCTAATTCCCTCTCGTTAACTTTGACAGCCCTAATTTGAATTGTTATAAAACCTACTAATGGACTACTTTCTCGAGGCGGGAATGCCTGCAGGAAGACAGGCCAACCAGTAACCTAAGGGTAGCTGGTTTGATCCCTATCAGTGACCACCATCCACCACTAAGTGCCCTTGAGCAAGTGACTGAACCCCCACACACCCACAACTGCTCCAGGGGCTCTGCACTCTGGCTGTCCATGTACTCTGATCCCTCTGATGAAATGCATATCCATGTGTATGTACTGTATAACCAGAGAAGGCTATGCAAAGAGATTGATCCTTGAACTACAACAGAGACAGAATTGATGAATACATTGTGGGGAAAGGAGCCTACGTTCACACTTAGATCTCTGCAAGCAGTCAGCTGCTTAGAAATACTGCACCGTACCTAGCCTGGGTAAATAAGGCAATATTGGTACATTGTAATATAACACATTTAAAACAGGAGGAGGAACCTCTCTCTTCCACCACCCCATTTCACATCATGAGTCCTCTTTCTTTTTGGACTGAGTCCTCAGCCATTTACAGGGAAATATACGACGCAGGTGGCTCATGAGACTACATTTTATGTGTTCAATTGGGAGTCGAAATGGTCTTGAGTGATGGGGCTCGGTGATGGAGTGGACTTCATTTTAACGCCTGACTGAAGGTGAACCTGACCTCTCGCGTGGGCCGGAAGGACAGTTAAAGTCCAAGTAGTGTAGCATAAGCATACGCAGCAAGTTCAGTGGCTCAGAGGGGTTATTACCCAAAGGAGATGGTCTAGGAACGCTGCCAGGTCGAGGACATTAGCAGTTTGTTGGTACAGGTGATTATGGTTTACTCTACCATAAAAATCATATAGTGCGCTGCTCTCATCCTAAACTATATTTAGTTTGCCTGCTGAATTTACAGAGATTATGTTTACGAGCCACTTTCCCTTTATTATTGTTATTTAAAAGAGACTGTTCACCCAAATCACAAAAGAACCTATATTATATTTTTCTCTGAAAGGCATACACCGGCATACATATTATGTTTGCTTTTGTGTTTAAAAGATGTATGTATGCATGGATGGATGGATGATATACAGTATAAATGTTTATATAGATGGATAGATATGTACAGATGTATACTTAGATATAGAGATGTGCAGATAGATAGATAGATATAGATGATAGATGGATATATGTATAGATAGATAGATAGATAGATGGATAGATGGATGGATGGATGGATGGATAGAAATACATTTTGATGGAGAGTTTTAGCGGTGAATAGTAATGAAATCCATGTTAAAAATAGTCTTACGCCAGTTGCCTTAATGAAAAAGAAAAATTTAACAAAAGAAGCCTCTTTGGGAATAAACAGGAACAAATGTGGCATTTAAAAACTAGCCAGTAAAT
The DNA here is from genome assembly GCF_043250625.1 of Sebastes fasciatus. Taxonomy (NCBI): domain Eukaryota; kingdom Metazoa; phylum Chordata; class Actinopteri; order Perciformes; family Sebastidae; genus Sebastes; species Sebastes fasciatus. The sequence continues at coordinate 27,259,539 of NC_133804.1, forward strand.
AAGAGAAGGCAAAGCATGCTGGGATGCAGAGGGGCGTGAAGAAATTGGCCATTTGTCAGCTCGGATAAGGTCACTATGTAACTTGCAAACAGCCCGGTAATTGACTGCAGTTGGGATGTGATAGCTAATGGTGGCTCAAATGAAAAGCCATGGAACTTATAATGATGTTCCACGCTTATTATCGTATTTCCAAACAAATGAACATCATCACCATCATCATAATTAAGACACTAAGGCCTGCAAACGGAAGGAGAGGTGCCACTCCCCGAGAGGATTGCTCCGTGCGCATGCTGTTAAATTTTGGTGCGAAGAAGATTAAGAGTTTATCACTGTGCACGGATGTGAAATGAACATAAGAGGGCAATACGATATCAGTATTTATGGACTGACAAGCGCTGTGTTTCTGGTCTGAGCTACAGCTAAAAGGTGAAATTTGTGGCATCTCACTGGCATGTGGCATATATGCCCAACTGTGGGTAGCCTTCTTGATTAACTTTGCAATGCTTGGATGAATGCATTTGAGATAGACCCTAATTGCTTTTATACACACTTATTTCAGTCATATTGAGGAATGCATGGCGGGTGCTTGACTGCAGTAAAAAAAATTATTGTATTAAAATAGTAATGCACGTCACATTGCGATTAAAGACATTTCAGACACTGACCGTAGAGCTTATTTATATTCATCAGACTGTGTTTGCATGCCGCAGTATATGAGCTGTTGTCACCGTTGTTTTCACAAACATGTAGGAGTACCATAATGAGATGTGTCAGAAAGCAGGAGTTGTTGTTTTTTGATGGGACAGCAAACATCCCTACAGCTGCACAATGAAGATTACTAATTATTACCACATACTGTAAAGGAATTATTACCTGCTGTGCATGACCCTCCTGGCAAGCAATACATGAAAGACACTTTCACAGCTTGGAACTATCTGGGAGTCTGGAGGAATAAAACGAATGCTGAGTCTTTGTCTGCCGAATTCGTATCGCCAACTATTGTAAGTACTGTCTCTGAGCCATAGCGTGTGTCATCCCTTAGGAAAATCTCCAAATCATCCTCTTTTTGACAGTATGCCATTTTTATTTTTAAATTAAATGTATAAATGTGGTGATGGCAAAAATAGTCATATTTACATGTGATCCAGGGAAATCTAATTAATTTTAAAGTCCATGTGGCAGATTGAAGAAACCTTCGCTTTAATGTTTAACTTCAAAAGTACAGCACAACTCAAGGAAACTTTGACTGCCAATTGACTGATCATCAGCAACAAACTTTATTAAAACCATACATTATAATTTGTGTGCTCTATCTTGAATACATTCACCCAAGCATTGCTAACTTAATTAGGACGGTCATGCCTATATCCCACGTGTCAGTAAGATGCAACCTCACCTTTTAGCTGTGGCGTAGGCCAGAAACACACTGCTTGACAGCCCATAACTAATTACAGTGCATTACCTTCTTATATTAGTTTCTATACGCTGATTAACTCTTTATGTCTTCAGCATATAACACCCACTTCACATATTGCCTTGTACAGTACTGTACATTTTGTCCTTCTGTGTTTAGTCATGCAGGCACTATTAGGGTTGGAATCATGGGAGTTTTAACTGCGGCATATCTACACACACATCTTTCCACTAGCCGAAACACATTTTTTATATCCAACATATAAAAACAGTCCATCACAAACTTTTAGGATTCATTTTGGACCCGGTTGACTCATCAGGCATAAATAACTCAAATAAAAAGATTTTCTGAGCCACAAGAAAAACTGATGACGCCAACGTTTTTTTAATACAGGCTCAGGAGGGAATAGAAGACCATACAGTTAAAACCTCCCTCTACCTTCTGCCATCTACTCAAAGACATACACCACCACCACCAAACACATTGAAGTAGAGGCAGATTAAGCCAGAAGACGAAAAGCCTTTAATACAATCCATAGTAAGCACAGAATCCTTATTTACATACCAAGGTAAAGGAACAGTGTGCCCTTTTGAGGGCTCTATTGGCAGAAATGGATTATAAAATCATGCTTTCTTTAGTGTATAATCCCCAGAATACACAAATTGTTTTTTTTCCGTTACCTTAGAATGAGCCGTTTATATCTATATACGGAGCGGGTCTTCTTCAGGGATCTGGCTGCCATGTTTCTACAGTAGCCTAGAACAGACAAACCAAACACTGGACACTGGAAGTGTACTTCTTATTAATATGACAACACCATTGTGAATCTTAGATAATATTTAAAGTACCAGTGTGTAACAATTAAGAGGATTTATTGGCAGATAGTTTTCAGTAGTTTTAAGTAAATCAGTAGTATAATCGGCTAATAATAATAATTTTGTTACCTTAGAATGAGCCGTTTATACGGAGTACGCCATGTTGCACCGCCATGTTTCTACAGTAGCCCAGAACGGACAAACCAAACACTCGGACAAACCAAACACTGTTAACTTTTCCTGCTTGAGCCGGAGTCGATAACGTTATTCGCTCTCGTCGTCGCCGCTGCTCTTTCTCTCTCTTGCTTCACCACTCACTTCCCACGTACACACACTCTACGCACTGGCTCTGCTCCAAATGGCTCTAGAGAGGGACGTTTGTGATTTTGCGTCGGCCACCGTAGCTCTCCAACACGCTTGGCACACCAGAGAGGCTTCAGTTGGTTGCAATCTCCTCACCTTACCGCTAGATACCGCCAGATCCTACACACTGGACCTTTAAGCCAGAAAAACTGGAGATATGTTTGCTGGCATTCCATTTCATCCACTAGTTGTTATTTCCCAACCTGCCCCAGGAATGTACTAAGAGGACACGTCCCTTCTGTATTGTCTTTGTAGTTTTGTGTTGTTCACTCTGCTCCATCATGAAAAAGTAAAACCCCAAATGATGAATTGTTCCTGCCTTTTTTTGTCCGTCCTGTTGTTGTGATTGTGTTGTCACTCAGTCTTGTCAAGACTGCAGCTGTCAGACCAAGCTTCTATTTAACACTGTCACTTGGTGAACCATTCCTGGCTGCACCCTTGTCGCCCTCAAGGTCTTAATAACTAGCTTCAGTCTCCACTGAGAGGGATGAATAGCGTTGGTGCCAGGCAGCCCGCTCTCCATGGCGCCCTTATCTTTCAAGTTGTCTTTCCCAGTCTTGTTTTAATTAGATTAAAAGTTCTGTGCACCTCTGGGGAGGAACTGCAGGCCTGGGCCGGTGCCGGAGCCATTGTGTGCAGAGCTCTTTTTTTTATGCTCAAAGGCTGCCAAGACTTCCCCGTTTCTCTGCTGGGGTGCTTAGGTTGCTCAAACTGTGCTTGGGTCAAACATCATGCAAACTTGTTGGCACTGGCAAATGTTTTAAGGTGACTCCGTGGCTAAAATGTGTCTATGAAGCAGCAGGTTTACCCTTGTTTGACTTTAACTATAGCATGGAGTGTCTTTTTTTCCCCCACATAGTTTAACTATCATTAACTCGTTAGCTTTGTCCTTGCACCTCTCAGACTAATATTCCCTCTACAGCAATTCAGTATTTTTCCTTGTCTCATCCACCTACTTCAATGCAAGTGATACATGATTTGATTAAGCATCAAGATTACATGTAATTAGTAAGCTTTGAGTATGTTTTAACTCCAAGAAAGCTCTCATGGCAGCAAATAAGTGCCTGTCATTAAACATCTTGTCCACGGCAGTGTTTTTTTGTTGTTTGGCTGCTTATCAACTGGCAGATGTACGCTTAGCATCCTGAGGGTGTTAAAGCTGTACCAGAACAAAACTTTACATGCTATGATGTCATGCTACTGCCAATTTGAGCTCTGACTTGTTTCAAATATATAAATCTGCATGCAGTTTCACCCTACTTTGATGGCCAGAACATTTTGGTGAGCAGTTAGACAGCTTAGAAAGACCTTCCCTTGATAACGTTTCCGTGTGTTTGTTTCTTAAAGAGGAAGAGATGTTTAAACTCCATAATCAAAACTAATCAAATCCGCTTTGAATGGAAAATCATTGTTACACAGACTCACGCTGCTTTACTCAGTGGTTCTCTATCATAATAAGTCTAAATTGGTTTGCGTAGCAAAGATAAATATATACTACTGGAAACTAAATGCACTACCAGCTTCTTTTCTAAGATTTATATCTGATGGAGAGAAATACTACAGTAGTTTGTTTTTTAGAGTGGGAGGAACCCAAAACATCTGAATGAGTTCCCGTAATCACAGTTCTTATATGAATAGATTTGTTTTCACCCACCCCTACTTGCCAACACAGGTAGAACATGAAATACACAAGTAATTTCACCAGACACTACACTGGTTCAACCCCAGGACCTTAATATTGTACGACAACCACACAGACACAATGCTACGTGGCGTCTTTGCAACTGGAAGTCATTGTCAGGTGTGTTGGAGGGATGCCAAATGCGTGACAGTCCCAATTACTATTTCTTGGTGTGATACTGCATCGTATTTTCATATGAAATGATGTGGGATGACTCATTATAACGCAGATCAACCCAACTTTCATTTAAAGAGACGACACACCTCTGAGCAGCTCTTCAGGTATTAGAACCCCAAAGGAAATCATGCTGCGTTAGCTGGAAAACTGCACTGACATGAACTCAGCGTAGCTCTTTTAACTTCGGTCTGTGTTTCACATTCAAGGGAGGCTTACTTAGCAAATTTCCCCGTAATTTAGGTATACGAGATAGGCCCCTGGAGGTGTAGTGGGCTTACCTCAGTTAAACATCGGTCAAGATGTGCCAACCCCAATGGCTCTCCATATCACACTCCACTAACCAAAACCTGCTTCCTGAAACACTGTCCTACAAGGTATGCTCACATCACATACAATATTTGAAACATAGATTGCAGTATTTTGATGATAACAGAACTGCTTGAAACCAGATACTATTAAAGCTCATTAAGAAAAGCAATGATGCAACATGAAATCTAAGAAGCCTTAATTTCACATATGAGCACTCTATGAAACATTTTAGCCGGTGAAGCGTGTTTTTATGGGACTTGGACATAATAAAGATAATGTTGACGATATGGCAATGTGCTTTTGCTGGAATTGCATTTAATTGAATGCAGGAGGGGGGTTACAAGCAATTACACTGGGTGAAAAATAATTAAATAAAATAGTTAAACAAATAGAAATAGAATTTTAAGATAAGCAGAGAAGGAATTCTCACAGGCCAGCAGGAATGAATGGAGATTGAGGGTCTCCAACATGCTTTAACGTCCAACCGGATGATTAATATCTTGATAATGCGGCCTACCTGCTCTCCTCACTCAGATATTGTGCTGACAGCGGAAAGACGTGTGTGCCAGTTAAAGCAGTCTGAACGAAGCCGGTGCCAAAGCAATATTTTATTTTATTTATCTTACTTCTCCTGCTATTCATTGCTGCTATTCATTACCCCCGTGACAGCCCAAGCCATGGCGTACATTGATATGTGGGGAAACAGCTTGTGAAGTGCAGGCGAACGTTCCATTCATTTTAAAGAGAAATCCTATCACATTGGAAGCGAGAGAATGGGAGGGAGAAAACACAAGCATGTTTCATGTCCTGCTGTATTGATCCAAGAATAATTATTTGTCCCCGAACGGATTCTCATTGTCTAAGTAAGCCACAAGCCTGACATGCAACATTTCAAGCGCATTAAATGAGTCAGCAACGTCTGGAGGTATCCACATCAAAGTGGAGGAATGGGTTTCACTGGTAACTGTGTATAGGCAAGTATCTGGCGTTACCATACCTTATCTTAATGTAGGGGTATTTCACTATGATGCGATATATTGCGATTTGTTTTCAAATCTAATTTAAGGAAAACTGTCATAGTATAAAAACACAGCGCCATATGTATAAAATCTGGGTTAAAAAGAAGGTCACTCAAGAAAGTCACTATATGAAATGGCTACTATGGGGACTAACATCATCACACATTAATGCAATTGGACTCATTGGATCCACAAGAGTCTCAGCTTTCCAGTCATACCCAATTTATATAATTCTAAGACTGTTTTGGGACCCCATTATGCAGAAATATTCAAATACACCATTTAAGAATAGATGAAAATAACACATTTGTACTGCATGTGTTTATCATATAGTGGGCATGTCAAGGGGAGACTTTAGGGTGCCTATTGAACCTATTTTCATTCACATATATTGAGGTCAGAGGTCAGGGACCCCTTTAAAAATGGCCTTGCCAGTTATTCTTCGCCAATGGATTCCTCAGGTTTTCTAGTTTCATATGATGTCAGTAATTTGACGCTAGCTTTAAAACTGAGCCCGCTACAACCTCCGAAAGACAGAAGAGCAGCCAGAGGTTAATTATAAATCGTTACAGCGTTTTGGACAATCAATACATCACAAAACATAATATTGTGATACTCGTGTATTGATATTTTTTTACATTCATACTGGTGACAGACATTTCACAGATGAATACACACACATCTTCAGTCGCGACAGTTAACATGCATTATCCTGGTTTTTAATTTGTATTTATATTAAAAAGAGGGACAGATTCTCACTGAACCTGAAAATGTAAGCTGTAATGAACAATTCAAGTCTGTATTCCAATGTGTATACATGCTGTTGATGAAATGAGAACAGTTTTTTTAAAGCAGATACCAAACTGCTTGAGATAAATTAACCTGCTCAGTTGTTTTGAAGGAAACATCAATTCATCCCGGCTGCTGTTTGTCTCTTATGCAGTGCAGTTGATTAAATTCTGACCCTCATCACTCTGTCATTAAACAGTGATTTATTGGAAAATAATCAATGTGCGCCAGTTGCTCGACAATCTCTGTCTGTCAGCTGCGCAGGGAACCATCACAAACTTGTATAGCCGATAATTACTCCATCCCATTTGCATAACTGTAAAGTGTGCTCATTCCCCCTCGTATGACTGACCTGTTAGTAAAACCTGACCTCTGGTCAGAGATTAAACAATGCTCACAAATGTGGCTTTCTGCTCCTTGTGACAAAGAGGACAAGATAATGAGTTCTGGGGGAGAGGCTTTTTGGCACTGTCGAGTGAAATCCCTTCCCCTGAAAATGAAGGCTTTTGGCAGCACATCTCAGTCTCTAACTGTATTTACGTGAGAGGAAAAAAAAAGGAAATGGAAAATGAGGAAAGAAGCCCAACTTGACCTCGTGCTGTGTCATTGCGACCGCTTGTTGTTTATCTTTGTGTATTCGGCAGGATTGAGTGCATTGTTTACAGGATTATCAGGCATCCACACGGACCAGCCATGAATGCAAACTGTGATAATGTTCCTGTCCAGCCCAAATGGAAGTGTAAAACCCTAACAGATTACCAGTGACAGTGGCTGACTAGGGGTGCTGGCCATACCACAGCGAGACGCCAAGTAACACCAAGCTAGCAACCACGCAAAGAAAGCTCTCCCACCATTAATTGACTCACTTTAAACTCAGTGTTCATAATGAAATTGCGACACTTAGCAAGCTAAAAAACAGTAATTTCCTGTCAATTTAAACCAATATCACAGTGAGCATTTCGCCGTTTTCTTTTACACAACATTCACTGACAAAAGATAGTTTAGTAATCAAATGTAGATATTGTGGATCAAAATAATCACAAGGCTATACTGAGGAAAATGATACATAACAGGAAACATGACCGGTCTACAGGGCTGTTGTATATTTCAAATGTAACTGTGTTCGTTATCTGCAGTTTAAACATGCGAGTGAGCATGGATGAGAGACGTGGAGAGAACAGGAGAGATAAAGGCATTGAATGCTGCCTTGAGTTGAACAAAGACATGTCCCTTTGCAGACGGCTTGTTAAAGCTGCAGAGGATGAGTCAGAGAGCAGTACCCTAACAGGAGCCCTTGTTGTTCGGAGTCCAGTCTGGTTTCATCTTGTCAGCCTTGCTCAGGGCAAGTTTAAAAAAAAAAAAAAAAAAAAAAACTGCTGCAGAGAAAGTCTTCTCCATGTCCTCATCTTGACATTTTCCTCTCCATTGAATCACCTGGAGGCTCCGTAATAATTTCCTGCCTCGAGATAAAGTGAAACCATCAGTTTTAACTGAACTATCACCCAAATGACAAATGATCCTGCTTCTTTTTAAGATTTATTTTAATCCATACATAGTCCTCCACAATGCTTAGATAGACACACACAGTTGCGCTGCAGCCGTATGAGTAAAAGGTCTCAATGAAAGGAAATTCTGATCTACATTTGCCGTGAAAGCAGTGCAATGATCAGATGACAACAACAACAACAACAACTTCATCATCTGTTTAGCCCAGAGCCTTAGCTGTTACTGAAGCATGAACGGGGTTAGGGAGACAGAGAGGCACTGCTTCATTAACCCAGAATTACTACAGTATTAACTGTAGTGTTGAAATACTCATACCGAAGCATATTGCTTTTCGTCCAGCATATTACAATTTAAATACCCTGACATTTTATACAAAACATTTACGTATCTCATTAAAAAAAATCACAATAAGACGGCTGACATTCTGAAGATATTATGTCGAGGATTAACTGCTCAGTTTGAAATATACTTTGGTGTCATTTTTCCAAGTTTAATTTATTTTATAGTTAATAGGTTAATGGATTACGGTCCCCTTTCCAGTGAGGTACATTATAGACATAGATAGAAGAAACATGTGACATGTATCATGGTATGAGAAAGTTGAGAACATTTTAGTAAAGAGACTCCACAGAGAAAAGGATCACTCTTTCACAGTTTTTATGAAGCTAACCCTCTGTTCGGTTGAGACACACTGTTTTGGCCAAAGGGGAAAGCTTATGTGTGACCAATCTTTATTTCTTTTATTTCAATGCAGCAGCACACACTGAAATTTACAGCTTGGGAAACTTCAGCATAATGTTTTATTTTTTTTAATAACGATGTGAGTTTTTAGGAAAGGGGTAAACTGATTGTTTGTTTCTGCTGTGAAAGGGAGAGGCTTCTATATTGACCTCTTAAAACATTCAAAACTTGAACTGTAGGTTAAGTAGGCTTCACATACAAACAGGTGTAGGAGTGCAAATTTCTATGGCAACTCCTTTAATGTTTTGAACAAATCAAGTACACAGCAATTATCAACGATTTATATACATGAGTTCAGAAGTAATGCCATAATTTCAAAGAGGAGTGCAATGGATAACTGACAGATCCTTCATAACATTTTCAAAGTGAATATTTGAAATAAAAGTGCAAGAACTGTGTAAAGAAAGAAATATCTGCACTATCAAATAAGTTAGAAACAACAATGTGCATGACTGCTTCTTAAGTCTGCTTTGTTACAAAAGTGTGTGCTATGACCAGATGTTTTATACATTCATTTGGATCAAGTAATACAAGTTGAGACCAGAGGGCTTTTTGTGTCGGATGTTGAATAAAGGAAGTGGCGAGAGGTTGCTATGGTTCCCATGCAGAGTTAGAAATCAACCGGAATAGCGGTACATATCCGACAAGCTAGATTATTAATACCCATTAGAAGTAGCCTAAATGTTGAATGGTTTATTGAGAGCACCGCGAGTGACTCACCGTCACATGTTTAAAGAGCCGAAAGATCGTCACATTTAGTTTTTTTTGTTAGCCAAAATTTGCATCTAGCAGTTAACATGAATTATAGATGCACCTTGCTAATGTTCTGGAGATTTGTTCTGTAAACACACAAAACACTGAGGCTAAGAAGTCAAAGAATATACTGTAATTACAATTAGGAGACATAATACCTCGACACAAGACACAAAAAGAAATGTCTCCCCGAAGGAAGATAATACACAGGTTATATACTTTCATTGGTCAGCTTACTTATTTTAATATCACCATCATTCTGACCAAATGGCAAACAGCATACGTTGATCACGCGTTAACATGAGACTTTGCATGTTCTCCTCATGAAATACTGTATTGTGCACACACATATCTCCATCAATAGAGGGCCTCTCTAGTGTCCGTCACAGCATATCTGATTTCCATCAGCTGAGGTGCAGGAATGTCTAACACAAGTAGTCATCAACTTATACCTAGGAGGACAGGGTACCATCAAATAAATTGATAACTTTAAAGATTAGCCCTACACTAACAATGTTGGCTAGCTAGGACTAGCGTTAGCTGCTAACGGCACCTGCGGGCCTCAAAACAGTAATCCACAAACCAATGGTTGACATCATAGTGACTACGTCCACTTTTATACACAGTATGTATACAGTATGCCATGTGTCTTTTATGCCATATTTGGAATGCACCATAATATATAGATAAAATGTATAGCAAGGAATGCCCACATGTTTAGATGTCTACATTTCCTTCACATGTGGATCGGTTGTAAGGCCCCCCCAAGGCTTCTCAGCACCCGTGTGTGTCACAGATTGCAGGCGGTTAATATTTCAGTGCAGTGGAGCTGCATTTGGCAACAGCCAAGGAGTTGGGTCAGGTTAACAGGGCTGTTGCGTGCCAGTGCCCAAGAGAGTCTTCAATATTTGATTGCCTTTTTCTTCTTCAGCTTCCTCTTCTTTTAATGCACTTTAGAATGGATCCCCATATTTGTAGCTCAAAAATAAGCCCACAGAGACTCCGTCTTAAAAATGTTCTATGTTTATTTTAACTCTGTGTTTTAGATATGTTGTGCTGAAAGGGATTTATGTTACGCTGTGTTCACAGAGGATAGAGCAATCCCTGAAAGCCGTTTTAGTCGTCGTGATTTATTTAATTACATGAAAGAAACTTGCTGCAAAATGCATGAGCTAGTGTATATTGTATTACTATTAATATTCTATTACTTTTGCATTATTACTTTTATTATTTCAGGGTGTTATATGAATGCTTTAAAGTTGCACAAGTCAACTTCCCACATTGCCTGCTCCCATGACAGTTGCAGGTATAAAAAGTTAAGGATTCAGCAGTCAGGTAATGTAATCGCAGTAAACTTCATGACTCATGATTACCAGCCTGTACTGTCTGATGATTTCACCTAAATGATACCAAAGGGACAAAAGATGTAATGCTATGGTAAGCTTTCAGTAGACGGAGCACTTTGTCTTGGACTTTTTTCACCTTAAAAACTACTTATTTAACGCAGGGTTTCCTCATAGTCTCTCCACGCTGTAACATTAGCCGCTGATCACCAGAAGGTGGTAAAAACCCAAAGTGACAGCTTAGATCATTTGCCTGACCTTTAAGGCTGTTCACACATAGCACCTTCCAATGTGGAGACAAATAATGTTCTTTCTCCAAAAGGTAGTAGCTTTCAATTAGCTCCCGGCAGGCCAGTCCACAGGACACTGGAGCCACACTTTTACAACATTTGCAGCCTGCAGAGCCTCTAGTTCAGTGGCCACAGAGCAACGATTTTGATTCTGAAATCAATTTTATGGTTATTGCTTTAAAGGGAAATAACATACATATTTAACATAATAAGAATAAATGAGCAGAAACTAAATTATTTTACCGCGGTAGCCTTGAATACCTAAACTCGGTATGCTTTGAAATGAATCCATGCACGTCTACTGGTTTATTAAACACTGCTGTAATGAAAATGTTTGCGCTAATGGTAATAATATGTTCTGAGGCCCATATGCCAAGACTTGTTCAATGGTGAGCCATCACAAGGTGCATCAGTGTCACAGGAAATCTATCAAACATCTATGATACACGTCTTATTCCTTTCTTTTCTTTTTGAGCAACCTCTGCTGCTGTTGTCAAGATGTCATGCAGTCATATAGTATGCGTACCATGCAGGCTGTCTGGTCTTATCCTGCAGCAAACACAGTTTTTCGGTCATTGAGCTATGATCTGTTCATGCCATATTCATATAATCCATTAATCAATAGTGACAGGCTTGTATTCAGCTCTTTGAATCACAATAAATACTTGAGCAGGAAAACAATATTTATTATGATCCTATAATTTAAAAACTGCAGTGATACTATCTTAAAATATACCGTCCCTGTAAAACGAAGGCCCGTAATGATGGTAGAGGAGTTAGTTCAGGATTCCCTGGAGTGTAGATTGTGATAATGGTGGACAGACAGCAGGTGAATGATGGAACCTCATTCTCAGCTAATTCTCACAGGACACTCCGAAGATAATGGTGGTGATGGATTAGGAGGTGGGCCGTGCAATTTCAGCTCTGCGAGACAGAATGGCAGCTTCAACGATGATATTTAGATATCAGCATCCACCAGCCAACGGCGGAAAGAAAGTTGGATCGGTTCGACATGGTGGTCCGACCCGGTGGCATTTGAAACGTATGAATGAAAGATGTTTTTAACATTGGGTGGATGAAGGAGGTCGTGGAATATAAAGCAGATAGAGTATAAAGTTAAGTAAAAAGTTTCTTAACAAAAGGAGGAAAAACACAAGTAAAAAGTGTGACTTACACAAAAACTTAATAACCTCCAGGAAGCACAGTAATAACTATAATTTTCTTGCTTGATTTTAAAAGTCTAACCACATTAAGTTGTGATGAGAGTGTCAGCTTTGGAAAGCTGCCATCTGAGAGCCATTGTATTTCGATTACAAAATGGAATGAAAAATGTGTCCACTGGCTGCAGTTTCACCTCTCTGTAATGGCTTATACATTATCAAAAATTAAACTTTCTATTTTGTGCGTTAGGCATGACCACTACTGTTATAGCTGCTGGATAAATCAAATCAATATTTAATGGTTTGAATATGGAAAGTGGGTAATTCACCTGTTGTATCAATTTTTAACATTGACTTTGAGATTTACTTAGTTCCTGTGTCTTTGCATGCCATTTACAGTAGCTTTGTTTCAGGTCATCCATAAATAACAAATGAGTGGTTTGGATTTTAACAACCACTCTACAAAAACTGTGTCTGTATCCTTAATAGATTCCCTTTCAATGTGTAATGGAAGCATAAAGTGTCAGGTAGGAATGAGGTCACCTTATTCACCTTAACTTTTTCTGTTCAAAAGGTATAGACTGTCGCATACGTTGTGTGCACTTGGTAGTCTCGCCCTATTGGGCTGGTTGTCTATATGCCATTTTAATGGGGGGAAAATAAAAAATGGATCTTCTGCATCGAGAGAACGTAAATAGAAAAAATCATTCCTCTAAGTGCATTTTTTATGCAACAACAATGACCCACTACACTGTACATTATCCCGCTTATTACACGTCTACTTACTTAAAAAATCAATAATTTGACACAAAAATGGTCCTCCAGAGTCTGAAATCAGAATTGTGTTCATAGCAACGGTCTGTTATAAAGTAAAAAACAGACCATAGAATAGCCGATAGCGTTAATCCGTTAAAATGCTTAATGTCGGTTAACGGTTAAACAGTTAATTATGAACATCCCTAAAACTCAACTCAAATGTCAGTTTTTGCAAACAACCACATGTTGTAGCCTAGCTAAAAAATCTAAGATATAGCTCTCCTTCATACTTTTTAGAGGTGATAATTGTTTTATTATAAACCCATTGTATAACAGCCTAGAAGAGAAACACAGAAGAGTTTGATATTTACATTTTGACATGAAAAAGTCCTCTCACATCAATGTCTTACATCAGTGTCTTACTCCTAAAATCACACTGTGCTGTAGATGACCTCTGACCTTAACTCTGTAAATTCCATTACCAACATTTTTTAACAGCGTCCTCTAGGGAGCGAGATCTAATGAATGTGACAACCGACCCTGTTCTCCCCTATATATTTCACTGCCACCTTTAAAAGCAATGCATGTAAATACAGAAAGAAAACATCAGGATCAGCTTTAATGACATCCTCTTAGACTTAGTGTTATAGAACACGTTTATCAGCGGACCTGTCCGATCAGAGTCCCATCAATTCACTCCAAAGCGCCGTTTGTCCTGGACATTCTTTGTTGTCCTATCAGAGCAATGTCGCACAGCAAATTGTTTCCCAGGAAGCATTCACGGTGGTTGGAGATGAACAAGAAGAAGAAGAAGGAGAAGAAGAAGGAGGAGGAACTGACAAGAGTGTTGCCCTAAATTGCTATCGATTCAGTTGTTTGAACCTTTTTCCTCCAGGAGGGTGAGAGTCTAGGGAGAGCCGGGGTTGAGGTTTAAAGGAAGGAACTGTCACCCAGTCTTAATTCAAAGTGATGCCTGTCGCACCCTGTCATCCTCCCCCAATTGTCCAGTTAGTGGGAAATCGAAAAGTGAAACATCTCAGGGATTCTCGCTGAATTGCAAGCACCTGTCAACTCATCATATCAAACACTCTTTTCGGGGGTTACTTGGGGAAAATGCTTTTTATTTTCTACCTCTTATATTTTTCATTATACTTGAGCCCTTTAGCATTGCTTTTTTTATTTAAAGAAAACATATTTTTTATATATATATAATACTATCCACTACCTGCTCAGTTACTGGCAACAATGGAGGTCAGCACAGTCTCAGTAATGTGAGTAATCTGGCTCGGGATAAAAGTTTAAAGCTATTGATTCCTAAACAATGTACCCCATAATGTTTTTCCACAAATATTGATACAAACACAAATTGAAGCTCACTACCTGTTATAAAAGTTATTGACTGAAATAACAAGTGAGCCTCAGCACTCCCTGCAGAAAGCGGACAATGCCAAATATCCTATTATGGCGTCTGATCGATAAAGATGCCTGATAGTTTCTAACTTAAGAAGATCAGTACAACTTTGAGAGGCATTGGCACTTTGATTTATACAGTATGTGTCACAACAAGCACCGCTCAGCAGTTTGGATGGTTTCTGAGTCAGTGGCAATATATCCATTTAAACCAAAAAATAAGACTTGTTTTGATTGACCCAAATGTAACTGCATCTTAAAAGAGGAGAATCCCTTGCTTTTATTTAATTCCTTTTGGAATAGGAGGTTCAAAATGTTGTATTTTGTTGCCCAAACACACCTGACACCCTATGTTTAACTGAGGCATAATAGCTCTGTAATATTATCATTTTCAACCTATTTAAGAGCTCACAAATTGCTTTCAGTCTATCAGTGTACCACTACAGGGATGACAGTATTCCAACAAGCATTCAAAACTGCACTCACAGTTTGGGAGCTTTAAAAGTGAAACCAGTGCTCGGAGAGGATTATTTTTTATTTTTGTATGACTGGGCATTTGTTACAAAATAAAATACATGCTTCTAAAAGACATCAGAATGGTACTCTGCTTGAATGGGATATTACCCTGCGAAATGGCTGCAAAAATGGCTTCTTTGAGCTCATTTAAAAGTGTAGACATGGCGGTACACAGCATCTTTCATCCCTTGTAATAACAGCGGGAGAGAAAGTCAGTAACAGCTGGTGTCATATTCTACAAGGCAAACTTTATACTCATTTTACTCTTTCATGTCCCCCCCTCCTCCTTTGTCCTTGTCTCTCTCTCCCCTACCTGTATCCATCTCCCTCTCTCTCTCTCTCTGTCTTTTACGTCCGCTGCATCAATAACATTTGAAGAATCACAAATATTTCATAGCATGCCTGTGGAAGGTTTCCATCAACTTGAGGTGATTTGCATTTCTTAAACTAGACAAGTGCAATGCATTATGCAACACTGGCAATGCATTCTGCATAAATCCAGCAGTTGAGTACATATTTGAGAATCTTAACATTTCACAGATTCTTTTTTTTTTTTTTTTTTGGGGTATTTGCTTCCAAACAGAAGTAACAGGCTGATCCTGTATAGGTTTAAACTGAAAGCTGATTGAATTACCGCGGTAAATATTTTCAGACAACTTTTAATCTCTGTATGTAGCACACGGGAATGATATCTCACAAAGCCATGAGCCATTTTGCAAGCGAGAAAACCAGACTTTACATACCATGGCGTGCAGTGGTATTTAAGTAGAAGGCAGCATGCTGTGTTCTGCAAAGGAGTCTCATTGGAGAATACTGATCAGGTTGTGCTCTCATGTCGGTGTGAGTGAGTCAGGCGAGCGGCGCCAACCTGCTTCGTCACAGCAGTGAAAGTGCTCGGAGGATAGGCTTTTTTAGCAGTAACCTGAAGCGCCATCGCTGTTGAATGTTTCTGCTACAGTCTTAGTATCAGCCCTGTTGTAGCTTGTGAACGTGAAGTAGGTGATGTGGGCTGTAATAGCTGGTGAGTGGTGGATTAGAACTGGACAAAGAGATTAGTGTTCAGCATTAGTTTGTTACAAGAAGACTTGGATTCTGCAGTTTAACCCGAAAGAAATGTTTCTGAAAATCAGCTAAATAATTATGTCCATTATTTTGATTTATTTTCCACAATCTGCTATCTCATAAAAATACATGTTGCACCCTAAAAAGGAAGCAAGTGCCCCTTAATAAATCACAGCCTCGGGTTAAATGCTTTAAGAAACCAGATTAATTAATTATAACATAATGAAAAATGACTTTAGTATGAAGAGACAATTGAAATACTCGTAGGATCCAGCAGATAAATCACTCTGGCTTTGACTGTATCAGAGCACCCATAAAAAATGATTTAATTGCAACTAGTGTTAATGACTAAAAAACTATGAGATACCTCCATGGACATGAATCTTCATCAGTCTTCCTCTCTTCAGATCAAAGGCTTCGGCCCATTTAGGAGTTCCGGGGTATTGATGCTTGTTTTATCACCAATCCTGGAGCTCATTATGAGCCAGGATGCCGCTTCACCGTGTCCCCTGATAGAGGTGACACTCTGCATCACTGATAGGGCAACTTTCGAACTGTTTCGACTGACCATTCAGTCGTCGCCCAAAAGCACAGCACAATTATTGGCACAAGCAGCTCCACTCTCATTCATGCACTTCCTATCTGACCCTGTTTTACTCTCTCATCTAGCTGCTCGCCACTACAGAAGCTCTGTCTATCTCTATTGCTCCCATTCAGTCAACCATGTACTCTTAGTAGAGAGTATAGAAACGTTTTTGGATTTTGTCATTTACCTGATGGAACAGCATATTCTTTGTAGAGAAAATGACCTGTTTATTTCACTATAAACAGTTTTATTTCCCCCAATTGGTGGCACAGGATGTATTGCAGTCTCTGCTCAAGAGCACAGATAATGTGTTTGAAGGCGCCGCCAGGAAGTGAGTCTCTCACAAACAGAATGTTCTGTACCCAGGAAGCATTGTTGTCTTGGGAACAATAATATACAAGACCCCAGAAAAATAGATCTTCATTAAATATCCATCAGCTCACAATGAAACTAGCGAAATAAAAAAAAAAGTTGCACATCTACCTCGACTTCTGCAAAATAAGTTACATCTTCTGGTGACGTCAAAATTCATCAGACATTTTATTTTAAACCATATATAATACATTTCTCCTGGATATGGATCTGTGGTGTCAGATAAGACACAACAGCCTTCGCACAGCACTCAGCAACAGGATCAGGCAGTTTAAAATAAACATCATGGTTTATTTGTTTGGCTAGGACCTGAATGTGTGACATTCATAGGAATGTCACGCAGAGTGTTGGATCTGTTTGTGAGCACTGGTAACCAACAGCATAAGATATTGTCGCTGGATCGTGTTTAATTTGTAGTCTTAAACTTAAAGGGGAACTACGCCCGTTTTCAGAATTCATACATGTTATTCTTATGGTCTTAGACAGTCCAAAAATATGAGTTAACATGAACAACTCTCTGTCATTGTCATCAAGTATAAAGTGCTCCATAGACAATGAATTGTGAAAGATTTTATAGATGACTCTGAGAGCACCCAGGGGATTGTATAGTCTAGTGACAGAGCACAACACGTCATACCAGCGAAAACCTCGCCCACTGGAGGGGAAAACAATCAGCGCCACAATATGCAACCAAGGACTGAAACGCTAACAAAATGCCTGTAGTTGGCTAAAAACATTGGATTTCAGCATGTCAGAGGATTATTTTAGCACCCTGTATCTACTCTACCAGAAACTAACTATAGTTAACTATAGTAACTAAAATGACGATGGGTGATGATGATGATGAAGTTACTGTAGGTGTTAGCAAGCTCATGTAGTTCTCTAAGGCACTTGCAATAATACTTGCATAGCTTTTTGATTTATCCACATTCGACTACACGAGTTGTCAAACGCTTTAGCTTAATTTACAGCTTACAATTTAGCTTAACAATTTAGCTTAAAACTGACATTTGGACAAAATGCTTGCAGCACACGTCAGCATACTGAGTGCCTCACTTTTGTCTTCTTGAGGCTGCATTCACACCAGATTCATTTTCAGCGATTCGCTGCAGGGTTGTGCAATGGTGCGGAGTGTCATTAATGGCCAATTGACTGCACAACGATGAACTTCTTTTGTTCCCTCATGCTGGATTGTACAGCTCTGGATCGCCTGTTTCATGATTGGCCACTGCAGTGTGACATTGGGTTGCGTTTTTTGGGGGGCACTCCCTGCAGCACCCCACTGCAGCAGCCCAAACGCACTACCTACATTCAAAATAAATAGGAGGATCGGCGTTTTCGCCGCACCACCGGATCTGGTTGTGATGCAACCTGAAGGCTCCATTTTTCGGTTCAGCAGCTTATAAAAATGTAGTTTTGGATTCTTAACCCTGTTGGTAGTGCATCCCACCACACAGCAGCTTTTAGGCATTTTTTCTGTTAGCAGACAGAGGTGACAAGGAGGCACCTTCACACGATACAATGTCAATGGAGAGCAATGAATTGTTTTCCCATCCGGTGTGGGCGAGACTTAATTCATTGTCTATGGAGCAGCTCCAGACTTTATATCTGATGACATCACAAGTTTGAGACTTAGTTCCCTGGTTTCTGGCTTTGAGAGAGAGTAGCTCATTTTCACAAATGTTAAGTGAACTTCCCGAGGCCATGGAAATAACAATTCTTAATTTAAATGGTTTTCCCCTTTGAAGCAGTACCACCATATGACACTTGTTTTTTTAGTTGTGATGAGACACGCAGCATGAAGTGCATAAATTGACACTCTAACCTCCGACACATCTTCCTTTTACTTTCACCATCACGCCTACATTTCACCTTAGTGCTTGATGTGTCTCCCTAACACATTCAGTTCTATGAAACTAGTTTCCAACCAATCAGCCTAATGAATCGTTACAGACAAATGATGAGGACAGCACATTATGCATATGAGCAGTGTGACAGCCTCTCTGATTTATAATTCAGATTTTGTGAGATTAAAGAAAGAAGAGAGTAAGAGGGGGAAAAAAGTTTGATAACTTTATTTTTAATTATTCATACAGACGGAATTATTCCTCTCATAATATTGTCACTCTCTGGAGAAGCGTCATTCAAATTTAATAGCGGAGCAAGAGATAGCCATTTGGCTTAATTCAGTGAGTGTAAGTATTTATTAGAGGATGTGCTTCTATTTAATGCCCCAATGTTTGTATCCATCCCACCTGTTTAGGCATGAGGGACAGTTTCTGAATTTTATATCAGTGATTCCATTTGTGTTTTGTAATAACTAAATAAACTAATAACAATACAAGTATATATCAGTAACCTGCTATTACCATCGTATTCTTAAGATTAAATGAGTGAGAATATACAGTATGTGTGCCAAATATGGAGGGTAATGAATTATCAATTCTATGTTAATATCATTATCTTTTTATTATACTGGAAACTGTGTTAGGCAAGACTTTAAAGGAGAAGAACATTCATATAAAATGTTGAAAGCATGTCTGCCTTAACAAGTAAGTTAAGAGCAAACTTGAAAGGTAATTATCTTCCCTAGCAGAAACTTACTTTCTCCCAATTCTCTCTTTAAATTTTGTCATTCAACAAAAAAAAGTGTCACAGTTTGACATGCATTGTGCGATCCTTTACAAACTAGACACGTGTTACAATACTGTACACCAACCATTCACATTTAGATTTTTCCAATCTTGTCTCCTACATATTACGTTTGTATACTACTAATTTGGATCAGCAATAACACAAAATTATTAGAGCTGTCAATCAATTAAAATATTTCATCGCGATTAATCACATGATTGTCCATAGTTAATCGTGATTGATCTCAAATAATTAATCACACATTTTGTATCTGTTCAAAATGTACCTTAAAGGGAGATTTATCAAGTATTTAATACTCTTATCAACATGGGAGTGGGCAAATATGCTGCTTTATGCAAATGTATGTATATACATTTGCATAATTTGCATCAACTCTCACAGGTACTGCATTTAGCATAAAAAATATGCTCAAATCATAACATGGCAAACTCAAGCTGTCAGTGTGATGACTTGACTATTACTTGCCCCAAACTGAATATGATTATCATGAAGTGGGCATGTCTGTAAAGGGGAGACTCGTGGGTACCCATAGAACCCATTTACATTCACATATCTTGAGGTCAGAGGTCAAGGGACCCCTTTGAAAGTGGCCTTACCAGTTTTTTCTCGCCAAAATTTGTTAGTAAGACATGGTTGGTACCAATGAATTCCTTAGGTTTTTGTTTTTTTTCAACATAATGTGTAAGCGTTTTTAATAAACACATCTGCTAAATCAAATTGCAAAATGTTCATGCTGAACGTATCTGAAAAACATCCACTGTCTTGCGTTTTGTACGTCGATCATCCACCCAACCACCGTCCTAAAACTTCTGTGTGGGAGAATGAAGTAGCACTTCCTCGACTAAAAATATATTTGCCAACAAACATAATCCAAGCAGTAATCAAGAGTCCCTTAAAACACATTTGGCAAAACAAATGAGTTGTGTATAAACATAATTTCTAGAAGCCAGGTTGTTTTTTCATGATTAAATTGCTAAATAGACCTCAGCATTTAGCTGTATATCATTCACTGAAGACGGAGGACACACTAAAGAAAGAGAAGGGAACATAAAGACTGCAGTTATATTTAGAGGGCATAACAGTTTTATGTAAATTATTTCCCATTCTTAATACTTTGGCAAGTATAGCAGTCTTCCTTTAGCCTTATTTGATCTTTTGAATTGTGGCTCCAACAGATGGCACTCACTGGTCTGATTCAGTCTAAAGGGAGACAGACTTTCTCCCCTCTATCTCTCTTTAAGGACAAAAGGGACTTTTTTCGCTTCCCCAGGGCTACAGCTCGCTCCCCTGCCAATCAAGAATCAGCGATTGAATTAGTGCCAGGTCCACTAGCTGGTGCTTCCGCTGAACGACAGACAGATCCAGAGTAGAGATTAGGCGAGTGTGAAGTTCACCCTGCTTCAGAACTCCTCACATGCATCTCTTTCTCCCAAGCGCTCAAAGGCACCTCAGATGAAGAGAGCTGTTGCCTGACAGGCCCTGAATCGTCCAGCCTGTGCAGAATGCAAAATAGGCGGATGCCCATCTCTTCCTTCCCAACTCTCTAGGAAAGAGAGAAAAAAAACATAGATGCTGCATTTAGGATGCAGCAGGAGTTCTCATGCAATTTCTAAGGAGCTCTCGGAGTTAGAATGAGTTTGCGAGATAAGACTGCACACAAGATGCCTATAGCACAAATATGGTGTGGAATTTCATAGCACAAGCTGGCAGATAACAACATGTTCCTTTGACTGTCTGTTCCACTGCTATTTTGCGAATCAGAACTGACAGTGATATTAAAGAAACAGTGTGTAACGTTTAGGAGGATCTAGTGGCAGAGATGGAATATAATATTAATAAGTATTAGTGCTGTCAATTGATTAAAATATGTAATCGCGATTAATCGTATGATTGTCCACAGTTAATTGTGATTAATTGATTGTAAATTGATTTTTTATGTTCAAAATGTACCTTAAAGGGAGATTTGTCAAGTATTTAATACTCTTGTCAACACGGGAGTGGGCAAATATGCTGCTCTATGCAAATGTATGTATATATTTTATTATTGAAAAGCAATTAACAACGCAAAACAATGACAAATATTGTCCAGAAATCCTCACAGGTACTGCATTTAGCATAAAAAATATGCTCAAATCATAACATGGCAAACTCAAGCTCAACAGCTGTCAGTGTGTCAGCTTTTCCTCTCCAAAATTTAGCATACGTTTGGAGCGTTATTTAACCTCATTCACTTGGTACCACTGGATACCTTAGGTTTTTTTGTCTCATATGATGGCAGATATCTTCACTCTATTAAAATTGAGGCCGTTATAACCTCCGGAAGATCAATTGTGTTAATGTGTTAAAGTAATTAGTGGCATTAAAACCAATGTGCGTTAACGCATTATTATCGTGTAAACTTTGACAGCACTAATAAGTATGTTTTCATTAGTGTATAATCACCTGAAAATAAGAACTGTAGTGTTTCCGGCCTTCTAGCTCAGAACGGACAAACCAAACACCGGCTGTAGATGGGGCCATTCACGTTTTCATGTTTTCGCATAGGCCACCGTAGTTTTTCTACACGTTTGGCACACGGGAGAAGCTTCAGTTAGTTACAATCTGGAACCTCACCGCTAGATGCCGCCAGATCCTACACACTGCTCCTTTAAGCTTTCAGTTCAGTTTAATTAGATTGGGTTGAACAGATAATCCATATTTCTCTTTTGGTCATATAGCCTATCGTTTATTTCTGTTGTTCACGTGGGGACATCCTGAACATACAGAAGACCCTTCCTCCAGTCCAGACTAAAGGAGATTTAGCAGATGTTTGGATCCAGCGAGTCCAATGCCATGCAGCTAAGTGTTGTGTAGCTATCATGCTGGGAGAACACAAGAAAAATGCTTTAGAGAACAAACCAACAAAACACCCCCTGGCTCGACAAACAATTTAGGGAGCATCACTTCAATAATCCACAATGCTTTCCCTGTTCATTGCCATTCCTCAAAACAAAAACAGAGGCTTGTCTTAAATGTCCAATGGTTCAGCAATGATTTAAGAAGAGAAAGCGAGCGCGATAAAGATGCCGTGTCACTGAACTAAAAGGCCTTGTGTAAGCTGTTCGGGAAAGAGGGGTGCTTTATTTGATTTTGTCTGGCGAGTTTTACAACCCCCCATTCTGGCCGGAGTCGTACACCGTGAAAAAAAAAAAAAAGTTCCATTACACAAGTAGTTTAACACATCACAAGCATCATTTCAGAACCAGTTTAAACATTTTCTCAAAACTATTTTCATTTCACATTGCATGAAATGGGAACAGATACTGGCATCTAAACGACATTATCAGTTTATCCCAACTAAAAGCTTAATGAAAAGACCTCAGATAAGACATCCTCTGCATCTACTGTACTAAATCTACCTTTTTTAGTATTTGTGGTTATGATTTAAACATCCTCACTCATCAAACACCACTTTTATTAACATGTGGTGCAAGTTTTTACAGGATGAATAGTAGGGACTTCACAATCCAATATCATGTCTAAGAGTTGCTAAAGCTACATTTCTTTGTGGAAATATCCTTAAGGCTTAAGAATGTTATCGTATATATATTATATATATATACAACACAGTGTTTTCTCTTTTCAAATACATGTATTATTGTAATTGATAGGAAGTTTAATAACTTTTGAGCATCAAAAATACAAGTAAAGACATCAAAAGTCAGCGTTTAATTTGTAATTCCTAATTATTGACCGGTGCCGATTATATTTCCTACTAAAAACTTGGGTGTTAGTTTCTGTTTATTCCATCAATTAGGGCTGAATGTTTCGTGGGTCTAATTAAGCAGGGATTCTAGTCATTAACTTGCTGGATGATATGTGTGTGTACTGCAGTCAAATACATAAGTAAATAATACAAAGTGTAAACTACACTTGGCTAAATGGAACCATTTGTTAGGCGTTATTTTCTATCTAGTACAAACTGTCCAGGATGAAATATTCCTCCCCAAATACCACCATGACTCTGACAAAATAAATGTGCGAGGTTTTTTTTGTAACTTAAAAAAATTCAGAAGGATGATGAAGCCATCTACATTACTAATGATAACACAGACAGCTGTGCTGGCAGTGCCATTCAAAAAAAATGGCGGATGATAATCATGCTTTATGCCATCAGCTGTGGGTAATGTGAGACCGGCCAGAATCCCATTATCATCATAGTTATTATCGACCACTGCTGTGCAAGCACTACAAACACAGTGATAGTGACTGCGTAAGAGTTGTACTCTGAGCCAGATGTAGAGGAGGAAAGAAAGAGACATAGAAGGATAGTTTACTGGGCTTTTACTGAAAGCCTTTTGAGTCCTCTCGTCTAAATCATCAGATATCTCAGGTCACAACGTAACCCCAAGACAAAGAAGTATGATGAAAAGATGTTGTATTTGCAAACGATTTTATTAGACGTCTAAAAGTAGCATTTAGATGAAATCAAACACCTGTCTACCACTTGGGATGCAATCATATGGAGACACTGAGCTTGCCATTTCATTCGATCTGGAGAAGAAACACAAGCAATGTTAACAAACACCACAGGGGCTCCAAACCGAGCCTTTCAGAGAGACTTGACATGTTTCTTTCACAGTGATGCAAAGTCTCAGGGTTTATTTCTTTGTTTTAGACATAAAATCAGTAGAATATTCTAATATTATGACGTGCTGGCATTAAGCAATTGCTCGAGCTTGTACTGAATCTGGATTCGCTGTTTTAGTCTGAATGTAATTACCCTTTTCATGTGATGCTTTGAAGGAATTAATCTATGTAAAGCAATGTTGTGATGGGACTATGCAGGGATGTCATGTTACCAGAAATGTTGTTGTCAATACCAATACCAGGGAAATTCCATGATTCTCGATACCCAATTCGATACCTAAAATAAAATAAAAAAAATAAATCCTGTGTGCTTCAACATCCACTCCTTTATTACCGTTTGCATACTGTTTTTTGTTATGAAGTTAAACGGGTCATAATTCCCTCTATTATCTATTGATGTGAAAACATCTCCTTCAAACAACTGTATTTAGTCAAGTTTCTCACCAAAAAACGACGGGACGCCGTTAGTCTCGAGCCCTGATGATACCTGCGGTACTGTAGAAAAACGAGTACTGTCACGTGTTCAGCATTTTGGCATCGACTTGGTACCAACGTAACGGTTCTCCTGACATCCTTAGGGCTATGGTAATAATTGAAAGATGTTCATTAACACTTAAACTCCACTGACCTTCAATCATTTCAATGCAGAGTGATGCTTTCAATGTTTCATGTGAGATCAGGGAAACCCACAGTGGTGCCTTGCAATGATTATAGGGGACTTGCCCTGAGGAGGCAAATAATCCGCTGAATTTATCCGTATCTATACCTGATATGATGGAGTAGTACTTGTCAAGAGGTTCACAGAGCTCAGCTCCTGTGTAATATGAGCAGATACTATGACAGTGGTTAAGGGGTCTGCCAGTCTTCAGAATATACACATAAAAATCAATATCTGAATCTGTCCAAAGAAAGAAGATATATGCTCTCGGTTTAGATGTAAAACAGAACACTATAAACACACACACACGTACTGAAATGCAATAATGGCTTGTTGACCTTTTAACTTTTCCCCAAATTTATCTTAAAAGCTAAACTGTTTTTCTTTATGTGTTTTTCTGTATTCAATGTGACATCGAGTCACTGCTCATTCATTCCAACTTCATCAAGTGGTGACAACGTACTGTAGACGTACTGTATTTTCAGTGTTGAGCTAATACTAAAACCATCAACAAAAAATCCATTTTCAGACAGAGTTGCATGGATTGCTTTGAGTGCTGAAAGAAACAGTTTCATTCCCGGTGAGATGTGTACTTTTGTATGTGTGCACTGTTCCGGCCCTATCCTCCAACAATCAATTTCTTGGAGTGCTGGATGCACTTGAGTGATGGGAGCGCAAAAGTAGTGACACTCAGCCATCACGGAATGAGAGCATCAAATGATTGCCTCAGAGAAATTGCTGTATCTTCAAATGTCTTTGAGAATATCTCCCATCCCTGTCTGCCTTTCCTCTACTTGCTGCTCGCCAACACTTGAAGACTTTCCTTTTGACTTATGTTATCAGTTTGGGGTTCAGTGCGGTGCACAGTCTTGTGAAATGGCTGTTTGGTCCTGAAGGATGCCCATAGTGGAAATTCCATTACATTTCTTGAAGATCCTAACCTTAGATTTACAGTTACCTGACAACTGTGAAGACTTAAGAACACTAACTCAACTCTAGTATTTCCTTCAGTTGTAAGGAAAATGGACATGTGGTTACTTGAACTTTCCAGCTAAATACCGCAGCTGTCCAAAGTAGCTAAATTAGAACATTACTAAGACTGCCATAAACATTATCCCTCCTGAGGACCCAAACTAGGTTGTGCTCCAACTGTTAAATGACAGAATGGAGGAGGCAAAATGTCTGGCAGACAATGAATTATTCTCACTTTAGGAGTTTTAGGGGTTTAGCGTTTTTCCCTGTCCCTCAATTCTGACATCCAGTAAACCGGCCTGGGTGTCCTCCATCAAAGGACAACACACAAAGGATTCATTCCCAGGAAATAATGGTTTCTAAACTCCCTTCTGTCATGTGAGCGATGGTAATTAGCAATAACAGAGACTAGCTACGGAAGGGACTGTCCTTGAGATCACTTTAGAGGATGGCAAAGCCGAAGGACTCAAATTGGAACCTTATTAGTATTTCATTAACACGCCTTTTACCTTGTTCTCTGGTGTTACCCGGGTAATTAACGCTCTGTCGTGTTCGCTCTCAGACCACAAGAGGCTTTTTATAGAAGGCGATTCCTGAGTCGAGCTAGTGCTGTATAGCTGGAAATAACTGCAATCTATTCTCTGATCACACAGTCAGTCCAAATCATTTTGCTTTGGCTCTCAACATATTATACACTGTGCTTTCTTAGTTTTTGGCAAAGCTGATACAAGAAGGCAAATCACTTGCTATCATTTTGTTATTATTGTTTTCCTTATAGTGCAATAATGAATTGTGTATTGCCTCTCAGAGTAGCATGCAGTGTTTTATTGCCTTTCTTTTAATGGAGAAGACCTGTAACATCAACCACATCAGGGGGGAATGGGTTGATGTTGAATTGAAATAGAAGCATTTACTCATTTAGAGGGGAAATATATTTTTAACAATGATCATAGACCGAAGTCTTAGGGGTGCGATGATGTGGATTCAAATAATTTTATTTAAATGCAAAAAATGTGCAAATATCCCAGGGCATTGTGAGGTGAATGGGGTAGATAAAAGCGATGATGAGCGCTAGCACCAAGGGAATGTTGATTTTTCACTAAACTATTTCTATTATTTGTTTGTTATGCGGATGTTTATTCAATTAGCCCCAGTACTGCTCGCCCTCATTAAGATGCAGGGCCCGCGCTCAATTAATGACTGCTGCCACATCATACGTATACCAAATAACTCTGCTGGTTAATTGTTGTTATTGTTGTATTATTGTCTATGATTGGTTTGATTGAATTTGGTTCTTGAGTCACACGCAAGGTGCTTATCACCCGTAAACCCACAAAATAATTACTCAGGCTTATCTTTATGACCTTTTGAAGGTAATGTTCTGTGCCGTGCCGCCTGGCTCGGAGTTCTAGGAAGAGTAGCTAAGGAAATTCAATACCGCCAATAATGAATAGCAATCAAGTCTCATCCTGATAGAATATCAGCACAGTGGCTTGTGCAAGGTCTCAGCTCTTCACAGAAAGGCAGAGTGCAGAACCTCACCAATCCGCCAGCCCACGTACACACCTTCACACCGCCTTCCTTCACCCAATGTCTCCATTCCCACTTTTCACACTCCATTGAAAAACTGCCCGCTGAATGATGTATGGGTGAGAACAGGTATGCGGATGTCATTTTTCACCCTATCCACTCACTTCCCTCCCCTTCACGTTGAGAGCTGGTTGCCTGGCTGGGCTGGGGATCCTATCACGCTGTGAAATGTGATCCCCAGCATCTATATTTTTAATGGTTGAGAGTAAATCCACATGATGTATACCCTTCTTGCCGGCCAGAGCTTTTTGAGGAGAGCGCGACTGATACCCTCCACTGTCGAGCAGTAGGAAACCGTTAAGTCATTTTCACAGCTTTAACCTAAAACATAGTATTTAGTTGTAGTCTTTATCTAGAAATTGTGTTTTAGATTCTATCCCTTGAGATATTCAAGTGGGTGTGGT
This sequence comes from Sebastes fasciatus, assembly GCF_043250625.1. Taxonomy (NCBI): domain Eukaryota; kingdom Metazoa; phylum Chordata; class Actinopteri; order Perciformes; family Sebastidae; genus Sebastes; species Sebastes fasciatus. Next base: position 27,287,509 of record NC_133804.1, read on the forward strand.
CCGCCAACAACATCCAATTTGGAGTCAACTCCCGTAAGAGTGGTTAATTAATGTTTATCCAGAACTGCATCTGTGAACTGTGCTGAAAGTGGCGATGTTTACTAAACCTTGATGCTCATTTTACTTCTTTTATACTGTTTGTTGAGGTGTTAACTTCACAGAGTGGTAATGGGAACCTGCTGGCATCTGTTGCCATGCTGCGTCCATTTTGTGTTGCCACAACGATGTGTTTTCCCTTTGGTGTTATAGCATAAATTAACAAGTAAGAATAGTGTTCTCGTCTAAAAGTGACACTAATGTGTATTTGTTGTTTGTTTTTAATATTTTCCTGCAGGCCTTGATATTATTCTCTCTCATTTCTCTCTCTTCTGCTGCCCTTGATGTAGGTAAGTGTTTTTTGTTTTCTTATTATTTATGCCGCTGTGTGTACCTATGTATTCATCCACTCCATTTCATCCAAATTGCTCTCGGCAAGGAGGAAGCGGTTCTGCACACTACACAAATTTGACAGGGAAAAAAAACTCTGAGACACCTCTACTTCTTGAGATATCTTTCTATTGAAAAGTTTTCTCATTTCCAGAGAAAGAATTCAGTCAAAGAAGATATATATATTATAAGATATATTATAAGGAACAACAAATAAACAAGGAGCAATAAAATGCTTTGAGTGCCATAATTACCCACTGCTTTTAAATGATTTTGTATTGATAGAAATTACCGTTACATTCCTGTATGTTTCTTATACTGTGTGTTAAAGGCAGGATTGGCGATCTTGAGAAACTAAGAAGAGTACGCTAGATTTAAAAAAATGATCCATCCCAAAAACAAGCCCAGTGTTGCCAACTCTTCTCCAATGAAAGTAGTTAGCAGCATTAATCACAAAAGTCCCTAAACATAGAAAGAAAGTCGCCAAGTCGGCAACACTGACAGTCCGTCCCTTCAGGCCTCCCTCTCTTCATAATTATCATTATGAACATATACAATGCGCAATGATTTCACAGGCAGAGTGCACGCAAATAGGCCAGCCCATGAGGCAGGTAGGTAGACAGGTACTCGGTGTTGAGGTGTTCAATCATTACATTCAGGCCATACCAGATTTTTGACTTTTTTTTTTGTCACAGCATTTGATTTATTGATTGCTGTCGGGATGTAATGAAAATTTCAACTAATATAACAAAACAATGTTTCTAAAATATTCACCAACCCTGCTTTTAATGAGTGACAGTCATTACAGACCCCCTCCAATGAAAATCAAGTTTTTAACCTTGGTACAATGTCCATGTGGTGTTTTTATATGCTACAAGACGTAGCGAAATAAGCAGTCGACACCATGGCTGAGCATTTCCGCCTTGGAACTGCAGTGTGCCAATGACAGTCTCAGAAACATGGAGTCAGACTGCTATGGTTTCATACGTCACATCCGTAAGGAGCGAATCCCGTCAACTTGCGGGTGGGGCTTTCCATATCATTAGCGTAACAACTATGGCGAAACGAAGGGTATCAGAGGAGAAGTTTCACTATTTTCAAAAGTATGGCAGTGTGACGTGTATTTATATCCTCATCTGAGTCAAACATGTATGGCTGAATCTCTCCGATGTTTCCTCTAACGGTGGAACAGATGCCGAAACTATCGCTGCAGATTGCGAGCCGGTAGCAGAGCTCTGCGCCACCATCTTGACGCGCACTGCTCAACTCACTGTAGTGCAAGCAGCAGTGCTGTGCTGGGCGGGGCGAGGCCAGATCCAGAATTTGTCAATGAGGGAGAAAGAGTAGATGTGTTTCCAGCCCCTCTTCCGTTTGTTTTGTGTGAAAACCATGATAAACAAAATAATAATCATAGCAGAGTATTTTAAAACATGTCTGTAGGAAGACTTCCATTTTCCCTCCACAACAGCGGTGTGTGATCACGGGCATGGACTGTGTGTTAAATGTCAGTGGCATTTTAGTGAAACCTTAATGAAATAACTTCATCCTTCGTGCTTCTTCTCTGTGTGGCAGGATAGAAAGAACAACTTGGTCTTCTGTTGCCATGGAGACTATTGTATTTGTTCCAAGTGCAGCCACAGTCAGTGTTTAGATCCCTAACAACTCGGGTGCACTGTTATGGTTTTTTGTAGGAGTAGGTTAATTAATAATGGACAGGGATGTGTGTGTGTGTGTGTGTGCTAAAAGAACGCTGTTATATGGTTTTAATAGTGGCGATATTACTGATTCTGCTACGGTATCTTGGCATGCTTGAACCCATATGAATGATACAGAGGCAATATTCTCATCACTTTGCATAGAAAATCCAACACGCACATGCACTCCCTCAGTTTAATGTTATATGAATCTGTTTGATGATGTGGAAAGAAACTGGATTCCTAAAGGATGAGGCTGGCGAGGAGCTCGGAGTTTGAGGAAAGGAATGACTCACTTGTAACTTAAACGAGTGCTGTAGTGTAGTTTCAGTGGGATTCAGGCTACAGCTCAGAGAGGTCATTAGGATTCCACTCGGTGTTGATCTGGGAGGCTGCAGCTTGTTCCAGCGTGTTCCAGAGAAAAAGGTGGGTGTTTTAGTTGGTCTCATGTTGTTCTGTAATCCAGGGTTGAGACCAGGCTTTTCAAGGATAGATGGCATAACCGTTGCGCCTTTTCTTTCTTATCTTGCTGCTTCCTCTCATACACTGCCTTAAGATCTTCCAGGGCAACACAGGAGTGTTTTCTACCATTATGGATGGTTTGTAATTAAGTATTCTTTAGAAATAGATTGCACATACTATACTTAATAAAAGGAAAGCAGCTAAAATTGTATTCTAATGCAATTCATGTATTTTCAAATAAGCTTAAAACAGAAATTAAGGATGGAGATCAAGTTTACAATTTCGGCATCGGTGCTTACACCCACAGTGAGCATAATACTAGCAGGAAGCATCTGTTAGCTGGTAATGAATTCAGACCCTTGCCCCATAGCTGTCTATCTAGGCCAAGAAACAGCTTGAAGGACTTATTTTGCTATACCTGATATTCTGCGGGTTTATCTGAAGCAATGTCTCCCTAAAGCAGGCCTAATCTGGGAGGCTGACCCGTACTGCCCCCAGGCTCGATCAAACTCAGGGCTGAAGCCACTTCTCTCCCACAGTCCCAGCAATGCCACCCTTTGATAGTCGTAGGCCCAAATCCTTTAAATGTCAGGCAGACTTTGAGAGACGCCACAGCTCAGGAAAAGAAGCAGACACTTGCTGGGAGCTTACATTCTCTGGGGAAAAGCAATGTCCCACTTTCAGAAAAGGGGGAGAGTACCTTCACATCACTTCGGGCACCACTCGGAGGCTGTGGCAGCAGGTATGAGGACATTCACGGTCCCAAATGGTTTTGTGAATGCGGAGAAGTGGCCTCCATCTTACTTCCTCCTGTCTCATGCATCACACTTATGAAGTGATGGAGGCCAGGGGTCGGATCCAACGGGAGTTCAGTCCACAATGCAAGGTGCCGGATGACACCTTGGATTATGTTACAATGGTGCACAACAAGAGTGCACACACAGCCATGCAGACTATGCTTAATGAGTGAGCGTTTGGTAACACTTCATTTTACAGGTCCGCAAATTTCATGGTAAAGGTGATGATTATCAAGTAACTTATTTGAAATTTCTTTGGAATTACTGCCAAATTACCCCAATATTTACCTCAAAATTGTTCAAAAATGGCTTTATTATAAATGTTATTTAGTAATTAAATGCAAAAATAGCATATAATCGTTAAAATAGGGCCTTTAGGCTTGAGAAGCGGCTGTACGCAGCTCTTCATCGGAGTAAGAAAACCAAAACTTATAGAAAACACTTCTGATCAGGCACAAATCTCACCATTGTGTGACGTATTGTCTACACAAATGTAACCTGGTAGCTAATGTGATGATTCAGAGAGTTTTTTAAAGAAATTTCAGAGAAGTTATTTCTTAATTATCATCTATTTACCAGCAGACGTGGAAATAAAGCATATCAATTAACTTTGTATTCTTTTCCTGGAAGTGTATTTAATAATTAGCCAGCTATTTGGAAATAGTGGAATATAATTATTAAATAATGTTTATAATAAAGTCATTTTCAATCACTTTTGAGGTAAATATTGTGGTAATTTGGCAGTAATTCGCAATAAATTTCTAATAGGTTACTTGCTAATTATCACCTAATTACCATGACATTTGCAGACCTTTAAAACGAAGTGTTACCGAGCGTTTCCTTTTTGTTAGATTGTGATTTGCATATGTTTTGAATTTAACTGTGGGGGGGTTTAGTCTTTCTATAATGCATACTGTTGTATATTTGACAACTCAGAACCTCAATTAGTCTATATTCCTCATAAAGGTCAGATTTCATTTATAACTGCAGTCGGACACCTGCAGTTGAATGACATATCCCAAGTTGTTCAGATTCACTGGTGTCTTGGCAACAGAAATGAAGACATATTGCCCTTTTTATGTGTTAAAACTCTCAGCAGACCCCTGCAAGTTAACTGAAAGGTAAGCCAGTTTAGCAGAAATTGTTAGCATTTTTATTCAATTTGGGCCTACACAGCCAGGGGTTCAGTCCTCACTGGTATTACACACTCAGATTAGTTTTAGATTGTATCTTTGTTTTCAAATTTGCCGTTCTTAAGTTACTTGTTGTCATTTAGGGGACACAGGAGGCAGTACAAAGAGCTTGCACAGAAGCGTTTGAAGGACAATTTCAGGGGGACCGCGGGGGGTAGACGTTTCAGAAGTGGATAAATGTTTCATTGCCATCGGGCAACAGGGATTTTCCTGGGTGTCGAAGTGGAAGAGAGGGTATTGGGCGGGTGAAAGAGATGAGGTGAAAGAGGATATGATGCATTGCAAACAGTCAGAGAAAAATGGAAATGGAGAGAGAATGAGGCAAAGATAGTGTGGAAGGGGGGGTGCAGGAATATGAAGGATGAAACCAAGAAAGGTGGGAAGGCAGGGAACATAGCGACGGTGACAAGTAAATTGTGGGAAGGGAGATGAGTGAAAATGATTAACGTGTGCACTAATACTTAGTGGTGCGCAGACACATAGAAAGGAAAGTTCCCTCATGCTCTGAGCCTTCAGGAGGATTTCCTCTGTGACAGGCATTATCTGATGACACCTCAGTGCAGCTGCAGATGACAGCAAAGGTAGATTGCAGATGTCAACAAGATTGGTTTTAATTGATTTGATTATGTGCAAAAGGGAGTCCCTTATCTTTTCGGGACAATCAAATTGACGTATAGTCCAGGAATTAATTGGTAACGACAGATTTTGAGGGGCATAAAAATGTGTATCATTGCAGCAGCATTGAAGCAAATAGGTGCCATTATGTAAAATGCCTCACTGTCTAGAGGGAATATGCTGGCTATTTTTATTCACTATAGAGTTGTCCAGCTATTCACCGAACTGTTTTATCTCATTTAGGCTGAGATGTTGCTGAAAGTGCCTTAAAATAGAGGCGACACATGAGAGGAAGTTCTCTCAGTAGGCAGTCGTTTGCCAACATGGGTATAAGTAGTTCATGAGGCAGGGTTCTTAACCACAACATCATCTTCGGGCATATTTTTTTCTCTTTGAATCTGCATTCCCACGCCTTGGGGAAACCGGAAGCAGGACTGAACTGAGAGCCCAGCAGTTCCCCGTCTCTGCTCCCTCTCGTCTTTTCTGCTTCTCTCTCTCGTCTGAGGGAAAGTCTGAAGTAGGTTAGCACTCGGCGCTTGCACAAGGGAGGAAATTGAAATGCTGAAATAAGGAGTAGCTGGGGCGAAGATGGAGGAGCTATAACCGGGACAAAATTGCCCCGCCATGATGAGAAGGAGAGACGTATTTGCTCGGACACAGGGGAGTTCCACCACTGGGCAATCACTGAGGCGTGGTGCCATCCTTTATTCTTCATTCCAATCTTGGTTTAGTGTCAACAGCAGCCTTATGAATACCTCTTCTTTTTTTTTCCTCTTGTTCTTTGCTTGCTGTATCCACATCCCCTCCAAAATTACATTGCCACACCGAGGTATACTGGTTTTGTGAGTGTAAGGATTTAATATACTCCAGAATGAAATGGGCATCCTCCTGCCTGTCCGTGCTCTGTTCTTATGAGAAATTACTCCAGGGACGTTGATCCAGCAACAAGAATACAAGCTGCATCTTGGTTGCTTCAGTCCCCGTAAGCGGCACAAAGCACACGCAAGTGCGCACACTCGGGACACCCATGGAGGCACGAAAACACACATACAACCATCTCACTGTGACTATGCTCAGGCTAAACCATATTCTCCCCACTCTTGTCAGCAGTCATTTTATTATAGTGCTCCCTTGTGGCATATCTTCTGTATTTGTTTTGTCACACTACATCTCTTTCAGCCTACTCTCCTTCAAACGCCGCATCTATCGCACAATATGAGATTCCTTATTCTTTTTTTCCTGGTGACATTGATAATTCCAATTTTATGCTGAGGTGTATTACACCCACTGCTCAAATTGGATAACAAAAAACAATGTACACTTCCCAGGGAATCCACGTCTCCGAACCCATTTGATCAGTGTTTGAAAGACACATGCTGAGATCTGTTGACAATGATGTTTACACTCTGGCTGCGTAGCAAATAGCTTGTTGTTTTATGAGAAAGTGAAAGAGACATGGGAGAGTGACACAGAGAGTCCCAATTCAATAACCCATGACGTGTGGCAGGGCTGACTCTTATCAGTATGGTAGTATCGTATAGTAGGGTTGTCACTGTACTGAATATTCCTCACAAAGCCAGGCGGCAGGCGCCTCTACTGAAAATTATTCTCCACAGCTGTGCTACCAACAATCTCAATTTGTCTTGTCCTCGTTGTGGCGCAAACCTTCATATTTGTCAGACCCTCTTTTTATGTATCCAAACACAAACATGAACATAACAAACACCACACTTTAAAGTTAGTGTGAGAAACATTTAACTGGTTATGAAACGGTCTCAATTTCATACTAATGCTTTTATGTGACCTACATTTGTAAATAAGACCATCAGCGAGAAGATTTGCAATTTCTATTTAGTTATTCTTAAAGCTTGTAATCAGTGCCACGAGTCCGATTCTGCGCAAAATCGGACAAAATCATGCAGAAACTCCTTCAGCTCAGACTTCAGCAAGGGCGTCCGGCGACTAGCCAACCATGGATAGACCCGGATCCGGCTTTGCTGCCGCCTTCGACCTGCAGTCAAAGCTACAGTGGGAGTTGGAGAGCTCTGTGCCCTGCAGCAGCAGCTCCTCCTCCAGCCAGGAGCAGAGCTTCGCCTCGCTGCTCCGACGGTCCCCGCTGGGAGTCAACACTGACACCACGGTGCTAGAGGCCCCCAGGTCCCAGGCCGTATTGCTGGGCCCATTGGAGAGAAGGGGGGTATGAGAGAACCAGGACTAAGCGGGACAGACTGTCAGACTCTGCTGCAGTAAAACGAGAGGTTTTCTAAAGGGGACTCTGGTGCTCGAAAACACTACCGCTTTTGTCCACATGGGACTGCCAAAATCAACACAAAATGTAAGTTCTTCTTAGTAACTTTAAGTAAAAAAACACCAAAACTGTAGTTAAGTACTAAGCTGGAGTTATGCATCTGTGAAGATACAAATAAACACCCCTGAGAACCTCCACAGAAAAGCGTAGGTCGGACATACTGTAGGTCAACAAGACTCGTAGACAAACTGATGCACACACCTCCTAAATCTCAACAAGTCGTGTAGAGCTTTCTGACAAGCAAGCTGATTGGTTGATCCAACTCCTGTCAGGAGAGAAGAAAATAATTTAAACATTATACTCAAAAGTATAAAGAAAAGCTCTACACGAACACCTCTGAACGTCCCTTTCATGTTCACCTATGTGCTGCCCAGAGAAGCATGTTTCAGGCTTTAGGGATGAGTATCATGGGCCTTTTGAAGTAATAAATTCAGACCCAAGCATATTTGATGTTGAGTGCCAAGTGTCTTCACTGTGAGAAGGCATGAGGGCAGGATTATTGAAGTTGCTCGACATCAAGTCCAGGTTATTCCGTGACACTGACGGATCTTGACCGTACATTTTTCGTCTAAGGACTTTGCCGAATAGATTATGATATTAACACTTAACCCTGTCTTAACCATGTCTGCTGGGATCGGCTCCAGCCCCTCCGCGACCCCTAACGGGATAAGCGGTTGCAGATGATGATGATGGCAATTAACCCTGTGTTTAAGCTCCTGGAAAATCAGCAGGCTATACCCTTTCATACAGCATGGCTAGACCCATCCTTTTTGCAAATGTTCACACTAAAAAGTTCTATGGGCACGATTAGCTAATCAGAATTAACTCTATAACACTATAGAGGGTTAGTCCTATAAAAGGATCCACTTCTCCTGAGCACTTCATCCAAACAGACAACTATTAGAGCTGTGAGTGCCTTTGTCCCAGGATACTGTCAGATTCTGCCCTGGTCTGATCACCACTGGGCCATGTCAGGGCAGAGTATTTTCAAAGAATTTCCCCTGTGGAGTCTTTCATGAAAGAGGACAGTGAAGGGCAGTGGCACTGGCTTGTCCAAACTCTGCCCCTTTAGATTTGATAATTAGACTTTGTCATCTGTCTGTGCTGTGGAATAGTCTACTGCCTCCATGATCCCACTCCAGTTGTTAGTGAGGTAGGACTTGGCAGTGTTGGTTAAATCGGCGGGTAAAGTGAGCTTCCCCGTCCTCCACCAATGACCAACTGTCATCTGAAGCCTTTATAAAAGTTCTAGTAACCTTAATTCTCAAATTATATTATTTATTATTATAATATTAATTATCAAAATAGACAGAGCCACCGAACACTCAACTCAACCCAGTCTCGCGGGAAGACGTATAAATACCCCAACATTTCAGAGACATTCCGCATGTCATGAGTACGCATTTTAGCCTTTTTTGCGTGCAATTTGTAAGCCGCTTTTTCGCGTGTCCACGCAAATGTCCGCAGTTAGGATTATGCAAGAAAACCACTAACTTAGGTTCAGGCAAGAAAAACACTTAGTCAGGGTAAGGGAACATGTCATGGTTGGACTTAAAATAAGAACATAAACTCAGTAAGATACGTACGGAAACAACGTAACCCAACTCTGGAAAACACGTCACAAACGTCAATATAAAACATGTCACTAACGTAACTTACAAAACAAAACACAGGTCAACAACGGTCTCGAACACTGGTCTCCTGGTTAAATGTCCGGTGTTTGTTGGGGCCCTTCCGCCTCCCTACCAGCCCCCGTTGGGTAAATTTGGAATGGGGTCACCACGGCATTTGACAACGCCATAAGGCTGGATCAACCAGTGACACATCCATTTTCATAGAACTAGAGTTACAGTACGTAACCTGTTTCTTTATTGTTTGAGATTACAAGTCACCAAAGACATGTGGGCAGGTAGAAAATGATGGGAAAAGGAGGACAGAGTAAATGAGAGTCTGAGGGTGTTTATTTGATCATCCTGATTACCGCTGCTCTTCTGAGATGCCAATCCTGCTCATAAACAAATTAGTGAGGTTTCAGAGCACCATGGCCCGTGTTCCACACTATCCTCTAGAACAAACATACTGTAGTTCATTTTATGCACAACATTGCTATTGTTTCTGTTTTGTCTTTTTTATTGCTCTAACACACTGACAAAACCCACCTGTGGCTAAAGTGGTTAAAGTTCAAGAAATGGCTGTTAAAAAAGGGAGAGATCATTTTTAATGGACTCCTCACAGTCTCCCGGTAAGAAGATTAAGGCCCTACCGACTGAGAGAAGGCTCGGTGTCCTTCCCAGCAGGATCAACACATAAAAGAACTCATCTTCCCTGGGGCCGTTTCACTGTTGAACAATATGTAAAGGCCACTGACACTGTAGACCTTCAGCAGTGTTGTCTGTTTACCGCAGCAGTCCTAACATACTCATGTCAATGTGTGCTGGATGTTGTATACATCTGTGCAGTACTCAACCTTGTTTTCCTTCACGTTGTGTATTCTTAGTGTGCTGTTAAGCACTGATATACAAAACGGGTCACGGGGCATAATGAGGATTTCTACTTCTCTTTGGTTACCTACATCTAGAGATGCATGTTTACAGTTAGTCAAATCACACAGACAGAATGTCACGGAAAGACTGAGCAAAGGAAAAGCAGATGCAAGGATTGTAATATATATTTGTCTGTCTATCTTGTGTATTGACAGTAGAGCTCTGTGCAAACATGTGAACCAAAGAAGATATCCTATGGAATACGATATAATTCAGCAACTGTTAAGGCCCTGACACACCAAGCTAACGATTCACTGTCGGCCTAGTTTTTACAGTTTCCCGCACCGTCAGCTCCAGTCTGGCTGTGTCTGTGTTTTTTTTTAGCTGATTCAGTGTGTTGAATTGGCGCCGCCGCCCGTCGGTGAGTGAATTCACTCTGATTGGCTGTTCAGTTTAAACGAATCAGTAAACAAGAAGAGAAACAGAAGTGAGGAAAGCAAGCCAACGAGTAAAGTCAAGAGGATTTTTCATCTTCATCTCATCCGATCACTCCAATACACAGGTATTTTCACAATTCCATGGTCATCTGGAATGAAGCTAAGTGGTGAGTGAGAGTTGTGTGAAAATGGTTGACAAACGCAGCTTTGTTTCATGTAAGTATCATAACAACGACTTGTACATCCATCATTCTAAGTCTTCCAGTTTCCCTTTTTGAATGACAAATACAGACTTCCACGACCTGCTGGTCGTTATTTCCTCTAACACAGGCGCAGAACGTACGTGGTTCTTGGCTGTTGGTTGTAGTCTTTGCGGTGTGTGTACGGCGAAGCAACGGTTGCCCTCTATCCTCGCTAGTTTTTTTATGTTGGGTTGGTGTGTCTGGGTCTTTACACCTCGTCTGCACTGCAAGCAGCACGTCAGCGTCCATCAGCGTCTACTTTGGATCTGTCCAGCCACACTACTGTTCATTCAGAAGGGTTTTGAATGTTCACAGACCGATACACAATGTATGTACTTCAGCACGTAAGTCAGAATAATGTAGATTTGAAGCCTGCAAACGTGATTTGGATTGGAGTTGCATGCAAACATGCGAGTGAAGCGTGAGTCGTAATGAGGCCAGTGTGGAGCACAGCTGCATTGATTAGAACTGAAGCTCATTAGTTCCATTAGATGGACAGGAGACAGGGGACTGAGACTGCAGCAGAAAAGTGTCATATGTTGAGTGCTGGGGTAAGGCGGTCCCCATCAGTGGATGGGTTGAAAAAAAAAAATACAATTTTCTTTCGTAAGTGATGGAGAAGAGTGTGGGTCAGAGATTAAGGCTGTAGCTGGTGGGATTTTGTCACCAATGGGGAATTGTTGCAGCGGGTTGGGACTTGCCGCAGGGTATGGTTTTGCTGACGCAGCAACAAGAATGTCTAGATTGTGCTTAAATTGTGTTCACCTTTCCCCAGAGTCCACTGTTAGTGGAATCAGAACATGGCTTGGCTATTGGATTCAGCAGCAGTTAGACCTGTCAGGTACATGTAATGCATCCCAGCATGATCAGATGATACAGTAGGAATCACATTGAAAAGACAGGTATAACCACAGAGGCAGTGATGTTACATTAAAAAAAAAAGCAGCTGGTTAAGACCCAGCACACGGCAGCATTGGCTGCAGGGGTGCATGGGAAAACTGTCACCTGTGATGTACTGCTATATTCGCATTGCTCTTTACATACATACTGTAGCAAAACACACACACAGACGCACAAGCAATCAAAGTCTACCGCAGTACACATTCCCTGCACACACCTTACACCAGGGGTCACCAACGCGGTGCCCGCGGGCAACAGGTCGCCCGTAAGGACTAGATGAGTCGCGCGCTGGCCTGTTCTAAAAATAGCTCAAATAGCAGCACTTACCAGTGAGCTGCCTCTATTTTTTTTAAATTTTATTTATTTTATTTTTTTGTTATTGTTGTTTAAATCAGACTTGCATGTAACTTACAAATGACAACATATATATATAAAAACACTTAAAATTTAAAATGTTTTTTGTGTTTAATATAAATGAACTCTGACCTAGTATAGTTCAAAGGTCAGTATTGTGCGCATGACCAAAACGTAGCGTTTGTTGCGCTCATACAAACAAGGATGGGGCTCCTGCTATGATCGGCCGACACACAGGATTCGTTGCTCACTGTAAAGCTGACCCAGAGTTCCCAAACTTTCTGCAGTACCACTGCATCATACACCAGCAGGCCTTATGTGCAAAAGTGATCTGCTTTGAGCACGTAATGACTCCCGTCGTGAAGATCATAAACAGCATCCGCTCCAGAGCTAAACAGCACAGAACATTCAAGGTACTTTTGGAGGAGCTGTCAGCTGAATATGATGACCTGCTACTACACACAGAAATCCGATGGCTCAGCAGGGGACGAATTTTGCAACGTTTTTTGTCACTTTTGGGTGAAATCAAAGAGTTCATGCAGTCCAGAGGTGAGGACACCGTGCTGCTGGAGGACACTGAGTGGATACTTGACCTTGCATTTTTAACGGACATTACTGGGAAACTGAACAGTTTGAACTGTGAGCTGCAAGGCAAAGGTAAAACTGTCGCCGATATGATAAGTGCTTTAAATGCATTTAAAGCTAAGATGAACCTTTTCTCTGTGCATTTACAGAGAAAAAAAGTGCTGCACTTTCCCTCTGTGCAGATGGTGCTGAAAGACAATGCTTCTGCATCTGAGGCTTTTGACAAAGTTGCAGAAAAGTACTCTCAGGTCATAAACAGAGTTGGGCAAGAGTTTGAGAACAGGTTTTGTGACCTGGATCAGCTTGAGCCATGTGTGTCGTTCATTTCTAATCCTTTCATGAACGTGGACATATCATGTATTGCTGAGCAGTTAAGTGCAACATTCAGCCTGGATGCTGAACAGGTGGAGATTGAAATTGTAACACTGCAAAATGACCTCCACCTCAAAGCCCATCAGGCTGCACCAAACTTTTGGTGCCTTCTTGACACAGAAAAGTACAGTGGTGTATGCGCAGCAGCTATGAAGGTTGCAAGCCTGTTTGGTTCAACTTATCTTTGTGAATCAGCCTTTTCTGACATGAACTTCATCAAGAACAAACACAGAACACGCCTCACTGATGCACATCTGCAAGACTCACTCAGAGTTGCAGTGTCAAGTTACACACCAGAGTACAACACACTGGTTAACAGCATGCAATGCCAGGCTTCCCACTAACTGACAAAGAAACAGATAACAGATTTGGTGTCCAGTTCAAAGTGTGACATGATTTATTTAAAAATTTGAGAGTTGATTTTTGTATTTTACATGAGTTATTATTTGTACAAACATGGTGCAAAGTAATTCATGATTTGTTAAAAAATGTTAGTGGCTAGCTAGTTAAAATGGGATATTGTGATTTCACAAGACTGTCGTAGAAGTGATCATTTTCAAATGTTTGAAAAATTTGAAAAACATGTGCACTTAGAGAAAATATAAAAATAAAGTGTTGTATATTGATATTTATCTGTTTCTATATATTTGTTGTGAGAAATCATTAACATGATCAGTGTTTTCACAAAGATAAATATCATTAATTATTAATAATAACATAGAGTTAAAGGTAAATTGAGCAAATTGGCTATTTCTGGCAATTTATTTAAGTGTGTATCAAACTGGTAGCCCTTCGCATTAATCAGTACCCAAGAAGTAGCTCTTGGTTTCAAAAAGGTTGGTGACCCCTGCCTTACACTATGCACATACAAGCTTACAAGCACGTGCCATAGAGGGCAGACATAAATGTATGCACCATCAGCACCATCATTATTTTCTCAGTCACTCACACGAGCTACAGTCATGCATGCAAATATACTCCTCAACACATACATACACACACACACGGTTATCACCCATGCTTTTATTACATGTAAGACAGACAGAGAGACGTCAGGCTTCCTGTATTCACCCTGCTCTCTCTGGCAATCTATTCTTACCTAATTATTTGGGGGGAGGTGGTGGGGGGAGGAAACCCGCCTTAATTTGCCACTATGCAGTGTGCAATTAATCAAGGCCCTTGCTAACTGACAGCCTTAATGGACGCACTCAGCTCCTCTGTGATTGTCTGCTGGCTGCCTGTTCCTTCAGTGCGTAGCCTCAGAACTCAGACAAGCATACCCTTCAAGAGCGGCTACACATACGAGGACACTTCCACTGAATTGAATGGTGGGGTGGAGTGCTGAATGAGTACATTCATCTTTGCTTACCCACACCCACCTCTCAGTTCCCCTACTGTAATGATTTTGTTAGAAATATCAGCCTATGATTCTTTATGATACTGAAAGGCTCATACCCAACGGAGGTGTTTGCGCAGGCAATTCCGATTGAGTTAAAGGAACAGTGTGTAGCATTAACATTTAGGGCGATCTGTTGGCAGAAATTGAATATAATATTAACAAGTATGTTTTCTTTTGTGTAATATCGCCTGAAAATATGCATTGTTGTGTTTTCGTTACCTTAGAATGAGCCGTTTATATCTACATATGGAGTGGATCCTCTCCACGGAGCCGGCCTCCATGTTTCTACAGTAGCCCAGAACGGGCAAACCAAACACTGCTCTACGTAGGTTCAATCAGGTTTTTGCGTTGGCCACCATAGTTCTCGAGAAGTTTCAGTTGGTTGCAATCTGCAACCTCACCGCTAGATGGTGCCAGATCCTACATACTGCACTTTTAAAACAATTCCTGTTTTTGTGTGAAGTGAATGCGGAAGTGCCTTAAACTTGTATTCTTTCTAATAGCCAGCAGGGGGCGACTCCTCTGGTTGCAAAAATAAATCTGATTGTATTGAAGTCTATGAGAAATGAGCCTACTTCTCACTTGATTTATTCCCTCAGTAATCATTGAAAAACATGAGTTTATGGTCTCAATCGCTAGTTTCAAGTCTTCTTCAATACAGCATGATGTTCATTTAGTAAATTATGGTCCCATTTAGAGTCAAATAGACCATAAAGCAGGGGATGCTTTAGGGCGTGGCTACCTTGTGATTGACAGGTCGCTACCACGACGTCGTCCAGTCTGGGAGTTGTCCTTGTCTTGCAATTTTAACCCTTTCACAGTGTGTTTTCAGTTCATAAAAGTTAATTCTAACCTTTTTGGTTGCCTGAAATGTCTTATCCAGCATTGAGTTGTACTTAGCTCTGCCCTCTCTTGTCAGTTCTGGTTGTAAATAACCAAGATTGTGAAGGCCGAAATGCCAAACTCGAAGTTTCAAAATTGCAGTTTACAAACCAATCGATGATGTCACAGTGACTACGTCCAATTCTTATATACAGGCTATGGTTTTTCACTTTCCTTTGTTTTTCTTTTGAGCAGAGGGTTGAAGTTTCTATGATTACATAAAAGGGGGAAAGCAAGTGACACAGACAAAGACAAGCATGGGTGCTTTTAAGGTTTTCAAATCGTCCTCTGGCACTTAAGGTTTCCACTGCACTCAGATGGAGAGAGAGTGAGGATGTTGCCTGAAGTGTAATGCAATGACAGAGATGTGGCTGCATTTACACCTGGAAAAAACTTTTCAGAGAAAGTCTGCATTCTCCAGAGGTCTGACCTCTACCAGGATGTGATGGAGTGCTCTATAAAGCATTAGTTCTAAACTTGAGGGCACAATTCAAGTGCATTACACCTCCAGAGAGACCTTTTCATGTCGTATCTCAGGGTCAGACGTTGGGAATATAAGGCTCATCATGGCACTTAAGAACCACAACCACTTTAACTGTACAGTCACTTTTAAGTACTATAAATGCAGTGGATTTTTTTTTTTTACCTGGACATGGTTTCATTTTATTTTATATAACATCACACATGGACTGTTGACTAAAGGACCTTTCAACTGTCCTGTAGTTCCTTCCTCCACTCTCACCATATCTCTGTTGAATCAGGTGGTAAAAATAGCTCGCTGTAGTTCATGTTTCTTTGGCCCTGATGTGTGATGAAATGACTGAGTGTTAAAGCACTGACCTTTTTTACCATGGGTCCTCTCCAAGAGTAACTTGGTTTCAATCAGCCACCCATTTGTAATGTACGTGGGAAAAGCACCTGTAGCTCTTCTCTGGTCTCCTTCTGATTTTATTACCTATCTTTAGAAGGAACATAAAGACCTGGATGTCCTTTAAATCCACCTTGTCACATGTAAATTGCCTCTCTCTTTTATCCCTCAACTAAAGCAGCTATTCATAAAAGAAACTTTAAAAGAAAATGTTAGAAAAAGCATTTAAAAAATTGCATTCAATAGGAAGGGTGTCAAACCCTTCCCCATAACATTCATTCACTCATTTTGAAGCACAGTTTCAGTGAAAAAATTGCTTTAAGGGAAGAAACATATCCTTTTATGTGCGTCAGCGCACAATGCTGAGGACCAAGATAGAATCCTAGCCATAGTTATCATTGTCTATTTCCATCATTGCTTCTGCTTTATGGCCCCATAGGCGACCATGAATGGCAAATTACTGAGTACATGAAGATGAGTTGTTATAATGAAAGCACAAACAGTGCCAAAGATGAAAGATGGATGGAGACAGAACTGCCAATGTGACAACGCACCACAGAGTTGGGTGAAAAGAAATTTCCCGAAAGCAGCACCACTGATGTTGCTTTTGACGGGAGTGCTGAGGGGTGCATCTCAACTTCTAATGAAAGTTCTGTACATGTGAAACCACAGAATGGCAGGGAGCCTAACTAGGTCCTCAAAGCATTGTGCCAATCTTTTCCCCCCCATCAGTCTCTCCATCAGGACCCATCAGGGCTTTTACAGAGATGAAATTTGGATCAGTTTGCAGCGGTTGGCACAACGTAGCAGCATGACCTACCGTCAGTTAATCTGGCATTATGTGTATCTGTAAATGATTTCAGCATCTCATCACCAACTTTACAAACTTTACAAAGTGGGAAAAGATGCAGTATGTGAGTACACGCATTCATTAGACCACGGTTACACAAAATGGATTCATGCCACTAAAAAATCTGGTATTTATAAAGAAAAACTCAACATTTAATTTCCCCCTCATGTTCTACCAAGAGCAGTTATTTGCTTCCGTGTTGAATAGACATCCATGGATGGTAATTATGTGAAATCATGTGAATTGTTCTTCGGGCTATTTAAATATTCAGCTACTGTGTCATACTGTTATTGTTTCCCTGTTTATGAATAGGCAGCTTTCTGGCAATGAATGTCCAATGAGAGTTTAGCCTTAGAGTTATTGTGTACTACAGTGCTTGACCCGTAGAAGAAATCTGATTGCATGCCTATGGAATTCCTGATTAAGCTAAAGGCTGTTGATGTTTACTTTAATGGCTCATGCACATGCTGTTTGAGCCATTTTTAAATGTACATTTCCTTTTGTTAAATTTACCTCCTTTATTTGTGGGCCTGCTTTTTCTGTTTATTTATATCTATCACTACAGTTATTTTCAGTATTATGAAAATATGTGTTGGCTTTTCTTACCTTTATATGACGACCTCATGCATGAATTAGGCTAGTGTGTCCACTCATGTTACTGTTAGCAATTTTGGATGAAAATATGCACCAGATGGCATATGGTAATCCAACTGTGACGGCATTGCTTGAGATACCAGTGACCAGAAAATCGCAGAAAGCACCACTCCCAACAATGTGTGCCTCGACCTTTGTGGTGTCTCGCCCAGATGGAGAGTGTACATTGATGGAAAAGCCCCAGGGTTATGGTGGTATGAATGGCCAAGTACTGACCTTTGACTCCTCGGCGCTTTACCCCCAACTGTGAATAAATGATTCTAAAGGGCCCCCATCCCAGAGGATTAATGTGCTCAGCAAGGCTTCAAGCTGCTCACAGGGAGCGAACTGAGTGAAAAATGTGCCATTGACTCAGTCCGCATAAATGTTGGAACAGCTCTGTTAGGAATCCTGTTACTTTTGTCGGTCAGGAATCGGCTCCGTGTTAAGGGCAATAGAGGTACCACAGTTGGTGCCAAGGTGAGATTAAACATAATGTGCAGAAGTGTGAAGTAATGAAACATATTAATCAAGTCCGGTAATTGCTACCTGCACACTTTACTCAAGTCAGAGGGAATAGTTGAAGTTAAAATTGATTGAGTACATTAGTAGGTCACAAAAGGGCATAATTATGAATTTTGACCGTATTCTATGATCTCCATTTCACTTATATTGAGTTCCTGTTTGGAACCAAAGAAATTATAACAGGACATGTTTGAACAGGTGGTGTGTCTGGACAGACTTTAGTTGTAAAACCCTGTGTGAAATCTCAAAACCTGGTGAAGTACAGTATGTGTCAGCTCTTAAAGAAATAAATATGAAATTTTGAGAAATAAGTTTATTGGCTTTCTTAGATGAGACGATTGTACGGTAAATGACGCCACCGTTTTGGACTGAAAACGCTTATTATATTTATAATATTCTATTGTTCAACACAGGCCATTTCGTTGGAATATGACAATAGATTAGAATTTTGTTTTACTTTTATATGGCACTTTTTAGGCAGACGTTCCACTGGCGTCTGGTAGTCGCTTTCAGTCCAAAATGGCCGAAGTGTAGCTTTGCTGCTGGGCACTGATGTTGCAATGGAACAAACAATTGATTTTCACTACTTGGTAATAAATGTTCTTTGGCTACAGCCAGCAGCCGGTCACCTTAGCCAAACACATAGACTGGAAACAGGAAAACAGCTAGCCTGGCTCAGTCCAAAGGTTACAAAATCTGCCTTCCAGCACCCCTAAAGGGTTGTTTACAATCTTTAAGCTAAGCTAAGGGAACTGGCATCTGGCCCCAGCTTCATATCCACCGTTCTGATATGACACTGATATCAATATTTTCATCTAACTCTCAGGAAATTGAACACTTCAAGTATATTTCCTCAAAGTGTTTACTATTCCTTTAGGTATTGCAACGCTCCCAAAATATGACATGTTATGATACAGAGCAGTGAAAATCTTATTAATTACACATTTAATTTTTCAACTGTTTAAATCAACAATAACAATTTTTATGATATTAGGATCAAACATCACAATATCTACTTTTATTTCTTTTTTTGTTTTCCATACTCGCTTAGACCAGGGTCATAAGGACCAGGCACGTATCCCAGCATCCACTCTGTAAGCAGGTCAGGACCAGGTCAAGTCCCCCTCAGGCAGACACCGATAGTCAGACATATTACATTTTATCCGCGGGAGGAACAGGAAACACCCTGGAAAGTCACACACCGTACATGTGTGAGCAGAGCGTAATTGTTCGATCATAAAAGAAGGATAGTGTGCATGTTGGAAGGGTACCGTAGATAAATTTGAGGTCTAACTAAAGGTGATCCACAGAGCAAAATATATAAAAATTTGAGTCTGTGATGTATGTCTGACCACAGTTATTTAAAGGCACATCAAACTTCAGAATTGCTTCTTCACAACTGAAATGTGAATAGCTGGGAGGAAACCAACCGGATATTAAACACGAAATAATTTTAGTGTGAAATTGCTATTTTCTGTTTTCTTCTACATTTCGCCATCTATCATCGGCCCAACGTCTGCCTGTTATTGTCAGATTTGATTCCAAACAAAATGGATGTGGTTGATATGCTTTCATATTCTGATACATTTTTCCAGCAGGAAGATAAATAGTCCAGATATGTTTGTGCTTGTACAAGCATTCTGCAGCGCTAGCACATTTGTCATGGTGCTGCTGACACTGTTGTGGAGGAGTCCTCATGTATCACTTGGTATCCAGGAAGAACGTAGGCCAGAGTAGACGGACGGAGTCGTTTTAAATGGAGATGCCACTCTCGCATGACTTTAAAGTAGAGCGTTAGACCACCCGCTATATCCAACCACATAGAACATATTATATATCCGCCCCAGTGTGTGCATGCGTTTCTTAGCTGGTTTCCACCCACAAGTGGAGCCGCAGAACCAGCGGTGAATTGTGGCGTGTCAGCCATAATTCACCCCCCTTTCTTAATGCTGGTAAAGTAAGACCCTTGGAAGCTGAAAGCATTGTTTAACTGTAGGGCCTAATCAAGCACAGGAGTGAAAAATCAGAGAGGGAGCTAAGGGGAGGGATGTTAGGGGTACCAGTAGAATAAAGGGTTGGGTGTGGAGGGAAAAGCCTTGGCCCATAGCACAGAGCACAATCCCACTGTTGCTTTCCACGCACTTCGTAAGCCTCACGATCACCAGCCGGCGATTCTGTTTCCCTTCAGCTTGAAGTCCTAGTTTGTATTCTTGTCCACTTCTTGATCAGAAACCCCCAATGGGCAGTCCTCTGCAGCCATCACTCCAGGAGTAAGGCTGGTTGGAGTTAATTAAATCTGAGCTAAGTGATGCGGCAGAGTTTGGGGGGTGGGGGTGGGGTGTAATGGTCACCCATGTACAGCCAGGACTGTGGGGTGTCCTGTCCAATGAGAAAAGCAGAAGTGATGCACTGCCTCGGAACGGCACAGGAAAATAGTTAAGGAGGACGGGGGCAACATGCCGTTAAATTGAACGGGAAAGATCTTTAAGGCAAGGCGCGGCTCTCAGGCAGTGGGCAGAGCTGATAATTTCAACGTCTACTAATCACATAAATGCCACCGAGTGCTAACAGCACCTGAACATGATGTTTTTTATAATATGTTGTTATCTCAGTTGGTAATGTTTTGTTGCTTTGTTCTGCCTCCACAATCGGTCATAAAAACCAACTCACTTGTTGATTTAATGGGAGAGAACAGTACCCACTAATATGGATAACTGAATTCATGATGGTAGATATATCATGTTCGCAGTATCTATGTTATCATTCCCTGATTATGTGTAAATATTTTGTCATTCTACACATTATGGAAAATATATATGATCCAATATTTAAAAGTACATAATATTGTCAACCCCGTACTGTGTTTTAATTTATTACATGGTGGATTTTTTTTTATCTTTTGGAGCAAAACTTTTTGTCAACTCTCTTGTGTACCATTACTGCAACATGAAACTCAGCAATTACAAACTTTATTTTTTTTTTTCATTTCAGATACCGCATTATTTTTTACAGCTGAACATACTGTAATACAGGTCCCAGTTATTTGGCTATTCATCTTAGTTACAGCAGGAGCAAACATGCAATACACCCCTGACAGTTGCTTCTGAAAGCACCTGCTGCATCTCAGCTGCCACCCGTAGTGAGTTATATATTGATAATAAAAACATAAATGTCTACATTTATAGCTGCTTCATGCATAGGTGAACAAGAAATTGACGTCTCAATCAAATGCATGTTGGGAGTGCTTTTACGATAGATCGCAGTATTATTATTCAAACAATCCATAGTTCGCTATCAAGTCTGAAACAGTGTGTGTATTCTCGGCCCACTTGCATTACCTGGGGTGCAGTCGTGAGGGATTATTTCACATTTCACACTGCTTTTGCATTTTGATTTTAAGCATTTAGCGCCCACCTCTAGCTACTTACAATGGGTGATATTGATCCAACAGTTGGCAAACTACTTAAGGCCGGTACATATATGTGTTTTACTCCAAGCTGGATACAAAAACTCGCTCTCGTCAATTCATGCAGAAGCTCAAAATGTGTGGGCCTACCATTTTCCAGATCAATGGGAACTATCACCAAGTCTCTTCTGGTTAACTGGGCATCGATCCATTTACTGAGTCTTTGTTCACCTCAATGTGGAAAAACACCCCACACACCTAACTTCTGAATTCTCTCCCTTCTATAAAGTAATGACAAAGCTCTTCAGGATGAGCTTTCACAACAAAACTCTTTAACATTTCAACTTTTTTGAATTCCCCCTCATGTCGCAGTGACATATTGTGAAAGGTTGCGCGTGGATGAGTACATCTCTCAGTGCCGATCTAATCTCATCTCTAGGAGTGAATATGGCACAATGTTCTCTGCCACAGCTGATGGAACCACATACAGCAGGGCCCCCTAAGACAGGCAAATTGGGGCTCATTTTATCTGAGTTTACATTACAATATGTTATGATCCCAAAGTTGTCGGGTGGGGAAAGAGAAGTTGTATCCACAGCTCAAAGTTTAGAGAACTGGAAAGTGCAAAGTCTTGGTACACAGTGAAAAGGTGAGGCGTGTGTGTGCGCCCATGCAGAAATGAACTTTTCTCCTTTTGTACTCCTTACATTACAATTACGCTTGGCAGATCCAGTGCTTGAAGTGGAAGAAAATAAGTGTCAGTACTCTCTTATTCTTATTCTAACTCGTACTCTTATTCACATGTTGGTGTGTGTATCTATCGGCCAGTATCAGTAATCTCTTGCGACTAATTCATATTTCTCATTATTTCTTTAAGCATGTTATTCTTTGTCAGTAATAATTAGCTGTGCTTTTATTTTTATATCATTATACTTGAGCTATGCATCGCGCATAGTAGGCCTATAATACTCCAATAATAGTCCAACTGGAACATTATAGGGTTAAGGTGGTGTGTTTGTATATTAACCCATAGTGATGATAGTTAAAGTGATTCCTGTGTTATTTGTAGCCTTTAGTAGGGTATCATTCAGGTCTTAGGAGCAGTGTCGCAGTCAGGATGCTCCTATATATTATGCAGCAGGATAGAGAGACACTTAAAGAGAACAATTTTAAGGCTTTTGACTTAAAACTATGCAATTTGACATCATTTCGGACTATTATTATTACTAAATAAATGATTATTTAATTATTTATACAAATCACAGTCTTGGTCTGAGCATTTAATTCTTCTGGAAATGTTTTCCCAAAAAGTAATAAAAAAATATTTCTTTAATTACATTTGTTCACAAATTAAAAAAAAATTATGAAGGACGTGCACATTGTATCCCCTGTGCCGTGCGTCGGCTCGTCCTGATGCTTCCCACATAGTTTTTATGTTCAAATGGCTTATGAGGCGAGGCGCAAATACGCTGGCGCTGCACTGTTATGAATCTCCCAAAGAACCTGATATGGAGAGGGAAGAAAAGAGTACTGGCAGCTTGTGAGAAGTGTCGATACGCAAGAAAACGGTACGCCAATGAGTATAATGTAGAAGTGCCGGTACTGAATGTCGGTGAGTACCGGCCCACTTCGAGCACTGAGCAGATCTGGAGCACATTTTTTTAATGGTTGCATCAAAGATGACAAAAAAAAACAAAGAGGCTCACAGTGGTCTAGCCTGGAGGTGACAATAGCAGGAACTAGGAGCTGCTAATGAGGCACAGTGTGATCCAGTGGATGTTGTAGAGAACATATTTCCAGGCCAGAACAGTGGCTACCGTCTTATAGGACACTTGGTTGTGTAGGATCACACAGAGGGCTTTGCAGATAAGAAAGGTGTTTCTGTACTTTCATCTCATAGGTTTTCAGAGGGAGGAAGAAAGTCAGTTTGAACCCAACTGTGTGACATAATAACTAAGCCACAGTATTGCACAGTGAGAATATGAGGGGGCTAAACACTGAACATAAACTCTCATATGCCAGCGTTTCTGTGTCTGTGTTTGTGAGAATAAACCAATGTTGTATATCAAGGCAATATTGACATTTGATATTAGTCTGTCGATGTTGCTCATGATAGAGATGAAGACATGATTTTCCTCAACAGCATCTGGGGTCTATAAAATCCGCAGTGAACCCTGCCTCACTCTGCTTTGGGGAGCAGCTAAACCGAGTAGGAATTTCATTAGCGTGTGTTTTAATGGAGGGTTTTATTATTCCGTGACGGTCTATTCTTTGCAAGCTTTTTCACCACCTAGAAAGAATATTGTTTCTGAAGTAAACTCTCAAATCCTTTGAAATTTCTGGATTCTTCTGAGTACCTGCACAGAATATAAGCTGTCAGCAGTGTTATTTCAGAAACTTTGGATTTGGACAGTTCTTTCCACTGGACCAAATTTCACTTCACTTTTTTTCCATCACTGGATATCTAGACGAGTCATTATCCTTTATGTTGTGTGTGGATGCTGAGAGAACTCTAAACACTTATGACATGACTTGGACCTGTGGATGGTGTCGTAGGTTATTTCTTGGTGTTGCCTCTTGCTACAGTTATCCATCACTGAATAATAACTTTTTTATTTTTCAGGGTTTTGCTTTTTCAACTGTGACTGAATTGACCGTATTATATTTATAGAATATGATAAATCTGTTTTGGGATTCTTCCAACGTCAGCTGATGAAGCTCCATGGGTGAATTAAGGAAAGTGTTGTTCGATGTTTAAAAGTAGTGAAAATGGTTTTCTGACTACAGACTCCTGGGTCTTCTGGGAGTCAAAATATACCTTTTTAGAGTAGAGTATTTATAGTTTCATCATTTATTCTGCAGGTGTATGATTGTTTTTAAATTGTTTGCCACCTTTTTTTGTTGTGCGTGTAATATTCTGCTTCCTATTTTAATACAATGTTTTTGTTAGTTAACTGGTCAGTAAACATGGGTGAAATTGATAATGGTGCCATGAAATGACTCTACATTCACACATAATAAGTTATTCCACATATTGTAGGTGTGATTGTTATTTTTCAACACAGAGGATGAATGTTAGGATTTCAAATCCAAAACAAAATGCAAAACACACCTTAGCGTTAAAGCAAAGTCACTAGTCACTTTGTGGCTACATAAAATCTAGAGGGCAGATTTACCAGGTCTGTGTGCTCACAAGGAATCTATACAACAACCTGAACTTTAGATATAGTTCTGCTGCTATCTTTCTTTATAGATGTGAGATAGGCGGGTAATTTCTGGGGCAGCGCTTGAGAGATAACAACCAGACATAGCTGCCCTCAAAATAAGAGACGACTAATCTAATATCTGATACGATTCACAATGAGAACTATCACGTATAAAACATAGGATGGTCTGATAAACGGTCTGCTGACGCTGTCAGATATTGTCCTGCTTGTGTAATATTAGTATTATACTGCAGTGCATGAATAGATACATCGTCTTTATTGTCCCAGGAGGGAAATTTGTTTTCAAAGACCGCTGTGTTCATGTCTCACAAGGAAAACATACAAATACAAATACAGAGACAAATCTGTTTTATTTTTAAAAGAAAGTTACTTTATATTCAATTTAAATGCCCCTTTTTTATGATTGTCATGTTATATAAAAGGACTACTGCATGTAAGTTTCAATTTTAAGTTCAGATGGATTATGACTTAACTTTGTAAATGCAACAAATATTCAGGACTAGGAAGTTGTTGTGAAGAAAATCCACTGGCGCTCTTGAAATGGAAAAAAAGACAAATATAACAAATATAAAATCCAAAGCCAGGCGCTCAAGTGGATAACTTAACCTCTAGTGTAAATATATCCTTCGGTGGATAAAGCATGTTTCCACTTGAGTGCCTGGTATTTGATTGTAAATGTCACATCTAACCCCTGGATGTAGATATACATTTTCTGAGACTTTCCTCCCAACAAATACTACAGCAACGTTGTTTTAGCAAATGCCCCAAAACTACATATATTTATGTTCAAGTGACAAAGCCCTGTAGTGTTTATTATTTTAATCGTAACGACAAACGTCCCATAACCTTAATGACGTAGTCATTTTAACCCCAATCACAATGTTGCCCTAATTCTAATCAAGTCCCGGAGGAAAACGATCCAGGACACATAATGATTTCTGTAATAAAATCATTAAACTATGAATGCTCACAGTCATTTAAAGACAAAGACATTTAATGCAAAAGTCCTGTTGCTATGGTTACCTTGTGCACTAATTGTAGGACACTTGTTAAACTGTTGACGACGTTTTAGGTGTCAGTCAGAAATCGTAATCATAGTATAGGGATGTCGCGTTGAAAGAATTTCCCCTGCGGTGACAATGATTGGTATTATTGCCTTTTTTTTGTAAATACCTAGTTTATCCTGATTTTAGTGCTATATAAATATGTTTTAATCTTAGGCTACTATTAGGTATTTTGTTGATTTTTAAATTATTGTTAATTTTTTTGTTTATTGTTAAATGCAGAGCACAGAAGGGCAATGATGCACAGGATTTTTTTTTTCAGCTGAGAGGTTTTGGTTGGGTCTGGTTGCTATGATACAGAATATCCGCAGGAGTAAAAATGTTGGCACAAGGTAGAGTATTTGCTCTGAATGAGGGGAAGTCCGAAGCACATACTGTAGGTCTATGTGTATTGATTTATCCTCCATTGTTGTTGTTGTTCAGCACTCGTAGCCTACATGTAGGATGTGACAGTTGGTCTTTGTGCTATTTGTCCATTGTGAAAAGCGTGACAAGCGCAGCATTGTTCCCAAAGTTGAACATTTTTCAACTCTCAGCTACCAGAAAAAAACACCAAATGTGCAGCGCAGAACAGACGCTCAGCGTCTCGTCGCGCTGCTGGCCTTTGTAGCATAGTGTAAATACACGCCGCTCCCATTGAAAAAAATACATATACATAGCGGTCGTGGCAGATGCTTGCCATACCCTTTGATTGGCTTGTCAATAATGGGATAATGCGGTTATTGCAACAGCCCTATCGTTGTATAATAAAATGTATAACTTCATTAACTCCCTGTTGTTTAGAGATCATTTCTCTACTAGTCGGTCTACTCGTATTATACTGGAACCCATGTACATACACCGCATACCCATCTCCTTGACCTCCCTCCACAAACTGTCGAAGGACGTGAGAACTCTGCTCCTCGTGGTCGCCGTTCAAGCCTCATCATTTATCATTCAGGAACCTTACATCAGAGAATGGGCTTTTAATTATTTATTTTCCGCCTGTGTCCTGGGTAATTTGGGGGCAAGACCTTGTGGTGATTTACAAGAAGGCCTCGACGGATGATAAATGTCCTTCCCCGATGATATGATGGGAACCGATACTGTCTTCCTCCAACTGCCCGTTCTTTTGATGTTTACCACCAGTTACCAAAAACAACGTGTCTCTGGGTGTTTTTAGAGCTCTCTTCCTTACTGTATATACCAGTACAGTTGCACTTAAACACGGAGAAAAAGCTGCCGTTCTTCACCATGTTTGAATTACCCCACCTCCAGCCATGTTATGTCTCGCTACACAACGCTGATTGAAACAGATACAGAAGCAAGACGCCATCAAGATGTCATTTAATGAACACCGCACATTATTTATTACTTTGTTTTATCAGCCTTACCCTTCTTCCTGAATAATCAATCATTCCCAACAGGTGCAGTAAAAGAATACATCTTTAAAAAGACAAATTTCTGGAATATAGATATGTTTATTTTCTTACAAATACATAAAATACAGTTAATCTTCCATTCATGTAAAGAAAAAGGCATTTTTAAGCAACAACAGTGACATTGGCGCTCATCACGTGAGAAGAAAAAACGCCGTTTGGACAGATTACGCTCATAACGCCTGCAACATTAGATTAAATCGGAGAACAGTTGCATTACAACAGATTGCTAATGATCACATTCTGTGTTGAGTGACATAACATAGATCAATGAAATGACTCTAATTGCATTATGCTAACTCACTCCTCTGTGAGGGAAACAAAACCATACAAGGTGAAGCACGTAATTAAAGACAAAAGCATAATTCCCCAACAATATATTGTGATTTCTTCCCGTCATTTGGCACAAACAGTCTCCGCGGAGAGCAGCAGAGTTAAAATGTCACAGAGGAGTTCAGATAAAAGGCCATGGGGCTCGTAAGTTTCTCTCTTTTCTTCTCTCGGTTCGGTGTGGAGGCACCATCATGTGTGCATTGTGGTTTGATTAAGAGCTCCCCAGGGTTTGGCAGAGGGAAGAGAATGTGTTTACTACAACACTTTTATGCCATATACAATGTTCAGTTTGTGGTCTTGATTGAGCCCAGTAGGCCTATTGAGATCGCAGCCTCTGCTCTCTCTAATCCTCCAGGGGTTAATTAACCAGACTAGGTAACTAGCTAGCAGCCTCCGATTGCATTAGCAGACAAACAGACCTATTGAACCCTCTTTGTCTGTGTCCTGTGCGTATTAGTGTTCACAAAGTTGAACGGATTTTTGCTTTAAAACGAAGAGAAAAACAAAAATAACGCAAATTTTTCCTCCCTGCATGAAGAATGTCCAGCCAGTTGTTTTTGCCGTAGTTTTCTGCAGCTGTTATACTCCGGAGAGATTTCTGT
Source organism: Sebastes fasciatus (assembly GCF_043250625.1). Taxonomy (NCBI): domain Eukaryota; kingdom Metazoa; phylum Chordata; class Actinopteri; order Perciformes; family Sebastidae; genus Sebastes; species Sebastes fasciatus. Next base: position 27,315,584 of record NC_133804.1, read on the forward strand.
TCTGAGATAGAGACAAACACACACAGGATGAAGATGTGGATTCTGCTTTCTAAGGGACTGTTTTCTGGCTTGCTTTGCTTTTTCTGCAGCATAGCAGTATCGGTAGGCTACTCTCTGAATCACTGTGGTAAGACACCTTTAATCCAGATCTCTATTAAAAAGATATTATTAAATGTCTTTCTGATCCGTTAGGACCATTAAGGTTAATTTATCTAAACACTGTATAATTAATTTGAATGGCTTAATTTGTGAATTGATATTCTGGAAAGGGGAAAAGGGGAGGAAGAGGGAGTCATATCTGCATTCATTTCTGTGTAATGCTCTTTCATTTATTAAGATTAATTAAAGGATGGGTCTAGCTGCGTTCTTCTGTTTTTTTCAAATGGAAACACCCACTCAGGTGTTTGCAAAAAGTAGTGACGTATGTTACCAAAGAAAGCTAAAGATGTTAATCTTCTGATCTGAATTTACGTGGCGTCCACACAGCAGTACATTGGTTAGCTTTTGCGCCTGTACTCCTGTCTGCTTCTCTAAACTGGGAGTATGCCGACCGTCATCTAAGTTAAAGGGACTATTTGTAACTTTCAGAAATGCTTGTTAACAGCGACACCTGTGGCTTTGAAATCAACGAAAGTCAGTATCGGGCTCGCGCTTGCTCGCTCTAAATAGACATGAACGAGCATCGCTCAAAACAGTGAGGCGACACACGTCAGCTAAAACCACAATGTCACTCTATATTTCAGCTGTTTGGCAGTAATGTTAGCTGACCAGACCAAGGTCTCTCCATGAATCAATGCTGATCCTAGTGTTGGCTTTTCCTGCTTCAGCAGCGGGGCTCGTCAACGAGTTACGTTATCGCCTCCCGACCGCAGCCGGCAGCCGAAGACACCGGCACCCGGTCGGTAACGAGACGATAACGTAACTCGTTGAGGAGCCCCGTCACTTCACAAGACACGGAAAACCTCTGTTGGTCTGGAGGAGCTACAGCATTTATTTCTGCACAAACGTCCACTCTGCATTCACTAGATATTCTCAGAGCTAAACTAACTCTTCTGCAGTGTGGAGTGAGCGCGCGTTCACGTCTAGAGGTGGAGCGAGTACGCGAGAACGCACGCTGTCTGAGTGAAGGCGAGCAGGCAGAGGAGACGAGGCTCCAGCCACACGTGAGCGCGCATATGCGAGCGCGCATGTGTCCCGACCCGGTACATTTATACGCTTAAAAAGTTACAAACAGTCCCTTTAACGTATGTAATATTTATAAACTGACCATAAGGATGTATATATGCTGTGTACGTAGCAGCGTCATCATGCAGAAACTTGTCAGGTCACTTGGGAAATGTTTTTTAGAAGGGCTTGGGAAAATGGCATTTTGACACTAAAATATACATACTTTGAATGTTCGGATTTGAATACATAAGGAACACCACTGTGAAGCTACAGAATGATATAAAACCCCCAAAAAAACAAAAATAATTGACCCGCCCTTTATTTTAATTGTCAGCGTGTACATGTGTCTGCATTCAATCAGTTGCTAGAAACACTTTGTAGCCTAATTAAGATGCTTAGAGGTTGTATAATTCCTGGTTTCAGTGTTTTATATAACGAATAAAATGTGTAATATAGCTTTCGTAATCTGTAATACTTAAAGTGGGATTTTGGATATCTCCCTTGCTGCCTGAAATAGCTTAAGTGTGCCACGCTGATATTGTGTCTGCCTTCAGAGAAATTATTATTTTTGACTCACACACAGATGGGGGTAAATCCGTGTCATCCCATAAAATCAGCGCCAGTGCCACCAAACTTTACAGACACATCATGATGCCAGATGCCCTTTGTGGAAAAATCAGAACAGCCTGCGTGTTTCTGAGTTGCCTTACTGAGCTGCATCCATCTTACAACAGAACTTTTGTGTATACTACCCAGCCTATTATCCTATTACTCATCTGCTCATGTGGAGCAGATGAGTAATAGGATGCTGCAGCAGGGGAGAATGGTACAGTGAGTGATGAATGCATCTTCTCTACACGAGTCCCCAATTATAACGTGAAAACATACCTCGTAACCTGCGATTCTTGTGTTACTATCATGTGTCAGAATCACACCTATTACCATTTCAATCCCACGCACAGTGAGACGAAAGGAAAAAACATAAATGGCGGAGATCCGTAGATTCAGATAGGAGCTACGTGCCGTACAAAACCAGTATGAGAGTTCAGAAAAAGACAAAGAGCCTCGTCGGAGCATCTTATGCATGGTGCTTCCGACAGAGTCGTGCTTTAGGCTTAATCTTCCTCCTGCTAAAATGGTGTGGAAATCTGAGCCATTATTGTTTTCAGCAGTGAGGTGTCCGTGTAATGAGCATACAATGCTTGTCTGAGAGGTTTCACCAAAGTGCTGAGGCTTAAGGAAAAGAGGAGCATGATTCATCTTGTTTGTAAGGCGAGCGTTATTAGGGGCAGAGTAAGAAAGGGGCCTTGGCTATACCTCTTCCACCCAGAGGCTCTGTAATTGCTTTCGGCTGCACCTTGAGAATTTGATGAGTCAAGTGAAGACTTTTGTTTGAGTGACTGAGCAAAAAAAAAAGGAGCTCTTACAGAGAGAGTGAATTATCACAGCATCACTGTGGAAACACAAAAGGGAAGGCCATGGGGTGTGAGCAAGCTGTAATGCATTAGACATCAGGACTCCTTCATTTTGTTCACATACGTAATTGCTCTCATACGCTTTAATGAAAGAAAAAAATGCCAGAGTCTGCAGTTAATTCGTGGTTTTAGAGTTTCTGAAAGCGATACACGCCCAGCTCACATCAACTGTGATTACAGCTCTTTCAGAATATCCCTTTCCACAGTCACAATATTTGTTTTTCTTCTTTCCAGGTTAATCTTTTATTTATGTCACTTGCAACTTAAGTAGTAGGTTAACCTTGGTGACGTGATATTGTGACTGCTGATATGTGTCATCTTAGAAAAGCTTGAGCTTTTGTTTATAAAGCTGCTAAGGCATTTATTGCATGACACAATATTGATATGATGGATGTTAAACCCAGTGAATGCATCCCTTTGAAAGCAGTTTTGTTGAGGAAATAATGGCGCTTTCAAAAGCCAACATTTAGTCCGTTTTAATGAACTCTGGTGCGGTTCATTTGGTCTCGAACCGTCTCCAAGCGAACCAAAACGCAGGCTGCCTGTGTGGGCATTTGTTGAGATGGACACAGGTAAACGACAGGTTAACATGAGTGGGAGAGGACTGACCTTGACTTCTGCAGAAGTCCGGAGTTTGCTTGACATCTGGGCTGAAGAGAACATACAGGAGAAGGGATTTGTGCTTACGGTAGAACAGTGCCAACTCAAAGTGATAAAACGGGATTCCCTGCATAGAAGTGTCAGCTCTCGGGACGAAAAAGATAAATTTGCTCCTTCATACACGCCCCTCAGCAACTTCATTTTTTTATTTGGTCCGCTTTAATTTGTGCACTATGAAACCGAACCAGACTAAATAGAAATCAAACCAAAACTATCAATTTCACTCTGATTCGGACCAGCCAAACGAACTGTGGCTTGTGAAATCGTCCTGAAATAACCTCTGCTGCACCAGACTAAAAGTCCACTTCTCCCATTGGTCTACATTAACATGACACGCTGCTTAACAGTTCTTTGTACTTCTGGTGAGTCATTACCATAACTCTAACACACCCCTGCACAAAATGTACCACATCAAAGCAAGTTACCCTCACCACTCATCAGTAAAATCCCTTTGTTTCCTCTTTGTTACATCTACACATGGTTGTCTTATCTCGCACTTGCGATCACACAATCTCCATGATTGTGTCTTGTTGTGCTGTTTTGACGCTCTCCACTTTAATTACAACTTATTTCCATAATACCCCCTCCCTTTCTCCTCCACCACTGCACTCCATACCCCTCTAAAAAAAAAAGTGCACCCCAGATCCTCCAACTTGAAGCGAGCTATCAACTAGTAAAAATAGACTTCCGTATGGGAAGACACGGGCATCTCTTTTCTCTTATTAAAGCAGAACGGAGTGCACTGTATCTGTCGAAAGAAGATAGGTTTGAAGTGTCTTCAGAAGACCCTTTGGATATCCTGGATTCTATAATGGGGCCCATGGGCTTTGTCATACATGATATATATCAAATTAATTGTCACACAGGGAAAAATAGGGTGGCCAATGGCCAAGGCAAAACCACACATCATCTTCATATTACTGGGAAAGGAAGTTGTCCAAGTCTATCTGCAGGGAAAGATAAAACTTCCTGTCGTCTGACCAGTCAGACGTCTGTTGGGAAAAGCAGAGCTCTATTTTCTGTTCCCTCGTGAGCCACCTTGTTTTTGCAAATCGGGTGCCAGAAATTCACAATAACCGCCGCTCAAAATCACAGCCGCATCCTTCAAGATTTACCCCGGAGGCACTTTAATTTCCTTGACTGAAACACTTAAGTCCCCTAAACATTGGAGCACAATCAGATAGCCGTGTACACACCGAATTTGGTACAGTGTGGTCATGATCAAGTGAAGAGATTATGCTTTTTTGACGTTTATGTCATCACAGAAACAGCACACCATTGAGATAACAGGTAGAACACACAGTCGCTATGAAGAGGATCATAAAATGGCTGGGAGTTTCCCCAGAGAGGATGTGTTTTGCCAACAAAATCAAATGTGACAGAGGCAGTAAAGCTGTGTGTTAAAATGTAAACATCAAGCTATACCTGACATGTATAAACAATAATCTCTTATGCACAAAAATAATCAATCTCAATTATTCCATTTAATAAGAACAGGATATGCTTGCTCACCCCTTTTTGGAGGGATGCTGGCCATGTGTAGCACACGAACATTCAGTAATTAATTGTTGGAAGTTCTACCTATTCTGACCATCTGGACTATAATTAGGCCACGGTAGTGCCCTCTAGCCTAGATTCATCATGTTTCCTTTTTCCCCAACCAACGCCAGATTGGAAGCAATAACCTTTTCCCCTGAACTTATTTGCCATCATGACACAGTGTCCTCAGAAGCAAACCAAAGGGGCACCTTGGAACAAGTAGAGTGTTGCTGTGCTGTTATTGGCAGTAGAGATTGTGTCAACTCACACTGTAACCTTCATGAAAACAGTTGGAAATAGGTCAGTAATGAAACCAAATAACAATCAAGACAATTTTTGCATTCCTTGAAGTGTGTGATGTGGTTATATTGGTTAAATAAGGTACACAAACTGGGATATATATCGATGGCTCCAACTCCCAATATGATAATCTATGTGTATATGTCAGCTTCAAATTGGGGAAATTTTGGCAGCCCAGCTATTGACCAATTTCCATCACCGCCCCAATTCTGGCTTTTTAAACTGCTGGCCAGGTTTCTTTTTTTCTTTTTAATTTATTTCTGCCTTTATTAGATAGATATGACAGATATATTGGAAAGGGGGAGGGAGAGTGGATGCTGCAATAATGACTCAGCTTTGGTACATGGGGCGCCCGCTCTACCAGGTGAGCTACCTGGGTGCCCCGCTGGCCAGTTTGCTTGAAACTTATTTGAATATAAATCACATTAATGGTGGTCCCTGATTGCATTAGTGACCTTTTTACTCCTTAATGTGCTCTGAGCTCTGCTAATTTAGGTCATATGACTGTTCCACAGTCCAGGTTAAAAAAAAAAGGGTGACCACGCTTTTGCTGTAGTGACTCATATGAAACAGTCTTTCCTTTGGTATTATAACATCTGCTGGCATGGTCTTTGTTCTCAAAAGCTTGCCTCAAAAGCTTGCATGTTAGTGTTCTGTCACCTCAGCAGTGCACTGCCTTAATACTATTTTATTACAGTCTTTTTGTTATATCCAGGACTTTATAATGATTTTTCTGCCTCATTCCATTCATACTAATGTTTTTACAGCCCGGTCGCACCAATTGGCATATGATTGACACAATATTGTGCAAGACAAACGCATGTAATAAGAACGCCTTTCTTGTTTTTTGCGTGCCATTTGTACGCCATGTAGTCCGTACTGACTGCAATGTAAATGCATCCGTGTAAATATGCTACTCTCCGAGTTAGTGGCGTAGAATAAAAAGTGAGACTGCTAATGGTGGGCGGGAGGAGGATGGGTCCAACAAACACAGGACTTTAAACCAGGAGACAGGTGTTTTGTTTTGTAAGGTACGTCAGGGACACTTGTGATGTTTTTTTAGTGACGTTTGTGACGTGTTTCCTGTAGTTATGTTACGTTGTTTCCATACGTATTGTACTTAGTTTACATACTTATTTTAAGGCCAAGCATGTTGTTTTTCCTAAACCTAACTAAGTGGTTATTTTGCCCCCTGCTGGTACTGCACCTTCATACACGCGTGTAAAATCCACACCTCGGCAAGGCAAAACATGACACTGACACGCTATCCTCTGGTGGACAGGGGGGTCTATTGCACACTTTGGCGTGATACCGGTTTGTGTTTTTAATATGACGTGTCCTGTTCTTGTTTTATTACTGTTGATGTTGTTGCTGCTTGCATTATCAGGACCAGGGCCAAGCTAACTTTAGCTTCTGGGCAGCTTCTTCGCTTTCCTAATAAGAAGGTGCCAAGAGAGATTGAGATCTGGGCCATCTTCAAATAAAAATAAATCAGTCACTTACGCTGCTTACTCCCTACTTTTATATTTTTTTTAATTTTAAGTGTATTTACATTTAAAATGAAATAGATGAAGATTCAACCCAAAAAAAGCTAAAATACAGGCTGCTAAAAAAAAACACGTGACTGATAATGGATTTGTAAATAGTGTCTGCATCGTTCCATCGAAGATATATTGACACACAGAGAGAAATAAAACTTTTCTTCATCTCAGGAACATTTGCCCTCGGCACTTGGCCCTTAAACAGCAGTGCAAAGAAATGCCAAATCCATCATCATGTTTGCTGTTTGGAGGCTTGCTGAATTTGTTCATAGGTCAACGACTGAAATTGCTGGCAGTACAAACTTTGCCAGACTGTAAGAAGTTAGCAGAATATCTCCAGTGTGTGTTTCTATTACTTCAGAATCTGTTTGAGTCTTTTAATGTTATGAGAATAAAGAGTGTAAATAAAGAGTAGTGAGTGCATGGGGAACGCTGATATTGTCAGCAGACGGCAGCAGATGGACTGTGAGATGTCGTAAGGGTTGGCCAGACAGAGGCTTGAATGTGTGGATGCCTTTATAAAACAGCTGCCATGACAGATAAGCTCAGAACTCAGACACCATGTCCTCCCACAGCAGCAGTTTACCTCCAATACTGTAGCCTTCAGTTTCTAATGCATCTATTTGACAAAAAATCTTTTAAAACATTTCATAACCACAAACATAGATGACATAAACAGGAATTACTGTTGAATTCTGGTAAAAAAATTTAATGAATGGCAGTGGTTCAAGGGATGCAGTGTGGACAGCAGCTTGCTGCACACCGCAGTGTTGTTAGAGAGGTATAATAAGATTTCCGCGAGGGAGTCCATAGAGCAACTGATTAATCCAAAGATTAATTTAATCTGTTTTCATAATAAAACATTATTAGCCGTTCCCTCCTCTAAGCGTTACCTTTCAGCCCTCTTAAAAGATTATACACTTCCCAATCACTTACCTGGAAGCAGTCAAGAAAGTCATTAAGTTAAGTAGACACTGTCAGTGTTCAGGATGCTAAAAACGCGATGGGAGAAATTGGTGAAGTGCCATGAGAAATGGCCATGTTAATGATTTCTTTGCAGAAGGGTCTGTCTGCAGCGGAGTTTCATTCGGGGCTTATCTTCGGCAAACAGACCTTGATGAAACCCGCCCCGGGTCTGCAGGTGGCAACAAACTTTTAATGTGAAGAAGTGGTTGTGAGGAGTCAAAAGAAAAATCCACAAAAGGGTTTACTGTGCGTCTCCAAATCTGTTTCCTTAGCAAAATTGGTCAGCAAATTATCTTGACTACTCTGCTGTACGGTAAATGTAAAATATTTCTCTCTTTTTAGTAACAGAACATCTGGTTTCCAGTCCAGGGGTGTCAAACTAACTTTAGTTCATGGGCCACACACACAATTTGATCTCAAGTGGGCCGGACCAGTAAAACCATGCATAATAACTATACATAACAAGAAGTATATTCTGAATACATTCACAATTAATGAACAATCCATTTACCAAACAGATGAACAGCCTGAGATGTCTCGCTGATCTCTCGGCTATGACTAAAAACAGACTGCTGTTAACCTCAAACCTGCCAACAATTCACTTATCTTCTCTGTTCTCAGTTGTCTTTCTCAAGTTTTGTATTTTCTGCCATGTTGAATCTGATAGTGGTGCCGAATATTATATTCCTTGAGCCCTGAAAGGTGCTGTGAACACACCGAGCACACTGGCTTCCCATTTACCTCTCTGAAGAAAGAGGAACTTGTCCGTTTTTCTTGGAAAACTCAACACTTTGTGTCCACTTTTCTCCTTTTTGACAAAGACATTTTTCCACCAGCGGCTCCTGCATGAAGCCTACGCTTGACAGTGTTGTGTCACGTAGCCTGTACATAAGCACATGGGATCTATAATAGTGTCTCCAGCATAGGACCTGCTACTCTTATTGGGATAGTGTAACTCCCAGTGGACAAATAGGAATAGCAGTGCATTTTATTGATATATTGGAATTAATGACTTCTCTGCAATTTTCACAATTTTCAAAGTCATCAGTGGGCCGGATTGGACCCTTTGGCCCTTGGGCCTTATGTTTAACACCCCTGCTCTATACTGTTTATTATTGTTTTTAACAGTAACATAAAATCAACACCTATTTGAGGGTTTGTTAGTATAGCCCCAATACTACATAGTATAGTATACCTCCCAATGCTGTATTTTTTAGCCAATGCTGATAGTGATATTTGAGAGTTTGAAGAATCCAATAATGACATATATTGGCTGATAGTTTTCTTTTACATCAACACATGATATAAAAAAAATATGTACATAAAAATATAATAATCTTGATACGGATCTCTTTTTTAGTGTGACTAAGACATGTACGAAGGGAAACATTTTATAGTTCAATAATTTCACAGTTTCTCACTTCCTTTCAACCTAGTTTGGCATTTTTTTGGTTGTTTTCTTGTTACTTCCATGCTGACATATGCACCAATATATCTGCAATCCATAATAATATAGTGCTGATATACTGATTGATAGCTCTATTTGGTAGACCGTACCATTAACATGCTCCTTGACATGTGATGTAAATCAGGACCCTTTCATGTTGATTGAGTGCTTTAAGTGCTCAAAATTACTACTTAACTTGAAAAATATAAATTTTTCCTTAGCTGTCAAAAGGATAAGTCAGAAAATTCCCTCACTCAAGTAGGTTTGCATTTTGCCCTCTGTCTCTCTAATCCTGTATCCGATCTGTAATAAGATAAAATGCATACTTCGACGGTACTTTTAGCCAGGCTGGCCAGCGTGCCACTGTGAGCCAAATACAAAAATGTCAACCCCTTATCACTGAAAAATTAATGAAACCGTGTTTACAGTGATGTTGACATTTGATACCGTTTACAATTGATTGAATGAGCTCTTGTAAATACTTAAGGTGACATCTTATCAGATTCTGCTGGATGTACTAACATTGCAGCTACACTGGGCCGCTCACCAAAGAGCTCCCCTCATATCATTTTTTTTAGAAATCAAGCTGCTACCGCTTCCTTCAAAACTGGTCTCCTGATATCTAACTTGGCAGGAATATATGGAAATCAGCTTCAATAACCAATAAAATGCCTTTCCAATTTTCTAATTCTGTTAAATTGGCTTGGCATGTAATTTATACTTTTAATTTATTGTCCACTAGCTCCTTCAATAGAAGAAATGTTGGTGCATAAGGAATCCAATTGCAAACTGAAGAAAGAAGTGTGCTTGGTCTGCTTTAAGGTCCTGACACACCAAGCTGACAGTCGGCCGTCGGACAGTTTGGGGCCGTCGGTGAACGTCTGTCGGCCTAGTTTTTGCAGTGTGTCCCGCACCGTCGGCTCTAGTCGGCCCGTGCTGGAGTTTTTTTGGCTGATTCAGCATGTTGAATTGGTGGTGGAGCACGTCGGTGAGAGAAATCACTCGGATTGGCTGTTCAGCTTAAACGAATCGGTGCACGAGAAGAGAAACGGAAGTGAGGAAAGTAAGCCAACGAGTTAAGTCAAGAGGAAAAACACAGAAGACTCTTCTCATTTTTCATCCTCATCTCATCTGATCATTCCAACACACGGATATTTTCACAACGACATGGCCATCTGGAATGAAGCTAAGTGGTGAGCGAGAGTGGTGTGAAAGTGGTCGGCAAACGCTGCTTTGTTTCCTCTACGTATCCGCCGTCTTCCGGTTTCCCTTTTTTAATGACGATTACAGACTACGGCGACCTGCTGGTAGGGAGAGTTATTTCATCTCAAGCAGAACATACGTGGTAGTTGGCCGTTGGCTGTAGTCTTTGCAGTGGGTTCTAGTGCAACTTTTTGGCCAAGAGAAAAGCGACGTGAGGCGACGCAATCGCCGGCTTTCATTCGCCGCTAGTTCTTTGATGTCGGGTATGTGTTTTTGGGCCTTTAAAGACCAAACAAGTGTGGCTCAGGATGTAGAGCAGGTCGTCCATTCATTGGAAGATCAGCGGTTTGATCCCCGGCTCCTATAGTCTGCATGTCAAAGTGTCCTTGGGCAAGATACTGAACCCCAAATTACTCCCAAGGGCTGCACCATTGGTGTGTGAATGAGCATTATAGTTTACATCGTGATGGGCAGGTTGGCACCTTGTATGGCTGCCTCTGCCATCAGTGTGTGAATGTGTGTGTCAATGGGTGATTGCTGACATGTAGTGTTAAGTGCTTTGAGTGGTCAGAAGACTAGAAAGGCGCTATATACTGTAAATGCAAGTCCATTTACTATTCTCTCGCTGCTCTGCAGATTAGATTGTCATGTAAAAACAACTATCAAGCCATTCCCCAAAACATGGAGGTGAAATAAGTATTAAAAATGTAAATGAACTCCAGTGCCCCCTTGCTGGTTCTGCGGTAATGATGCCGCATGGGGCCCACACTGTTTCTGGAGCACAGTTGCAAAAGGAAATTAGAGACAACTGTAGTAAACAAGCTGTGTACGTTTCATCAATGACAGACAGAAGGTTTTGTCTGATACTGTAACGTTGTTTTGTATCTGAAACTGAACACTGGTCGGGTTGACCTCGCATTAAATGATGATATAATGATGTTTGTTCTCAACGTATCGTATTCAAGTTACGTCTCTGGATTTTAACCAAAGCACATATTTATTGTTTGGGGAACTTTTTCTTTGATTGATATTTAACAATTGTGTGCGTCAGGGTGATTTGATCTAATTGACAATATGAGGTAGAACTACACATCAAACATTGTAGCTACCTAGAACACATTGCCTTAGTAGATCTACTGTAAAAATATTAGCTTCCCACACCACATTCCTAGTGCTTAAACTAATCACCCAGGGCTATTGTTAGCTAAACTGCTGCTGTGTAGCGAGCTCCAGAGTCCCTGGGTGGATCCAAATGCTTTCTCGCTGCTCCTCCTTCACTAAGCAAGCTACTTCAAGGAGACACACGAAAACAGAATGAAGAAAAGGAAGAAGTGAGAGGAAGTGGAGGCCATTTTGCACGGTTTATTTGATATGCTATATACATAATCGCAAAAGTGCTACTAGCTGTAACACTAACTGTGAGTAACTGTTTTCAAGCTCTAAAGGGAGTTTGCGTTAAAGAATGAGACCATTTTCATGTGTTTTTTTTAAGAAGTTTTTGCATATTAGTACAGTTTGTTATCTAAAGAACACCAGCTGTGCTTAAAATCTGAAGATAAATCATGCTCCCACTGGGATTATTACTTTTTATTATATCATCTTAATACAATCAGCTCTTTTTTTTTACTGCTGACTTACAATTATTGAACTTTTTTTTGGCGCAATAACAAAAAATGCCTCGGATTTCATCTTTTGTTTCAGAGAAAATGCAGTTATTTTCTCTGTTATAATCACAAAAACACTGTGTGAGATCCTACAGGGACTGAGTGTGGTTCAGTGATTAGTACTGAGGGTGTTCCCCCGCCTCATTCACCCAACACCCAAGGGAGCCAACGAAGCAGGAAATGTGTTTCAGTTTACCATAACAATGACAGCCACCTGAGGAAGGCCATTTGTATCAAATGCGAGCTTCAATACTTTGAAACAAAAGTAATTTAATACAGCTGAGTTTTTTTTGTTTTTTTTTACAGTATTGCACTTTTGCAAACTTCTCCAATTTGAATATTTCCAAAGTTGCTTGAACTGTGTCTGGTAATCTTATTCCAGTGTTTGTACTTCAGGCAATCTGTAACGGAGAAAGCAGTTTAATTAAACTTGAACATGTTTATTTTGATTAAATTCCAGCTACATTGTTTTGCACTGTTTTCACAAGTCAACATTGTTTAAGCAGTGACATTACCTGAGCGCCCACCGGCAACGCAGACACAATCCTGCTCACGCACGTTTGACTGAACGCAGCCTATGGCTATTGCTTTTGACAAGCAGCTCTGACAGATCAGTATTCAAATTCAAAGATCCCTGTTTTCTTTTTCATTTTACTCCCACCACTTGCCAACCCCACATTTTTCCGAATGAGAGGTGTGTGTGAAAGTTACCAGGAGACCACCCAAAAACTCTCCTCATGAATTATTCAGAGTATAAAATGTGAATTTATCATGGTAGGATACGTGATCGTGCATCCATTTATAGAGTGTTTTGTCACTCAAGTGTTGCTTGTTTCTTGAAGGCAATACATGACACTTACATCAGAGCTGGGGAAAAATAAACTCTGTCAGTCTTTACTGTACTGTGGAGAGCACTAAAATGGCTTTATATGTGATGTACATACATGCCCATTCTGAATGTATGTCACTTCTTCAATGCAGCTTGTATTGATGCATTTACATCAGAGAAAATCAGAGATTGGTAGCATCTCATGAATAATTATATACTGTAGATGAACTTTTCCAGTCAGTAAATTTCTTATTTATTGGGGCTGTCAATCGATAAAATATCTAATCGTGATTAATCGCATGATTGTCCATAGTTAATTGCGATTAATCGCACATTTTTTATCTGTTCAAAATGTACCTTAAAGGGATATTTGTTAAGTATTTAATACACTTATCAACATTGGAATGGGCAAATATGCTGCTTTATGCAGATGTATGTATATATTTATTATTGGAAATCAATTAACAACACAAAATAATGACAGATATTGTTCAGAAACCCTCACAGGTACTGCATTTAGCATAAAACAATATGCTCAAATCATAACATGGCAAACTGCAGCCGAACAGGCAACAACAGCTGTCAGTGTGTCAGTGTGCTGACTTGACTATGCCCCAAACTGCATGAGATTATCATAAAGTGGGCATGTCTGTCTGAACCCAGCGTTATTTAGCCTCCTTCACGTCAAGCTAGTATGACATGGTTGGTACCAATGGATTCCTTAGGGTTTTGTTTTGTCTCGTTTCTTATGATACCAGTATCTACACCTTAAAATGAATTTGCATTAACACGTTACCGTGTTAACTTACACAGCCTTATTATTTTATTGATTTAATATGTGTCAGATTAAGTCCCAACTTTAGCTCGACTAATACTGGATTTTTGTGTCTGATGCCAATGCAGATATTTGGTATTTAAAAAAATGTGATAACCATATATTGTCTGATAATCTCTGCTTATTTTTCTTTGTTTTTTTACATAAACACAGACATTTGTAAAAGGATTTTTAGCATGATATGCATTAAGCGATACATTTTAGTTGAATAATGAATTTGTCAATGCTCTCTGGTCGACAAACTCTGTAATGGTGATATCAAATTATCAATCGGGCTCAAGTCGTAATGTGACAGTGGACGAGACAAAACATAAATAAAGGTGACACATGTAAGAACGGGGCTATGCGGGTCAATAGCAAACCATTCTTCAGGCTATTAAAGGTCATGTTTTAATTATATATGGGAATGTATGCTCATCATAACAGGTCTATTTGCTATGTACGTTTGAATATACTCACACATATTACATTGTAAATACTGTCATTATTTCTGAAATCGAATAGCCAACAGGCAATATGTTCCACCATTTATTGCTTAGGCACTTCTCTCCTATTTAGGCTTCTTTATAGCTGCTGAGGAGAAACCAGGAATGGATCATGGGGGTAAATGTGATGGCAAACAATTTCACTGATATTCTAAACATGATGTGAGCTTTAGGAAACATCTCCCACCGTGTTTGAAATGAACATGAACAGCATGAAGCTCCATAAATGCAATATTGACTGAGGCATTCGAGACAAGAATCAGCAGGACGGTCATTTTGGACATTATCTTTTACCACCTGCTGCATCCTTTATTTTATTTTGTTGCTGCTGTTCTACGATAACTGAATCACGTGACCTGATCAATATCCAATAAGGCTTTGTGATCCTTGCATGGGCTATAATCCCATGAGAGGGCCGTATTGGATGGCTGATAACAGCAAACTATAAAAACTGTGAAATCACTCAAACATCTGCTTTGAGTTGTCCCCTGAGAGTTCATTAAGCACACTACGATGTGGTGCAACCTGCAATCGCATTAACATTAACACTGTGATACCTCATCGTATCATACCTGAGACTAAGCTGTGTATTGAAGTAACATCAGATCAGAACAGGGAAGTCGAGTGGAGTCAACTGTGTGGCCAATTGTTTGTTTCCCCCTGAGTTTCCTATCTGCATATACAAATAAAAACATCAGAACATCTTCATCGTCTTCTACTATCTACCATGTTTACTACTATAAACTGTACAGCCAAATTGTAATTATAAAGATAGCAGATGACCCCAGCAGATTAGATAACAACATGAAAACTTGAGGTTAAACTTGGAAACAAAAGGCATTATGCTTATTATTATCTCTGCCAGGAGATTATGTATTTGGTCATGTGCGTGTGCATCTCTGTTCCTGTCTGTCTGTCCACGACTTATCTCGCATACTGCTGAACCCATCAGCCTGATATTTTTTGTGCTCATTTATGACTGTATGCTCAAGGACCTCTCATGGTTGCAGTGATTCACACTTTTTGAAAACATATTTCATTGACTGTTTTATACCGTCACTGACTGCTGACTCCTCACTACTCTTAACCGGCTGGTAGGGGCGGCAATGGATCAACAACTGCTTCAGGTCTTGCTGGACTCTTCTTTGGACTTTTAAATTAAACATTACAATCACTATCGCTTAGCAAATGACAAACTCAACCGAGCACCGACTACGACGGAGCGTGTTTTCTCATGTCGGCAGGAGGACAGCTAGTTAGTTGTTACCTGTTAGCAGCCGCTGGATAGTATTGCTGTTTTTTTTGCAGGTGTAGACAGTTGCATGGATTAAAATGAGAGCATATGTACGTGCAGGTGGTAGTTGTGGTTTGTATTCATTCAATCACACATTACAGCAGTGGTTGTGGCAGACACACCTGGTGGAGATCTGGTGCACTTTTCTAATTTGTAAAAGTCATCTTTAAAAAGTATACAGTAAATACTCTGTTTTATAAAGCATTATGATTTATTTTTGTAGGTTTTAGTAAATTATCCTACATATATGTATAGGGTGGTAAACTAATTTAAATACAAAACTGTTCTCAAGATTTAAAAGTAATTCAAAGTCAAATCAATTTAATTTATAGAGCCCAAAAAATATATTTACCTCAATGAGTTTACAATCTTTACAATGGGCAGTATGACGGCTCTCATCCTTAGATCCTCAATCTGAGGATGAAAAAAAAAACATACCAAAAAAATTCTTCCTAGACGGACACAACATACAATTTATGTTGTATATACACAGTAGACATAAATCAATGAAACTATTATATGGAGGTAAAGAATGACACTGTAAACTGTACTGGAAATCAGTTTGATGGTTAAAAATTGCCAAGCACAGATTGTCAATACCAGCACTGTATAATCCTTTGAACCTTTGCCGATAATCTTTTTTGTTTCTTAAAGAATAGTGTGAACATACAATAGATCCATTGGAGTCAGTCAATACACCATTACCTTTCCCCTGACTTTGTTTGAAATGAACGTGAACAGCATGATGCACCATAAATGCGAAATAATCATACATGTGTCTTTGAAGCCTAAATATTTATTCTTTTCTCTCACCTTACACCGGACAATGACTGTAAGAGAGAGAAAAATATGCAAGCAGATATGGAGGGCTGATATTAGGGACTACATAAGGCTACATTGTCTTTTCCGAGGCGCTACAAGCTGCAGAATTGAAAGGAGTTTAATGGCATTGAGCTGCGAGGTCAGAGGCCAGATCTCTTGATTGGGTGAGGAGAGAGAAAACCAAAGAGGAGGGAGAGAGGGGGGAAGACAAAGAGGGAGACACAGAGGAACAAGCACCACACGCGCAGAAAATAATAGCACCAAGAGAATGAGATTTAAAACAAGAAGTTGTGAGTCCATTTTGATTTAGAGGAAGAGATGGAGACATGTCTCGCAGATATTTGTACAAGATTTCCTGCCAAGTGTGTCGAGACACTGTTGGGACGTCACGGAGATGCATGGGTATGTTGGAGCTGCATGTGTTCCTTTTAGCTAATGTCATGAATAATTTCTGTAATTTCTGTGTTGTCTGTAATTTTGGGCAGAAAAATCCTTCTTGCCTAGTGGTCTCTCATGGGTGTGCTGAACACATTGTGTGCAGAATGATGCTTAATACACAAAAGACAACACTGGTTAATGAATAGTTAAAGCTTGTGTATCATGCTCTGAATTAATAGTCATGTTTATATCCGTATCTGAGATGTTTGCAGTGTCTCACTGTGATGCTGAAAAGCATCCTCTGAGCTCAGTGCTTGGTTTAAGCTGATGCACTTTTGGCAATAGGAAGCATGATGCTTTCATTATGCTGCAGTAATACTGTTTGTTGTTTTCAGAATTTTTGCTACAGGCATGTACGCAGACAGCAGTACATGTCTTCCTTTATTATGGCGGATTGTTGATATGGTTGCCTTGTTTTGTTTTACCATGCAGCACTGTGTTTTTTGTCTCAGGCTGTATATGGTATATTTAGTTTTTATGGAAATGTTTAGTTGTGAATGTAGGCCAGAATGAGGTGTGTGGGTGGAGGGGTAAAGGGGTTTGCCAACCACCTTTCCCTGTGGTTGAGTCATAGTACCACTCAGACCTGATGTAGGCTGTCCAGACGTGATGGGGTGGAGGAGGTAGGGGCGACAAGAAGCGAATTCACAAGAGCTCTCGGGAGCCCACACAGTGTGTTAACGGCTGCTGCAGATGCATTTTAATCAGTCCACACAATTTATCTCACAAGGCTTTTCGGTTCAAAGGCAGAGAGGGAAGAAATTCACTCGAGGTTCTGCTTACCCTTTTAAAAATGCTCTTTAGACATGAGGCGGAATAAAAATACAGTCTAGGTCAGTGAAACTATAAGAGATCAGTGACAGAATTTTGAGGCAGTCTTGCTGGTTATGCAAGTTTATGATGAAGTCATTAAAGGAAAGAGAAGATTAAGGAAAGGAGACTAAAGGAGCTTCAGCTTTCCTCATTTCCTGTCCTGACTCTTATCCTTTCTTTACCTGTTAACTGGCAGCAGTCTGCCGTGACTTAAGGAGCAGTTCTTTAACACCCGCAGCGCCCAGGTTCAAGTCTCTTTGTTGGCGTGCGTGCACACACACTGCTGGTTGTACCCATGAGCAAAACACAGCAGCCCTCGCAGCTTCAGGGGTGCTGTTGTGGGCTAATCTCTCTGTGGAGGCAGCAGGTGGAAAAAAGAAAATCCCTCCAGGCATCACTGACTTCTCACTGTGGCATTGCCTGAAATGTGAAATGAAAAATGTCAAACCTGATTCTGCACTGCGTGTTAGTTGTACATTGAAACATCATATTTCTTATTGTAGTTAAGTCCCAATCATTGGTGGTTTGTTATTATAACTAATCAATAATATACGTGCATTCATCCATGTGAATGCCTGAAAAATGCTGGTATGACTGGGACTCTGGTCTCCGGTGCAGTTATTGATTTTTGCAGATGAGAGTGGCATAGTGAGCTATATGTTCCATTTACTGTTTGTGTTACAGGATATATGTTACATATGTACTATAGACATTAGTGGTGGTTGTGGTCCATGTGCAGATGGTGAAAGATCTGCTTTCATCATCTAATACTGCTGGGTAGTATCATGATTAATGAGTGTGGGGATTTTGCTGTCCGTACTGAGGTGGAATATTAATATGTTCTGGGTATTTAAAACAACAGATGTTTATCAGCTGCATGTCATATTAGGGATGATAGAGGTGTCTATGTGGATTGATAACAGGTGAATGTGTACGATTTAAATCAATTATTGTAAATTATAACATTAAGCAGCACAGCTGACAGTAGAACTAATGTTTTTTAGAGCCTGTTCAGAGCTGGATTTTTGAGGCCCATACTGATAGTGATACTCAAGAGTAAAGACATCTGATAACCATCCATCAGTCGATATCATTTTTTTTACATTAACCCTCATCCTAACAAGCTATTTAACATAAAAGGACTACCGACTGGGCCAATAATGATATACAGTATCTGCAGGGTCATGTTCTAATGTTAGTCCAGTCTTAATCTTTAACAAAGCAAATACCTAATCATTTCAGACAGTTTTGAAAGCATAAACAAAATGTACTGTAAAATACCTGACATGGGATCAGTTAAAAGTCAATACAGATGAGTAGTCTGTCTCTCTTTTATCTTTTAAGAACCAGTCCAATGTTTCACATCTTTAATATATCCTTTGGGCCATTCACATGACTATTTGGACTATTTTTCCCTTGTTAATGTGAGATTGAGTATCTGTCCTGAATGTCCCAGCCATAGTGAAGGAACAGAGACTTCCCACTGGAGAGCAGTCTGACCTGCTTAAGTGGTGCTATAAAGCACAATAACATCACCTCAATATCAATATAAAGGTGCATTAATGTTTATATTGTATGAGTCTAATGGGAATGTTCTCACATAGCCAGACCTATCTACACAGCGCTGTGTCAGCGCTAAAGAAAGGTAAGGGTATAGGGGGGAAAACATGCTCTGGCTTGTTTGTATTTCTTTAAACCAATCACAATTGCCGTGGGCGGCACTAAGCAGAGGATGCAGCGACAGTGCGCTTGTAAAATAGAAATACGTGGCCAATGGCAGACGTATAACCACAGGCTACATCCGGTGAGTCAGACTAAATGGGAAGAGTGGGTGTCATTTTAACTTAGAAAAATACACTGCAATAAAACTCTTATACACAACACATTGCTCTCTAATGAACTGACAAATTGGTTGATTTCTTTTTTTTCTTTTTCACTTGTCACTTTTGTAAATGTAATGAAACGACAACGCCCTGCTCCCCAGACCGCATTAAGTCCTCTTGTATTGTCTCTGTTGTATTTTTATCCTCATACATTTAATTACCAAGTTTTGTTACCTTTTTTTATTTATTTTTTACAAGCCCCTACTTCTCTCCAAAGTTCGGAATATTTAATAGGTATTAAACAAGAGATTAACTCTCTCCTCTTAGAGGCTTTCCTTGTGGGATGAATGGAGATCCGACTGTTTGATGCAGCCGTTTTGACTCCTTCCCAAACCAAGGGGTTATCAGACGCAGAAAAGAGCAAGTGACTCAATCTACCAAGTTTATCTCTAATTAACACGGATTAATTGAGCTTTGACTTCGCTCCGCAAGCCAAGCAGAAGGGCAATTTGTGCACAGAAGCCTATTATTGCCCCGAGGCTGTTGATCCTCACTGTTAAGGGCTCGAGGTCCCAAAACCCTCGATCATGTGACTATGATCGTGTTGCTCTTGCAGTGTGTTAATGAATTATACAGTCTGTCACTCTGAATCCAAATTATGAAAACAGCTGTGAAAATTACCAACAATATTTCTTATGCTACTGCTTCTACCGTGACAAGTACCGCCGTCTTCTCCTGTGAATTATTTGTGTTTGGAAAAATTGATGGGGGCTGAGTTGTGTAATCGTATCCAGGTCACATCCTGACGAGGCGTTCTGTTGCATGAGAAGTCAGATTGGCAGTGGTTTATTAAAGAAGTACAGTGTCATTTTGCATGTTGGCAGGCTCACCTTAAAGCCTCGCTGCCCTTTACAAAGATCCTCTCAATAATGGATAGGCCAAAGAACATCGCGGTCTCTTCCCTCTCATTATGATCCCATTTGATTACTCGCCGATGCTCTTTTGAAAAGGTGGGTTGATTGCGCACTCTGACTGTGAACTAACCTGCAAGTTAATAACATCTTTCCTTCAGGGAGGCATCATTATAAGATATAAGCCTCATTAAAACAAAATGATGATTTAATAACTTTCCCTTACAATGACCCTTATGAGGATGTACTGTTATTTTGTAGTTATCTGGGAAATTAGGACATCAAACACTGCGATTGCAAGTCCACTGCTGTTTCCAGAAAGCAAGAAATTAACTATCACTTGACCGCAAAAACTTAAATTTGCCCAGTAGAGATGATTATATACCGTGTAGTGCTTACACTGACAATGCAGAAGTCTGTGCGCATGTCAAAGTGGTGTTTTTTCTCTGACTTGAATGGATTTTAGGAATACTGTGTTTTTTTTTAACCTTCCTTTTTTGCACTTTCTGAAAGAGTCGCCTTTATTATTCGTTCGTCATTATAACCAATTACAGTACGATGAGTCGGACCCATAGACGGGAGGGCAGCCATGTCAGATGCTAATGTACAAGAGAGCTTGCTGTATAACTGCTGCACCCAGTATGTAGCACATTCTCTCCCTGCATGATTACACATAATGTTGCTTTCATTACGGCTTTATTCCTCACACATCCCCCGTTCCACTGTGGCTTTGCCCGAGCTTTGAAAGTTAATTTTCCTCCTTTTCCCTGCCTCTCGAAGTGGCTCTTCCTCCAGAGCTGTCTTCCAAGTCAAAATATAAAAATTTGACGCTTTGATTATGCTTTTTAAGGGGTGTCGATAATTGCCGGGTAAAGAAAGCAACTGTCTCCCACCATCCACCATAAACGCGGGGAGGCTTTTCTGTGTGAAGAGGAATCACATTATGTGCAATGATCAGTGCCTGGGGGCCACATCAAACACAGTCTGAAAACCTTTCCAGAGGAGATAGAGGCAGGCCAATTTCACAAGTGGCTTTTTATTGGTTGATTGCACAGAGGCCAAGTTATTATCTAAATCCTCAAACTACTTGGGCAAAATAAGAAGTGCCTTGTGAGCGTTCAGAGTGTGCAAAGTTACCCCTCAGATGAAAGCCAAAGCAAAATGTTTACAACCAATAGTTTGCCAGGATTACGGCTTAAGAGACTAAACAGAATGCAGCGGTTACAAAGTCGACCAGTGACAAACAGTGTCATTGCTAGTGCGGAAAAAAACGTATTATGCCAACTTTGATTTTCATGTTTTCACTTGAACTGACAGCTTATATAATCCTTTAACGGATGAACTGGTTTCATGCCCCTACAGCCCGCATTCAAACAAACTCAAAACACATGACTTTTTTTTTAAAAAGTACTTAAAGAGTGCCAATAAGTCAAATGCAGTTTAACTGTGGTTTCAAGACACACTTGCATCAGATCATATTAAGTCAGACTTTAAACCCTACATTGCAGTCTAACAAGCAGACCTCCTGTAAAGTGAGGTCTACCATTGAGTGATTTAATTCATCATTTTGCATAATTATATCTACTCTGTATTGGAGCTGTTGGGGTAATTAGTTGGTAAATAATTTGAAATCAAACATGGATAGTGGGTGTCCACTCTGCCCGGCAGGGGGAGAGACACTGATGAGCAAACTGACCCATGATTGCTTGATTCAATTTGCTCCAATTAAAATTACCATGTTTCTGTGGAGTTCCTGGCTGCTGTAATTCAGAGGAGCTTACATGGAAAATTACGCTTACTGTAAAACCACGGATGAATTCTGTCTGTACTGTATCTAAAATCACCATAGCTATGTATTCATCTGGTTACACTTTATTATAACCATCATTTATAAATGGTAAATTGATAGTTAATTAAACTTAGTTAAGAGTTATTTTACTGTTAACAAACAATGAAATGATAATTGATGTTTACTAATTACTAGTAATGCTATAATTGATGTTATTTTAACAGTTTATTGTTGTACAAATAATAACATTTTATATACTATATATAAGTATGTGCTGATGATTCCGAAATTATTTGTAAACCTTTAAGAAATTGTTTATTACATAGATAAACCAGATATTTGTAACACTTTGTTAATGGTAAATAATTGTTTTTTTAAGGCATCTATAAACATTGTTTGGATGGCTATTATAAAGTTGCAACTGATGATTATAACACCTCGTTAAATCGTTAATAAATACTTAGTAAACCATCTATAAACATTATTTAGATAGATAGCTAATACTTTATCTATGGTTAATAATTGGTTTATGGTCCATCTATCTATGTAATGTTCATAGATGTTTTATAAACGATTTCTTAAAGGTTTACAAATCATTTGGAAATCACTAACAGATAGTAATGTCATAATGTGTGCAACAATAAACTATATTAATTAATTAGTAATTGTTATCGTCGCTTATCAGCTATGATACACTATATCATGTATGAATTAATTATTTCATATTACACAAACTGATGGTACAATAACAGAAATGATAGCAGTACTAATAATTAGTGAACATTAGTAAACATCATTAATTATTATTTAATTGTTTGTTAACAGTAAAATAACTATTAACTAAGTTTAATTAACTATCAATTTACTATTTATAAATGATGGTTATTATAAAGTGTTACCTTTCATCCGTATTGCTGTTATTCTCTGTGCATGAATGTATGTATACTGTAAAAATGCAGTTAAGCTAAAGGCTGCAGCAGGATGTGAGCTCAAACTTGAGATCTTTATGGTTGATATTTCCCATAAAAGAGAATCAATGAATAAATAAATGTCAGACTTTCCTTTGTAAACAAGTTTCATGTCCAGACTGCTTCAGCATGAGATCACTATCTGTGGACTGCATTGTCACAACATTTTAGTGTTGTTTTATTGTTTTCAAATAACAAAATCGATCTTAAACACTTAGTACTTTTGTTTTTGTCATAAAGGACCTTTACAAGTAAACAAACCAGTTGTGATATTTACTGTGTTGCTTTCTTAGCTGTATTATTGCAAACACTTAAATGAGCCATAACCACAGTAATTTATCACCCTTTTAAAACGGAAATGTTACTGACTTAACCTTTAAATTTCACAATCACTTGTTTGTCACATGCTATTATCACCACCTTGCATACTGTAGGGTCTAAATGCTCTTCTTAAACAATTTTTTGTTATAATATATGTTCCTATTTTGGAAACTCTGCAGAAATATCACCATTCTGCACAATGAAGCTCAAACAGCCAAGTAAAGTAACAATAAGAAAAGCACATTTTTGATAATGATGAATTGTTGTCTAAGCAATGTGTGACACAAAATAGTACGTATCAATTATGGGAGGTACACACACAGGAAGAAGGTGAAAGAGTCATAGTGAGGTTGTGCGAAAGAAAGATAGCGAGACAGAGATTCAGCAATGACCCTGGGGAAGATATCAGTCGCCTGCCTGGGGAGCGATTGCAATCTCCTGTATACAGTAGCTCCACTCTCACCTCTCAAATTCTCTCTGATAAATCCTCTTGTAGTGTTCACTCACCTGGACACCAAGTCAAGAGTGTAGAGGTCAAAGCTACCCAAAGCTACAATAGTCTGATAAAAGATGGAGAAAATAAACCATGACTAACAGAGCATCCACGGATGTGTTTTGCCACTAAAGACAGACGTCATCCCTACTCATCCTCTCGCTAGTTAGCCCCGGGCTGTGTTGAAAAGTAAAGAGCGGCATCATGGGATGGAAGTGCCCTGCATGTTTTCAGCGATTCACATGGAGATGAGTTTGTGATGAGGGATAGAAAACTGCATGCGTATTAAAAATTAGCAAAGACAAATATGTTCTCATATCTTCGTCATAGCGGAGGAGCGAATCCTAATTTAATAGTCTGGAGTGTTATGTAAGTTTGAGATTCATATTGGGCCACTTGTGTACATATGCTCGGGATGATGGCATTGCGCTGGCGACCTCAGCACCCCTGCGAAATGGCTGTTCAGTGATTTATGCTGAGTCAGACACCATTAGCTGTTATCCTCCCCCTCTCAGGATCCAACCCTGCACTAATGTGGGTCAGGGGCCACATTATGGAAACACCTTCACTGTGCAGTCTTATCTCACTGTGCATTGCAGGATTTCTGCCGTCACAGGACTGTTACCTGAATGTCACTGGAAGTTTCCAGAATATTGAGATAAAATGGAGATGTTGGGGGAAAATTGTGAAAAAAAGGTCAATATTTTGATATTCATTGTATTCCAGGAGCTATTTATGACAAAGTTCAGAACTTGGTGGAGTTGACTTTGTAAAGTTATTTTTTAAAGCTTGGGGAGGTAACATTGGAAAAACCAGCAAGAGTCCACTAGATTAACAAAAATGATCCAACCAAAAAACCCAGAGTTGCCAACTCTTTTCCAATGAAAGTAGCTAGCAGCACTAGCTCCACACGTCCCTAAATCTAGCAAGAAAGTCGCCAAGTCGGCAACACCGACAGCCCGTCCTTTCAGGCCTCCCTCCAAAGCCACTCCCCCAAAATTATCATTACAAACATGGCTATTGTTAGTATCATTTAAAAAATCATGATGCTATTACCATTACCAGTACCCTTAAAGTGATACCAATACCAGTAGAGTACTTCATTCGATACCCATCATGTGAATGGAACCGCAGGCCACAGCGGTCATACAGCGGTAACCGCTGATAATGCCGTCCCCCCATCCACGATTGTGGGACCGTATTGTTGCTGAACCGTATCGGCCACCATCAGGTTCCCCTCCAAGTTAAAGGTTAGCTCTGTCAGCCCTTGTTGCCGTTGTTCGCGCTGTTAGCACCGTTAGTTGCTAGCCGTTGTCTCAGACATCTCCGTGTTCAGAGTTGCGTGCAGGGGGGCAATTCCGGCTGTATGGGTTGCAGCTGCTGCAGCAGTGAGCCAATCACACGTCGCAGTAAATCGAAGGACGCTTGCGGTGATTGGCTGCGAGCAAAACAGTCATCTTTTTCTAGATCTGGGTACAAAAAGGATTGATTGCAGGTATCGTTTGACTGGAGAAGTTTCCAACCTATTTGGTACTGGGTTGTTTTGGTCGATACCTTAAAGATATTGAGTATCAATACCCAGCCCCTAGTACTCACAGCTGTCAAGCTAGCAGCTTGTCGGAGACTACGGTAAGATGCAATGAGTCCACGGGCAGAGTACGCGCTGGTAGACGAGCTTGTGTTTCAAAAATACCTACTCACCCTAGCTTTAGCTGACTTGTGTGAGAGATGTTTCATTTTGTGTTGTGGCTGTGATGTACTACAGTCTACTGAGGTCTCTCTTTGTAGAGATACTGGTTGTCTTTGATTCTTCTATCTGATTGGTGAACATCAATGAACAAAGCATTGTTTTCGTCAGAAGAATGTATTCTTTCTGCTACCACACTCTGACGTTAATGGCACATTGTCTACATTGTGCCATTTATCCATATTAATAAGAGATGTTTACAGAAATGCGAGCTACACTGCTAAAAGGATTTTTCTTTCAAGGCTGAAAAGCCTTGGTAAAATCAAAAGTATTTCTGTTATAGAAAGTGTTATTTTTTTCTTGTATAACTATTGAAAACGTTAGGGCACAAAATGTACCATCCTTTGTTTTGTCTTTTCTTTTCAAGGGCACAAGCAGCACACAAGGTACATTCATTACATGTTGTTCACAGTCAAATTATCAGGGACGTATCAGACAATTGAAAAATAAGCAATGCACCCAGCAGTGAGATACACACACACACAATTATCCACCAAACATCAGCAGATAGTTGGCATTTTATTTGCAGAAGTTGCCCCGGAGCAGCTGCCTAATTCTGTGCAGCATTTGCTCCTGTTTGGGACACACTTGAGCTGGTGCTACTGATGATGCACTTGCATTATGGTTCTCTCATTCAGCGGTGCCCAGGTGAGGGGGTCACATCACTGGCTCACTCTTACTCTGATTACACTCTGTTACAAAGGCACCCAATCATTATACTGATTAGACACCCTCTGTACACTGAAGATAAGTATGGTTCATTTTGGGTTAACACAGACCACTGTATCAACCTTTTCATTGCCATTCTGTTGCTAGAGCAACAGCTTTGGTCCAAGTTTACTTCCTGTCAGCTACTGCATTTAACGAACGTTGCAACAGGAAATTAATATTTATGTTGACAAATATGCTCGAGCGCTCGTTGACGTAGTTATGTCATTAAATAGAGCTGGGAACTGGCTAGCGGTATTTTTAAGACGGAACGGAACATGGTGAAACAAAAACATATGATTGGTTGACGCTTCATTGCGTCATTGGAGCGCTGAAAGAAGTTCAACTGTATTTGTAGCGCGTCAAGCAGGGACAAGTGTCGGGCGTCGGTTTGTAGTTTCACGTCACCGGCTTCCATTGAAAATGACTTGTAGCCAGTTGATGTGTCGCTCGTAGTGTGAACACAACATAAGTATCTATGTCAAGGTTTGGTACTTAACAGTTTTAAATACTTTGATACTAAAGACACAATTTGTTAAGACCTTAAAGAATATTGATCCAGCCCTTCAAAATGTAATGCAGCAATCTTTGAAAATCAAAATGAAGGACATTCTCCCATATTGGTTCATAAAATGAAAGACCGCATTAACCAAAGCAATAACCGAAGCAATAACAGAGGTGTTTTGTGAAAACAGGCTCAGGCAATTAGGACGTTAGCATAAATGTTGAGCATAATATGGAAAGGTACTGCTTTCAATGCGGCGAGTAAGGATTTGCATTACCAATAAACTGCATCAGAGAGCTGTTGAACACTTAAACGGGCCAAGTCAGCAGCACTAGAGAGCCAGCCATATGGTGCCCACTAACCATAGCAATGAAGCTTTATAGCAAAGGGAAAGTAAAGACACCGAAAAGGAAAAACCTGCCAACACATGATATAGAAATGCCATGAATACATACAAATATTTTGTAGAAAAAACACATTAAACACAATGACACACATGAATACTGTAGAAAATCTGTGCATCACCATCAAGATACTTTATAACAGCATTTTTTAAGATCACATCAATGTGGTGCCTGCATTTTGGTAGAAAACAATGTTTTGAATTGGAATTGTAAATGCGTGAAAACGGTCGTATATCTGGTTTTATTGTTTGCATTGTTGCACTTCATTTGTGTGACTTTGAGCTTCAGATTTTCCTCATTTTGGCCATTTTGAGTTGCTTTCTTAGGTTTATATAATGTTTCTCTTTAGATGGGTATGCCATCATATTATCTGTGTACCACAATCTGTTAGCATATTAAAAGCCTGGGGAGAAATTCAGATTATTCTTCTCCTGGTTTAAATTTAGCACAGCCCATGACACACCAAATGGGGCAGGGATGGTTTGTAATCTTTGCAACCTCTCACTCGGTCTGTTTGTGGCAAGCTGTGCATTCAGTTCATATATCTGCTCATCTTAACGGTCTTATGTGATGTATATATGCGGGTACTTGTGTGATGTACGAATATGAGTAAGCCTATGGATGAAAAATCAGCATAGCAAATAGATTTAAGAAGGAGAGGGTTGTGTTTTAACCCTCTAAAGCCTGATACATTAAATAACTATTTTTTAGATTGAGGTGTTTGTCAAACCATTTGCCGGAATAGAAAAAAATATTATTTGGTTTGAATTTGCATATATATATATATATATTTTGTATCTTAAGTGATACAAAAGTGAGATAATATATATATGTGATATATACATGTATCCATGTACAAAAAAAGCTATATATTTCTCATCTAATTTATGTATACACATAGATCAGTTACAATAGAGTGGACCTATCACTTCTTTTGCTGTATTTTTGACTGTAAAAAGTAGAAATAAGAATTCCCTTTTTGTTAGTTTTTGCTGCATAATGATGTTTGCTTGTGCTTAAACACACTGTACTGTAGCAGTCACCCTGCACAAACACAGACTTGTTTTTATAAAGTGGATGTTGAAATGGATCAAGAGTGAAACATTGGCATGAAAATGGAGTAAAATTATTGATTTTTCTCTCATTTTTAAATTACTTACGAGGTGACATATCCATCAGGCTGACTTTCTTTTGCCATTAGATTTATTTGAATGGATATGGAGCAATTACCTGAATAATTGATTTTGTACATCCACCTTTTGTTTGCATAATGTTTGAATCAGTTTTTCTAAATTGGATTTGAAAATATCCAAAGTGAGACCTTTGTTTATTGGCTTGTGCGACCTTTGCGGCAATGCTTGTAATCAAAATCATAATATTCTTCTAACATTGAATGATGCCCTCCAACGGTGTTTTCTTGTTGATTGAGTTTGGTCACACTTGTCCATGAACTGCATAAAGAGCCAAGTATTTTGTTGATGATTGATTTCTTTCATTCTGCCAATTTAGCATGTTTGGAAATTGTTTCTTCTGGGGGATAATAATATCAGATGGAGAATATGCAACATGTTTATTCAGAGTCATCCTGATCTGTTTTTTTCTGGCTTAGATTTGCAGTAAACACTATTAAACCTATCTGAAGGGATACAAAGGGCTGCACATGCACAAGCTGCACTTTTTATTCCTTTAACAGTTAATTGGATTTTGGTGAAAATCAAAATAAGTACCAACGCTCACCAGGGAAGCCTTTTAACCAGCACTGTTGTGCCTTGATCAGTGTCCCGTGGGTGAGAGGAAAACAAAGACAGCAGACATATTCAACTGGAAAAAGCAAAAGAAAGATTTTCATTTCATTTAATTCAAACACTAAGAGATGCCCAACCAAAATATGGAGTCCAGTCCTGTACTTGAATAAGTAATTAGATGGGAAGAGGATGGCAGGATGGGATATTTGTGTGCAGCGAAGTCTATCCAATTTGTTGTTACACTATACATTACTAATAAAGGCACCTGAGGCTATTTTTCTCTAAACCAGTCTTGCCATATTATGTGTTATATTAACTAATTCAAAGCCAACACGAGGTCCATCCTGAGTGACTAACCTCTGTCTTTCTCTCTTTGTTCTCTCCTTCTTGCAGAACCGTGACAGAATGGTCGACTGTATGAGCAAAGTCATGCTGCACACGGTCGTCTCATGCTGGCAACCATTCCTGGGACTGGCCCTCGTGGCTGTCTTTGTGGGTTCCACCCTGGGATGCCCCTCGCGCTGCGAGTGTTCAGCGCAGACCAAGGCAGTTGTCTGTCACCGCAAGCGCATGCCCAGCATCCCGGACGGCATCCCGACCGAGACCAGGATCCTGGATCTGAGTAAGAACAAGCTAACAATGATCAACCCTGATGACTTTTTTGCCTTTCCTGGGCTTGAGGAACTTGACCTCAGTGGAAATATTATCAGTTATGTTGAGCCTGGAGCTTTTAACGCCCTGTTTACCATGCACTCGCTCAGTCTCAAGAGCAATCGTATCAAGCTCATTCCTCTGGGCGTCTTCACAGGCTTAACAAATCTTACCCAACTGGATATAAGTGACAACAAGATCGTCATCCTACTGGATTATATGTTCCAGGATTTGCACAATCTGAAGTTTTTGGAAGTGGGTGACAATGACCTGGTTTACATTTCTCACCGTGCATTCAGTGGACTTTTAAGCCTGGAGATGCTAACCTTAGAAAGGTGCAACCTTACAGTTGTACCCACTGAGGCCCTTTCCCACCTGCATAACCTGGTCAGCCTCCATCTACGATACCTCAGCATCAGCACTTTGCATCCTTACTCATTCAAAAAGCTGTTCCGGCTGCGGCATTTAGAAATTGATAATTGGCCTTCACTAGACCATGTCCCAGCCAATACCCTGCATGGCCTCAACCTGACCGCTCTGTTCATAACCAACACCAACCTGTCCTCCCTACCTTACCAAGCCCTGAAGCACCTGCCCTACCTGACACACCTCAACCTGTCCTTCAACCGCATCCGGCACATTGAAGGGGGGATGCTGATGGAACTGGTTCGGCTTCAAGAGCTCCATCTGTTTGGAGCTCAGCTGACCACCATTGAACCATATGCCTTCCAGGGCCTACGGGGGCTCAAAGTCCTCAATGTCTCTCACAACCGACTGGATACACTGGAGAAGGGTGTTTTTCAGTCTCCCGAGGCTCTGGAGGTTCTTCTGATTGACAACAACCCCTTGGTGTGCGACTGTCGTCTCATGTGGATCCTACAGAAAAGGCACTCCATCTTCTTTGGGGAATCGCAGCCCGAGTGCAGCACACCTGAAGGTATTCGTGGCAAGCCTTTTAAAGAGTTTAAGGAGTCTCTCCTCTCTTATTACGTGACGTGTACCAAGCCAAAAATTCGTGAGAATAAAACACAAACGATCACTGTGGATGAGGGCCAGCAGGCGATGTTGCGCTGCAGTGCTGAAGGAACACCGAGGCCCCTTGTGTCCTGGTTGTCCCCACATCGACGAGTTCTGACGAGTAGGAGCCATGGTAGAGTTACCGTCCACATTAATGGTACACTGGAGATCAAATCAGCAGAGGTGCAAGACGGCGGAGTGTACCTTTGCCTTGCCTCCAACAGTGCTGGGAATGACACCCGGATGACTTCATTGGCGGTGAAAAGTCTGGGATCACTGTATGCTAACAGGACCCAGTACTACACAGATCCTAGCAACACCACTGCCAACGGGACGGCCAGTGTGACCCTCGGTTTGGACCTAAAGACTATTTTAGTGTCAACTGCTATGGGTTGTTTCACATTCCTGGGAGTGGTCTTGTTTTGTTTCCTGCTCCTTTTCGTTTGGAGCAGAGGGAAAGGAAAACATAAAAACAACATAGATGTTGAATATGTGCCTCGGTCAAAGTCTAACGGCACTAACGTTGACTCGGCAGAGGGACAAGCTGGTCCTCGTCGTTTTAACATGAAAATGATGTGACTTCTTTTATAGATCCAAGATTCTGGATTGTGGAAATGCCCAAAGTACAATGTATTTTTTTGAAAATCAGACTACTGAACTTCCCACTGCTGCAGGAAGAGTGGTAGTGAAAATGTTTGGGGCATCATAACAAGATGAACAGTACCTTAAATCACTGGATCTTGACATAAAGCTTGGATACCGTGTTTCAAATACCGAAAGTCGTAGTAGGACATCCTCTTACGTAATTGTCACCTTCTTCAACATGGATGAGGAGTGAAAACTGTTGCCGCTATGGGGACCAGAAAGGAATAGGTGTCATTTATCAGCTTTTTGAAGTTTATATGCCCAAAAAAAGACGGCTTCAGTTTTGGGTTGGATCTACAGACTTGGCTGAACCGTGTACAGTACAAATTTGTATCTAAGCTATTAACCTACTTTGTTTAGTCTTGCGCCATGCTTATTCACTGAACAAATCAATGAAACAGACCATAATTTCCTATGTTCAATACTTTGCATATGTGTACCTAATGCTTCATTATGTACATGTATGTACATATTCATTCAAAAGAACTATTCATAGCAATATTCATGGGATGTATTAGCCAAAATTGATATACCCGATATGTTCAGCAAGAACATTCTTCAGACTTTTGAAGTTTCCATGGATTCAGGAAGGGCTTCTATGAGTGATTATCTGTCCTTGCTCCCCCAATTGACTCCTAGATATGAATAAATATATATTATTTATCAATGAAAAAAAGAAGAAAAAAGATTTTATTTATGAAAAATGTTGAGCATTTTACAAAAATCAGTCCTCAAACACTGTTCAGGATCTAACTCTTGGATCATCATAAACGGTGACCCAGTATTGGTCGAAGTACCTACATGAACCACCTTTTTGTCCTATTTTTGTCTCTTTTTATTACTTTAACTGTACCTTTGCTGGTTGGCAAAATACATGTGTCAATTTTACTACAGTGACATTTGCATAATTTTCCCCAGTAGGAAATTTGGACTTTGTTGTGGTAGTTCCTCATTTTGTTGTTGAATCATTTAGATTGTGAAAACTTCAAAGTAAAAGTTAAAAAAAAAATGTATGTGAAATAAATGAAGATGTATTTGTACCAATGAGTCTGACTAAATGACTAATACATAATGAATGCTTCTTTTCTTCAGCCTCTCTGATGGACATCACAGTTTGAGTATTGAGTAAACAAAGTTATTCTATTAACATTGCAACAATGATATAAGGAATTTGCACTTTATTCATGAATCTTAATCTTTAAGTTTACAGAAACACTGTTATTACTTACATATACCGTACTTAAAGGTCCTCTATACCATATCCAGAGCATTGATACAGCACCAAACAACTATTTGCTATGTAAAGATATAGAGGAGTAATGTCTACCTGAGCAGAGAATGAAGTCACTCTCCCTCTGTGTGTGTTGTAATCAGAACTTCTATGTGCTTTGTTTACATAGCCGGGCCAGCCGCTCGTGCCTTTTTAGTGCATGTTCGTGCATGTGAACTTTCCCCACTGACTAGCTCACGACCGCTGCTCTGCACTGCTCCCATACGGCGAATACAGCTGATATCGCCGTCCCAACCGATGGTGCCATTGTGTAAGCGTAGCACCCACCCCCTGGTTCCCCCTCAGGTAAACACACCCTCAGGTTAGCTCTGTCATCACTGTTGCCGTTGTATCCACTGTTAGCACTGTTTGCACTGTTACCACCATTAGCTGAGTCGTCGCCATGTTGAGAGCCGTGCAGAGGCAAATGCTCCCAATCTTGCATTCAGCACCTTTAAAAATGCCAATATATTAAAAGATTCTAACACGGCACAGTGATGCACAACTTTAATGATTCAATATATATTTCATTCACTTTGATAACAGTAATGTGTTAGAAAATTGTGTGTAAGTATTGCTAAACGTTAATATCATGAGTTAATCATTTGGACAATATCATTACATAATGTACATAGTAAATGACCAAACATTTCGTACTAAGCCTAGTTGTCATAGGTAACAGCTACAGTAAAACTGCATCTTATGCTACAAAAAATAATGTTACCCAAGAAACAAAAAAATTGTTCTGATTCTTTAATCAGTGATGACCTCACACAAACTATGGTGAACCACCGACTGATATTTCTGACTTGAATTGTTAAATTGCTGACATCATATTCAGTGTATTACTCATAATTAAATTACAGTTTTCGCTAAAAAAAAACACATTGAAAATTGACTTAAAAGTATTGTTCATATATGCTTTAGAATTTTTTTCCTATTCAGTTTCTTAAACATAAACTATTTTCTCTAAAGTAGTGTGTGAAACAATCAAGGAAATTTACACTTTGACCAGTCTCTGAAACAACATGAATTGTCTGGTCATTGCAGTGTTACATTTTGAAAAGAAGACACTGATTGTAGATTGCCAGTAGATATTTAATGTCTGCTAAAAACCTGATGATTCTGTGGGGAAAAGCACTTCTTTTGCAATTTTCTTTTTAATTTAAGAGAAAATTAAGATTATGAAGATTTTCTTTGGGCAATTACCCATTTAAGAAAATTACATTTTTAAGAAAATATCCCAATATTTCTCAAAATATGCATAATCTTGGCACACCTGCTGACGTAGATAATAAATTATATGCACATCACGTAGGTGCTATCTGAATAGCGTCAATCAGAAAAAAGGTAATGTCTGCCACAAATATTTATGAACAATTCAATAAAGTAGAAACTGTAGAAAAAGTCCATTAACAGTAGTACAAAAGCCATACTTCTAAATAACAGACATATGTGTTATTTATAAACATTGTCATATTCATCATCACATATATCAGTAACTACATCACCTATGTTCAAAAATATTGCATTAAGTTGGAGGAAAAAAGGAAAGAAGAAAAGTTGAAAACTTGTACAGAAATTGGGTCTAAATACCCGTCTAAAAAGTTATGTCTATGGATCAAATGACAATAAGGAAAAGAAGATAAACTGCTACTGCTGCTGTAGACCTTCATTACCTGCACTGTTTCTTGTAAAGTGCAGTATATAAACTGCTCTACATCAACTGCTGATTAACGGATTATGATCCAAAGACATAGTGTTAATGTATACATTAAGACATAGTGTTAATGTATACATTAAGACATACTTGCTAAATGACTGTGATGATGATAGACAGTAATTGCTTTCTGCTGACATTAACAACTGACTGTACTTGTATGACATATCAGAAATGAGTGGCTTCTTTTTTCACTTTTTTTTCTCCATGCATCTCTTGTGCTGTCCCTCATTTGTGCAGTCTCATTAAGAGCCACAGAGTATCTTTGGTTTATAAGCCTGCAGTCCCCTGGGCTGCTTCAGAAAATCGGAGCACCAAATGCAACATCTCTTCTAAAAATAGGGGGGGAAAAGAAACAAGGTTAACTTTATAGGTCAGCGCTGCCCACGTCCAGAGCGTTCATTTAGTCAAATTACATAAAAAATGTTTTTCTTCGCCGAACCTGTGAGAACGACTTTGCATTCTTCGTACAAATGAGGCCCCTAAAGTAGTGCCTCCTGTCTTTCTTCTTGTATAATGAGGTCTTTGGTTGCACTCGTACACAAAGGGTACATTAAAGTGTAGTGTCCCACTAAAAGAAATATTCTCTACTTTTCTTCTCAACAGATCTAAATTGCAGCCTTTCATCTAAAATGATTTGAGAGACTCGGCATCCATCTTTATGGGAACACACGTTTACGTGCACACTTATCTAAAATCATTTACAGTCATTTTTTACATCGCCAACATCTTTCTATGGTAACCCAGATATGTTTCAAAAGAAATCTGACAGCTGGAATAGACCGTCATTATTCTGAGTACTGAGGTGTGTACAAAAGGTGTTGGACGTTTGAGTCTGTGTAAGTTGTGTTTCCATGGTGACGTTCAGAATAATCATTTTGTGTTATGCAGACCTCTTTGTACTAATTGACTGCATTTTGATGGGACTAGTGCATTTGGATTGCATATGAAAAGCTGTTAGCGCTGCGTGGCTGTTTGTCCCCCTCTTATCAGTTATTGACTGATCTGACCACTCTTTATTTTCAGACTAATTAGTGAGGATAATTTTGCAAAACAGATGGGAGTCTCTCAGCCTAGAATGAGTAATGCAGTTTCTACTGAAATAGAACAATTCTTGGCTCAAGCTGCACAGAAAAAATGACTTTCAAAAAGACAGACACATCACTATCAATCAATGAAATAGATCATTTATACTTTAGTCGTTAAAAGTGAAGATGACTTACAGTTTCTGAAAGGTCAGACACTTCAAAACTTTTTTAAATTCCTTTAATAACCTCTGCAAAGTTTAGTTTTATACTCCTTTCCTTTGCTTCTGCCTTCATAGAAAGCAGCCAATCGTTACTGAGGTGACCGCAAAAGGATCGACATAGATGCTTAAAGCATTTTGCTCTTCAAGAATGAAGAACATAATGTTCTTGTGTATTTCAACTTATAGTATATTAGTCTGTTGTTGTTTTTTTGCCAGGCCCCATACATAAGCTGGTTGATTGATTGATATATTGATCACATTTTATGTTAGCTTTGTGGTAGTCAGGTAGTTAATCTGAAAAGACAATATTCCTACTAAGATGTTTACATGACTAAAATAAATATTCCGCTAAAATTCCCATTTACATGCAACATTCATACTCCAATTAACGTAACCGGTGGCGGACTCGTCGACCGTGCGAACGCAGCCTCTCTCTTTCATTCCTTCAACCACCTTGAAAAGGTTGGTGTTGCGATATTGCACATATTAAAAAAAAAACTGTTGGTATCCAAGTCTTTCATAATGTTTAAAAGTAGGTGTCTTTCTCCTTCTGACCAGAAGTTTGGGCTTTTCTTTTGGGCATGCATCTCTACAAAACTTGTGTACAACACGCAGAGCTGTCCGTAAACAGGCAAGAGACCGTGTGTCGCAAACTGCAGTAAAAACCCCAATTGAGACGCATATTCCGAATGCGCTGTATACATGTCTAAAGAACGCTCCTAAAACCTGAATAATATCAGCATATCCATTCAGAAAAGGCCTAATACAGAATATCCAAACGGAATATGCTGTTTACATGACTCGTATCAGATCCCAATATTGTCATATTGGGATTAATAGTTGAATATTAGTGTTCATATATACGTAGTCAATGTTTTTACACGTTGTGAAAAGTAGAGGTAAAGCGCCCCAGTATGTGAACGACTAAAAAAAGCCACAATAATCTAAAGCATGCATGACAGTATACTGTAAGTATGAAAGTCAACTAAGAAGGAGAGAACAAGACTTAAGAGTCTGCAGTCACAGCAGCAGCTCTGTGAGGCTGTACTTGGACACAGCGGGACTTTGAGCTAATTACTCACATCAGCGTGCTACACAGTACATTCTCACAGTGACAATGCATACATGCTGGTGTTCAGAAAGTTTGATGCCTTACTTTGTTCACCGTCTTAGCTCAGGGTGTTAACATTTGCTAATTAACACTAAAGACGAGCACAGTTGAGGTTGATGAGAATGTTACTGGTTTTGCAGGTATTTGGTGATTAACAAACTATTTCAAAAAATTTAAATATTGATATTAGAGTTCATTCTGAGGGGAACATGAGTGTTTTTTCCAAATTGTATGCCAATCCACCCAACAGTCAACCTGCTGGTGGGACTAGATGAAAATCACAAATGTCTGTACAGTCTTTCATGGCAGCACATCCAATTTTTGTTGAGATATTTGACTCTGGACTAAAGCGGTGAACGGATGGAGCGAACAAAAGACATCCCCAGAGCCCCACGGCTAGCAGACCCACAGTATTTATACAACAGCTGCAGTAGGAGTAGGAGTAAGAGTAGTAGTAGCAGTCTTGTGAATAGAGGTGCTTCCTTCAGTACCTCTAAAGAATCCTTTAAGGACTCAAAACAAACAGTGCACCGCCCCACACACACACACACACCAGACAACATCACATGAACATGGTAGATTGGCTGAGAATGAATAAAGTGTGTTTGATGAGAAGGGCTTATGTTTATCTCTGTAGTCTGTAATATCTGCAAAACAATTCCCAGGAATGTAGAAACAAATCCACATTTGCTCACTGAGATCCCTTTAGTTTTGAATTACACACCCTTTCCAAGCCCCACGGGCCAGCGAGCCCATGCAAGACATAGAAGATCATATAGACCTGCGACTCAAGTGAGGAAAAACGGGAGCTGTGTGGTTTCGCTTTGACGAGAGCCGGTTGTAGCTGAAAGTGTGGGGCAGATGTTAGCCGGCAGGTTTTGGCTGTGTGTGCTTTCATTAGGTTTAGCTTTCATACGCTCCCCGGTGACAGGCTGGTCTGCCAAATGAGCTCCCATGTGAGCCGACTTCAGTTCCAACCCGGCGTCCAAAAATTGTGGCTGGCTGCAAAACAGGAAGACGTGCATGTGCGGCTATGCATCTTCTACACACACACACACTCAGACGTTCACTAACATAAAATAAAGAGCTCCTGGTGAAAGACAACAGCACAATGCTCCAGTTCTTTGGCACATCTTAAAAGGCATCCAAACACATGCACACACACTTTTCACATCGCATCATTGTTGATCTGCAAGTTAAGACAGCTTCTTTTGTCTTTGTTCACAAAACAAAGGTAGATTTATGGGATTGAAAAAGAGTTATTTAAATATAAACGTCTCTCACTCGGCACGGCGGCGGTGAAAAATGTCTCGAGGATAATGGAAGGGGAAAACATTATTAGCAACAAAAACCCTGCACAATTCACACCGAATGTTCTCCTGTAAGCCAACAGTCGATATTTCTTTGTTAGCGTGTTGCTGCATTCTGTAATTATGTTTTTGCCCTTTCTGGGAAACACGGTCATGAATGAAGAAATGAGAGGAGGGAAATTGAATTCTTTGCCTGTGTAATTGTTTAATGACGAATGGACCCATAAATTGGAGCAAAGAGACGGAAAGTTTTACATTCCTCCCCTCCAGAAGTGAAAGCAATATTTCCTCTCGGTGAAATAAAATAATTATTTATTCTGCTTATTCTGTTGAAGTGGCACCATCATCCCCAAGTATGAATTTTATATAACGCATTTTATTACCAGCAGTAGATTTTGATGATTTATTAAACAATGTGAATAAAAAGTTGCAGCGGCTGAGATCATATTTAGAGGTGTGGGCCGGCGTCTTTCCTCACAGCTTCAATCCAAGTGTGAATTGAACTCTGTCGGGGTTCAGCCCTCAAGAAACGGTCTCTCACATTCGTCCTCATAAATACTTAAATGTCACACAAGCGTTTATCTACTGAGGTTTTCAAAGGAAGGTACAGTATAGATAATTGGTCTTGCTTTAATTCTCGTGGTGCAGTTGCTCCGGCTGAGAGGCGTATCAAGCGCTGAATACCTGCCCAGTGATTTAATTAGAACATGGATTCAGCCAGACACTCTCTGTGGAACTAAGGTAATTAAAAAGTGGCCTTAAAAAGTCCATGTTCATGTTTCATTATATCACATAAGCTGGTATTCATAAGTCTCAGGAACACCAGACCGAGTAAATTGAAATTAAGGGCGAAAAAAATTAAAAGAAAACCGAGGAAGTTTTTGGTGACCCGCGAAAAGGTGGCATATCAATTAACAGGACACAAACTAGCTCGTGCTACAGTTAATTAATCTGAAATTAATCGTCAACTCTACATTCAGGACAAGTTTTTTAACATCTAACATCATGTCAAATCATTCCCTCTTCATCTCCTGTCACAGTTTGGCACTAGTCTAATGACACACTGTAGGATTACTGACATTTATTTTATTTTTGTCTGCTGGCTTCTTACAACAGGACGTCAAGGCTAACGGTGTGAAGTTCTTTTTTTACTCTTGCGTGAGACCTTTTTGACAAATATTTTTGGTGTGTCATTTATGCTAATGATCCAATTTCATGAACAGGTGGCATTCATCTGATCGACAGTCACAATTTCCAAATAGAATAAGAACATATTATTGTATGATGTGACATATTTTGCAGGACAAACTTCCAAATAATTGTGAAGGTGTGTTTAGACTGAATCGTATTTTAGAGGTGAAATGATTGCATAAAAATGCTATAGACAAGACAGGATTAGATGCAAACAGTATTTGCTCTGGGTGACGCAAAATTAAGGAAAAGACACGTACGTGTAAGTTTCAAATGTTGCAACTTCAGTAAAAAGTTTTGGGTTATCTCGACGCCCAGCTCGGTCGCACGAAAAGGCGTGGGGATGACATGATAACGCGCAAGGCAAAAGCGTGTAATAAGAACACTGTTCTTGCTTTAGGCGTGTCATTTTCATCCTATGTAGTCTGTACTGACTGCAATGTAAATGCATACGTGTGAATATGCTATGATAAGAGTTAGATGACGTAGAATAAAAAAAAGGAAAGGCTGCTTATGGCGGGCGGGAGGGAGGGGATGTGGATGGGTCCAACAAATACAGGACTTTCAACTAGGAGACCGGTGTTTGTTTTGCAAGTTACGTTAGTGACGTGTTTTCCGTACTTATGTTACTTTGTTTCCCGTTCGTATTTCACTTATTTTATGTACTTATTTTAAGGCAAACGATGATGTTTTTCAAAACAAAACAAAGTAGTTTTGTATTAAAAAAAAAAAATGGTATTGTTTAGTTTGAACAAACCTCTGAACTACTCTTTATATGTCAAAGTATCATCAGATGTAGATGTTGGAAACAGAATCCTAGCATGAACTCAATCCTCCCATTTTTTTCTTCTGCATCACGTATCTATTGACCTTCGTAAACCCTTTTTTTCTCACTCTCTGTCACATACTCTGTCCATTAAAGTTCCCACTCCTGTGCTACTTCCCTCATCGGGTATTGATCATTAGCCACTCTCGGACCTTGAAGAATCCGCCAACAATCTGCAACAAAGCACACACAGTTAAACCAAACAGAGATCTCCAAGACATACGTACATAAGTCATCAGCTCCGTCCCTCTTCCTACACATTATATGGCCTCCGTGATCTGCTGGAATCTCGTTACTCTTCCCTTAAGCACTTCTCTCTTCCCTTACTTTCAATAGATGTCTTGGGATGTTTTAAATCACTGCTTACTGCTTTGCAACTTGCTGCTGCTGAAGTGCATTCAGGTATTGTGATATCATTAGTAGACTATTATCACTGCCCCAGCATCCTTCAAGATCTACTCTTTACAATTTATTGTGTAAGCAAACAAACTTATGTTCTCCTTTCTCTTTATTATACGCCCTAAGCGTTTCACAGTAGAAGTAGAATACTGCTAATTTTTTCACGATTTTTAAACCTTTTATTTTTATATACTTGCCGATTTTCTTTTTGTAATCATTCAAATGTGGCTGGGTGGTTAATAACACAGTTTACTGTGGTTTGACAAACTCAAATCACATATTTATTTTTGCTTTACCTGGACTTTAAGGAAGATGTTAGTAAGTGCCAGCATAGTGTGTAGGTGTTGTTTCTGAAAAGGTGGATTTTCAGCCTGCAGCGGTAGATGGGCAGTGACTCTACTGTTCTGACTTCAATGTGGAGTTCAGTCAACCACTGTGGGGCCAGAACAGAGGAGAGATGAGCAAGCACAGGGTCCTCTGAGTGACAGGTGGGCAATCATCCAGAGGCAGAGGAGCACAATGGTTGCGCTGGAGAGTAGAGTTTCACCGTAGCTTGGAGGTATTGTAGGAAGGAGCGGTTCCCCTCACTGCACTGTAGGCCAGCACCTCAGTCCTGAACTGGAAGCAAACTGCAAACTTGCATAGTGCTGGTGAGGAGGGGAGAATTAGTGTGAGATAACTTAAAAGAGGCTGGAGCAATCAGGACTAGCTGCAAATATCTGGTGGTTGATATTTCTGAGTCTTAAAGTGGCAGTAGGCAGTATATTTTTAGCATCATTGGGCAAAAATTTACTTTCAGCAATTCAAGTGTTCTGAGAGACAACTAGACATCTAAACCACCTCATGGCTCTGTTTTCAGGCTTTTAAAAATCTAGCCCGTGACGGAAGACTTTGACCAATCAAAGGTCATTTCAGAGAGAGAGCATTCCTATTGGCTGTGCTCCGGTCAAAAACAACATTTTCACTGCAGTCAAAAAACTTCATAAAATATGATGACTGATTAATTGTAAAAAGAAATGACATTCTGTACATAGTGGCTTGGTCCGAGTCGCTTTGTTTTTTTCCCTTTTACACAGCCAGCTGGGTGTGTATGATCACCAGCAGACCGTGATGAGATATTTGCTGGATTTGACAAAAAGTATATTGGATTAGAAGCACAGCGGAGGCATGTAATGTAATATAAGTACATATTTATTTTGCTTATTTAGATAAGTTGTTTCGGCAACATATTTTACAATAGACAACAGACATTTTAGCCATTGATAATTTAATTTGCCTGACAACTACACATGATGCTCGCTAAACGCTGGCTAACGTAAACCCTGCTACCACCATTTTGCGTTTAAACAGTGCTTTGCAAATGGCTTTTGTGAAGCAGGCCCCAGATATACGATAGTTATGATGGTGTAAAGTCTTCAGCCCGGCTCCTGCCCAACATCACCCTGTGGTGATCGCTGTCAATGCCCTCAATGTCCTGACCTCAAGCACCTCAAACTGTCAACACCGTTCAGTTTGCCTTCAAGTTACTCCATTAGCCCCCGACCTCCAGCACACTGTGCCGTTCTGCTTGAAAAGAACTAAAGTGCTGCACAAAATGGAGCATGATGTTCTCCTGGTGTAGAACATGAATGAATGGAGCCATTTCAACTTCAAAAAGTTTGGAGTCTTATCTTAGTGTTGTTGCAACGTTCAAAAACACATTTGTCTGCTTTTCATTTGCACTGACTGACAATCAAACTGATTGTTCTCTGCAGCGTTTGGAATTGAATCAGAGTGAATGAGTCAAGCAAAGAAACTGATTTCAAAATATCTTCGATCGTGGCACTTTGAGGCTAAAGAAAACCCTTGTCTGCGTTTGACAGGAGTGAAAACCCTCTTGCTTTTATAAATCATGAAACTGATGGCTTTTGCAGAAGAGGATTTTTTTTTGTTGTTGTTTTCTAAAAAATCAGCAAACCATCATTGTGCACCGAGTTTTCTCGATCCAGCAGTTGTTGAGTCTATTGTAACTCTGCAGCATGGATGGTAACCTGAGGCTATTTAATGTGCACACACACATAAACACACAGGTAGCATCAGCCGGAGAGCCGGTGTTTTTCTCTCTCATACTCCCTCCCTGACGCCCACACCATATAGATACTGCCAAGGAAGAGGTTCGGAGGAGTCTTGAGCAAACAACCGAATAAAACAGGCAAACAAAAAAGTATTTATTGTGATGTGTATTTGGTGTTAGAATGAGGTGTGTACGCACTAAAAAAAAGCACATAGGGGTTATTGTTGAGTGACAGACTGCGTCATCGTGCAAAATAGATTTTGAATTTAAAATTCAATGAAGAGGATTTATCATCGTGGAAAAGCTAGGGCAGGTTTTTATTTTTTTTTATCATGCTTTTTATTTTTTCCTTAGGAAAAAGACTACAACAACCTAAACCACAACAAATAAAATGATATACACATATAACAGATAGTAACTGCTAATTAAAAAGCAAATATTCAAAAACAAAGTAGGAGAAACAATTTGAAATAATAATAATAATAAATAAATGCAAATTGTAAAATTAAAAATATATATTTAATGAATTATTATAATTAGTATTATAATTATTATAAATACATTATTATAAATAATAATGAACTACATTTTTTAATTTATGAATAAAATAAATGTATACAAAATAATATAAGAATAAGAATAATAATAGTAGTAATAATAATAATAATAATAATAAAGGAATATTAATAAAGAAAAATAAAGAAAATAATAAAATAAACTCACACACCAGATTCCCAGCACCTACTTATATCCCTGTGGTACTGCCACCAAAAGAGAAAATAAAAGAATATAAAAAAGATGAAGCAATATGAATATAATTAAATAAAATACTAAAACAAAATGAATAAGGGCATGTCATTTTTGACCCGAAGGACATGAGGTACTTCCAGAACAGGAAGATTACAGAAGAGTTAAAATGATGGAAAATGTGAAAATGACTGCAATAAGTCTTGTGAAACATGCAGCCAATACAGATAAGGAATCAGGCTTGTTGACAAAAGCGTGCTCTGCAGGAAGGAGTAGCTGTGTAGTTTGCAGGGTGTCAGGAACCCCAGCCCGACATATATCCAACCCGCTGACAAATAAATGAGGCTGAATGTTCCAACTGTGGAAAATAAACCAGAATTTCTGCTGACATTTTGAATTGATTGCGCTGAAAACGAGCTGACCCCACCTGTGCTGCAGAGAGATAAGAGATTTACAATGCACGCAGGTCCCAGTCAGCAGCACACAGCTCTTTTCCCATGTAAAATGAATACAACATCAGGGAAGAATAACACAATTTCACGCGGTTGTTTCAACTTCTTGCTTCTCCAGATTCTAGAGGGACTTCAAGAGCTCCTTATTTAGTCTGTGAGATGAAGTTATTTTCCCGTGCTATTGTGTGTGAAGGAGCCACCTGGTGTCACAACTCTCGGAAAGAGAAGATCAAAGCCACACCTCTGGGCTTTGTTATATATTGAGTTAACTTCCAACGCTCACGATACATCTCTCTCCCTCAGCTCTTTCCCCTTTTGGCAAAACAGCGAATTAAACTCGACTTGTGTCATCATACGCGATCCGTCTTCATTTGGTAATGCGTCAGGGCCAGTTGTTACTGCATTGTGAGCTGAAACCAAGCAACACAGCTTGCTTCACGGCTCGTCATACCGCCAGGGCTGTCGCTTAGTTTTCAAGGCCTCTGACAGCATCACCTCTTTTCAGCGATGGATTTGTCACGCTGGTAGGAGGATAAAGCAAAGCAAAAAGGAAGAGGAGTGCCACGTCCTCGTGCATTTCTTTCTGTTGGTACATGATGTGTGCCGAGCCCTTTCTATCATAACACCAAGGTCAACTTATTCCATATAAATTATACAGTTACAACACTTATCTTTCATGTATACTTCACTTTGATTACTTTAGCTTGCCTGACATAAAGGAGTAAACCGACAGAGAGAAAAATGAGATGACAATCCACCCAAAATGCATCATGTAGTTCCATTCACATGTATATCCACATATAATATCCACTTAATACATGATTAACAATGTGATTAACACTGATGTCACATCTGATTAACACCGTACATAAAGTCACTTAGGGTACAATATTAAAGGGTAACTTTGGTATTATTCAACCTGGACCCTATTTTCACATGT
The DNA here is from genome assembly GCF_043250625.1 of Sebastes fasciatus. Classification (NCBI taxonomy): domain Eukaryota; kingdom Metazoa; phylum Chordata; class Actinopteri; order Perciformes; family Sebastidae; genus Sebastes; species Sebastes fasciatus. The sequence goes on from NC_133804.1 coordinate 27,360,057, forward strand.
TTTTGTGTCTAACTGACTAATAGTGACAACAATTTCTGAAGTCGGTCCAGTGTTGAGGGAGAGCGCTGTAGACGACAGCTGCAATATGGTGCTTTTGGGGCAAGGTGTCATCGTCATTTACGTCCACTAAAAGTGCTTGTTTTTGCCATGACAGGCTCTGATTGTTATTATAAGTGTATGCCAACATTATGGAAAGAGTCTCGCTTAAGAAAAAGTCTGAAATCTGACGAGGTGACAGTGGAGTAGAGTAGTGCAGGAAGTCCTAAAACTTAATGAGCTAGTATTTTAGCACTTTCGGTTCCCTCGTCGCGAAGTCAATGGGTTTCTTGAAAGGATTTTTGTTTATATGCCTGAAATCAGGTCTGTGGTTAACACAAGCTTAAGAGATTTCAACGTTGTTTTCTACGATATAAAATACATTAGTAAATACCCCACTCTTTTACGTGTCTTAAAAAAGGCGGTTGCTAACAAGTAGCTAAATGAGACCACTAAACGCAATCACGCCGACTCGTCCGCCTTTACAGCCTCGTTGTAGTGTATACGCGCGTTCATGCGACCGTGGTGTAGTTTGTTTATAGCCTAACGTTAACTTTTCACTTCTGGCGATTCAAAAATCATAAAAGTTAAGTTCATTTGTGGATATTATCTTGCTGAACAAAACGTGGAAGTATCATAAACATTTGTTTGCCGCAGAGTTTTTTTTCTGCATTAATCCAAAAGCCAATGGAAAAATCCCATTGGCTTTTTGTCGAAGGAACCCCATGGCGAAGCTAGCTTCCAGGTTTGCCTTCAAAAATACGTCATCCCTGCACCGCTCTATTGTGAATACATCCATGGTGGAAACGCAAGTACCAGCCGGGCAGATTTGATTGTGTTGGAGTACAGAAGGCGTAGCTTAGTGTTATCTAAAAGATTTTCAATGTCGTGGTTGAATATTTAGATGATTTCCTAAATGTGGATGAGGTCTTTGAATTCGACGGCCGCCTGTGTTTATTTGAGCCAGAGTATACGGATATTCAGATTTCTCAATGAGACTCCTTCTTGAGCGGTACTTGGACAAGATAACAAACAGACCGGATCCAGCGCAAGGTAAGAAAAACATTTTATTTCCATAATGTTGTCAGACACGTATAATAACAATCTGAGAAAAACAAGCACTTTTAATGGACGTAACTTTACATTGACGCTGCTCACTTGCCCTTGCAGTCCTTATTAGTCATTTAGACACAAAAACATGGGGAAAATAGGGTAAGTTCCCCTTTAATGATTTCGATCGTCCAGGTAAATTGATAGATGTCTTAAAATTGTTTACACTGAGTGATAAACAAACATTTGTTGAGGTCCATAAACACGACCTTCGGATCAATGTTAGTGTCTCCACTGCAGCTTCGCTCCCAACATCCATATGGTGTTCTGCAAATAATGACAGCTGGGATATTTAATAGAGGAATCAGGAGAAAGGGAATACAGACAGGAATAGGGAAGAGAGAAATCACAACAAATGGATACGACAGTGGATATATTTTAATATTCACAGAGAATGACATTCAGAGGGGGATCGGCTAATGTTGGGGGTCTCATTTGACTATAAATTGTCTTTTGCAGCAGACACAGTTCAACATCCTGCCACAGGTGGTGTGACAACGGCAATTACTCGAACGACACACACCTGAATTTGGATCCTTGATGCTTTTGCACATGATGACGTTTGACTGTGTTGCTTCTCAGAGAACAAATGTTGGAATCAGCACAAGATAAAATATTATGCGTATTTGTTTTGTTTCATTGGACATTACACACAGATGAAAAGACCACTGAACTACCAGTGTTATGTTGAGAGTGAATTAGCATAAAACTACTAGATGATCATCATGGTGCAGTTAATGGTTTTTATTTTCAGTGTTTTCAAAATATAAACACAGTCTTGGAACTCAGTGGTGTGATTATTAAAAAAAGGATGATTTAAAAAGTCCATAATACAAAATATGAATTTGAAATTACTTTTTATTTGCAGCACAAGCACTGTGCACAGCAGTTTAACTGTGTATTGTTGTGTTTACTTAGTGAGTGCCTGGTGCATAATCAGCAGCTCATTTGAGCTTTCTGATTTTTCTCCTCACTTCCTATTAACAGAAGCATTTTCACAACAGTGAATCTTACAGGAGACCCTTCTAACTGTAAACTGCAGTGATCAGTTTCTTCTTGCAGCAGGACGCACAACAACTCTTGGGTGTTTGGGAATAGGAAAGTCAGATTGAATGTCTGTTTTGGTAAAAATCAAAACAGAAAAACAATGAACCTTATCAACAAACTGCCCCGCTGCCATTCACCCAGAGCTCTCTTAACATTAGATTTGTTTTTCTATAAAACGGTCATCTGCGCGGTAGCATATGAATAAAAACAACAGGTAAAACTTTCATTATTAACTTGGAGCTTTAAGAGGTGAAGGTGCCCTTCATTGTCTTTAGTCCCTGCTGCTTTGAATTGTCTTTGCATGGTCAGTATAGCAGCAAAGGATTTGCAGTAGAACTAAAGAACTATAATATGCTGCTAAGTGCTTTTTGAAGTTGCTTCAAATGCTTGGCTTGTGCCCAAACAATTCTGAATCAGAATCCCTTTAATTGCCAATTATTGTAATCGGAAATTGTCGTGTGCAACTAATACACAGAGAAACAGAGCTTTAATTTCACACTATACGCTGTGACACATTTGATCCAGCACACATTGATCTACATACAGTTCATCATACTGCATATTGAAACTGATTTCAAATGTCTTTGGTTCAGCTTTGGTTTTGGTAGGAAAGCTTAGATGGATTGAGTCATGCTTCAACAGTGGTGGAAGAAGTATTCAGATCCTTTACTCAAGGAAAAGTACCAGTACAATAATCTAGAAATACTCTATCTAAAAATCCTGCTTCAGTAAAAGTGCATAGTAATATCAGCAAACTAATGCTTAAAATATGAAAAGAAAAAGTGCTTTTTCTTCAGAAAATGTGCCCTGTTCCTTTATATATTATTATATATCACATGATTAGATCGTTAATAGTGATGCATTCATGTTAAAGCCGTATTTTACTGTTGCAGCAGGTCGAGGTGGAGCTTCAGTAGCAGCCTGGTCTCACTCCCAGTGCATCAAATCCCAACGCTTGAGCAGAGGCCCTCGGCATCTTGATACCAATGCACAAGGCACCCTTTAGCATCTGTATGTTATGCACAAGGCTTTCAACTAACTCCGATGTAAACCCATCTGCATCATTAGACGCTCCGAGCAACGGACGTGGGAGGAAACCGGAGTACCCGGAGAAAACCCACGCTAACACGGGGAGAACATGCAAACTCCACACAGAAGGGCCCCAAGCCAGATTTGAACCTGCAACCCTCTAGCTGTGAAGCGCCAGTGCTTATTGGGAGTCTTATTTTCTAAACCACCTATTTCATAATGCATTGGGTGTGAGTCAGGGCAGACTGTGGACATGTCACCAGCCTATCACAGGGTTAACACACAGTGACAGAAAAACACATTACACACCCACATGCAATTTGTGTGTCTCCATTTCACTTCACCCGCATGTCTTCTGACGGTGGGAGGAAAAACCCACGCAGACACGGAGAGAACATGACTGGCTGTGAGGTGACAGAGCTAACCACCTCGCCACACTGACATTTAACCTCAGCTTGCTGTAGTTTAAAGTAAATCTGTCTCTCTGCCTGCCCCTTGTACCTCCACACTCCCACTTTCCACTGTGCCACTTCAGTGTCAAACTGCTGCCTGGTCCTATTTATCTCCTGCACGTTTGTGGTGGAAGACTCTCTCTCGTTTTTTTTCACTCACATTTATTTTGCATTTAAAAACACGGAGCTCATATCACAACATTTCATGTGACCACGTTGAAATTCACAACACATACCGCAATCTACAGTCAAGCGTATTTTCTTCTGCATCTAGAATAAGTGTCACATTCATGTGAATTTATTTATGCCAGCATTCAGAAATTCATAGACTTTCACCAAGTCATACCATTTTAGTCTTCAGCAGCTGAGACGACAGCTCACATGCTGGAGACTCACACATAAACATGTCAGTTGACAATAAAGATTAAGTTATCACCTTCTTTTCAACCTGAAACAGCAGAGATAAATCCACATTCATATCTTGTAGCTTCATATTCGGTAAAAAAAGGTGACGGGGCAACAAGAACGAGCGGCCTCATGATCACACAGGTGAAAACAAACTGCTGGGTTAGTCAAATTCATTTGGTAGAGAAAATGAAGGCAACTGGAAACAAATATGACCCAAAACATAAACATCCATCACAGCTTACGGCCCAATTTCGACCTACCGTACTTACCTCACACTCACGGTTTTATTTACTGTGTGATGAGGAATTATTAACAACACTGCAGGTGTGCTCACTTTTGGTTTTACCTCCAAGTAAAGTGATAGCTAATCTGGCAGAATTGCTTTTTATAATTTTTTTATTTCATTTAATTTATTTGTTTGATAGAGACAGAGCACTTTATTGAACATCAGTATAAAATACATGATGTAAACATGCAGGAGTTAGCAAGAATGCAAATTTTCATCCTTAGTCCCGAGGCAGGTAACAACTTGTATGATCACCCTCTCAAACTGCATCCAAAAATATGTCCTTTCAGGTTTACAAACAAATGCAATACCACATATTTTAAACCTCAAACACTTTTATTGCAGCTGCTTTTACTTATTCACCCTACATTTATATAAAAGGATGATGTATTGGAAATTTAAGACGTTGGAGTTTACGCATTTTGTCAGGCAAACTTCAATCAGATTGTACTGCAAAAGGAACAAGGCTTAAATGTGTCCAGTCTCGAGCCCAAATTTTGGTGTGACTGTTCTTTTGAAAGACGTATGCAAGAAAAGCAATCCTGTCTACTACAAAATTATGTTCTTACACACCTAAACTGCATTTTCAATTCCATTTCGAGTGAAACATATTTTCTCCTGAATTACGGTCACAGTTTTAAACAGGTTTAAACATGTGGTTAACGTTGTAAATTGAAACAAAACAAAATAAACAATGCAACAAAACTACTTCAGGTTAGGTTTAGTAAAAAAAAATATTATGGTTTGGCTTAAATTGACGATGTTTTTTATGTTATTTAAACTCGGGACTTAAATTGAAATAAGTAAACTTTGACTTTTAGTCTCACACGGGACACAGACAGCAGTCTCCTGGGGGAAAGTCCTGTGTTTGTTTGACCCATCCACGACTCTGACTTCCTCCCTACATTGACTATCATTACAAATGTATGTTTGTATATACGTTTCCCTCAAAACGTAATTCACAATGCAGTTTTGTTGTATGGGAATGTAATTTTGAGGACACAGGGCTGAGAAAATATATGATGATTATCATTATGTATAATGAAAGAGTAACCAAAAGGTTTGAGTGATTAATGAAGTAGTTGTGGAGAAAAAAAGTGAGTCATATTGGAGTGAAAATGAATGAAAATCACTTGAATTACAAAGAGCCGAATGTGTGAAAAGCTAAATCATTCTGTACTTCTGTTGTCTTTGATTCCTTAGTTTGAATGTTACACTGTGAAAGGGTGAAAAATGATTGTGCTCATTATTAAAAAAACAAACTGTGCCACAAATAATTAGTTCCTCTGGTGAAAGTAATTATTAAAACGTTCCTCTGCATTTCAAACTGTTTCCAGCTGGATCAAGTTCAGCTTCACTTGAATGTTTAAACCTTGAGCCAAATAATTGGCATGGAAACATTCCCATTTGTGAAATATTCCCATTCATTTTTTATCAAATACCAACCAAATTCATCCACCTTTTAAAACTGATAAATCAATTATAGTCTTAAATTAATCAGATACCGTCTATTCAGGTCTAGTGTAACAAATTTATGTATATTTTTTTACAATTTTTCCATCCTTTCTTCTTCTTTTAATCATCGGACGACTCCCTCCATCGTGTTTGGTGTGCGTCCTGTTTGTTGTTTTCCTTCCCCTGACCTGACAGAGTGAAGGCTCATTAGTCAGATGACGATCACCTGCTTGATGATCTGGAGCCTTTAATAGTCGACCTGCACGCTACAGTAGGTCTCTTCCTTATTTGTTTGTTTTCTTTTATACATGGTTTCATATATAAATCAATTTTATTTATTTACCCCAACCACTTCCAGGGTCTCCCTTCTGTGAGTCTGAACTTTGAGCCAGTTCATGAAATGGATCAGGATTACTAAACAAAGTTTGACCACCTTCACCACCAGTATTGTTAGCATTGCTGTGTACAACCTTTGTCGTATTTACTGTAGCATGTTGGCAGTATGCACAGTCCACTAAGATGTTGCATAAACCAGAGAAACAACTCTGTAAATCACAATTATGTAATTTTTTTTTCCAGCATAATTTACATTGACGCACTTTTAAGAAGGGATTTATTTTGTGTCAAGCATGGACAGGATGTACAATTAAAGCATCCAACCGTATGGGCATGTGAGCAATGGTGGACCCATGCCCCCATCATAAATAAAACATGGTGAGGTGCCATCTACGGTGGCCCAATGTGCAATAAATGTGATACGGTGCAATGCCAGTGAAGAAAACGGGACGCAGACTGCCCTACATGACAGAAAACTTTCTGCTGTTTTTTCTTTTATTTGTCTTAATTTTTTAGTTGTACTGTATTCTCCCTGCGACAAGCAAACTGTCCTTTCTCTATCATAGATAAAATGCTATGAAGTGCCCTCTAGGGGTCCTTCCAGTGGAGAAAACTTGGAAAAACGACCTCTAGGTGCCCTTCCAGTGGAGAAAACTTGAAGAAATTACCTCTAGGTGCTCCTTCCAGTGGAGAAAACTTGAAGAAATGACCTCTAGGTGCCCTTCCAGTGGAAAATTGCAATGCAGTGCCATATAGGCTTTCTGCCGCTGGTTCCACTGTGCATGCGGCCTGTGGCCTTTTTGTTTTTCCACTGCCCCTCTGACAGCCACTGCATTCAGCTACAGTATTGTGGAGGTCACCTGCGTTGTGGCTGAGCCCAACACACAATCACTGCAGTTACGCACATAAAATTGGAGAAAAGATAGAAGATAAGATAAGATTAAAAACTTGCAGCAATAGTATGTTACTGTTCTAAAGCTCAATAATTCTCCACTAGTTCAGTACTACATATTTGTACAGCAGTTTGTGCAAAGCCCAAAGCATTATGCATAGGCACTCGGCTTTTCCTCTTCAAATTGCGTGCTGTAGTTAATTTATAGCCCCATATTAAATATTTAGATGGCCGTCCTCCTCTCAACTAAATGCAAAGGCCTTGATGTTTAATAGCACAATTGTGTATGCTTCCAATCTGTGTGAGCGCTGAGCATCCAGGCAGAGCACTCCATTGTAATATTCAACAAGACCGGTGCACGGTGGAAGTGATTCACGAGGAGCCGTTAAATTCATCCATGTCAAGTTCATGCGGTGCTGTAAAACCAACTGATCTTATCTGTGGGTTTTTTATCAGGGCGGAGCAGTTCATTCATTAAAGAGGTTGAATTATGAGATCAAATGGCTTTAAAATGAGCTTCCCCCCACATTTCATTAAAGTGGTTTGGCCCAAGAATTTATGTGAACGTGCTATTTTAAAGGTGCAGAACATCTGCCGGGATGTTTTGAGGTTTAAACTGAGCCCTATATAATCTGCACCTGAATCCACCCCACTAAGTATTCAACTCAAGGGGATATTTATTTAACTCCGAGAATGTGTGTTTCTGTGTTTCATGGCTTCTGTTTTTAAGAAAGGAATTACTGCAAAATAAAAAGCCATGGATCTGCAGGATGTCTTTCAGGAAAAGAGAAAAGAGGGACTATTTTCTCTTTGTCAACGATGTATCTAAAGATGTTTCAATGGCCAGGGGGATTATACATAACTGACGATGTAGATGTCACTTCAAGAAACAAAAAAGAGTTGTATTTTCTTTCTTTTACTGACTGTAGTGAACTGAAATGCAACACATTTTTGATTTACTTTATTTTTCATACAAAGCTCTCCACTTGTAATAATGTACTCCTTTTCTCTGCTCTATTTTCATGATTCATTCCTATACGGTGGAAAGTACAAGTCCTCTCTAAGGGATTTACAATATATCGAAGTCAAATTGACCAACACATCATTAACATTAAAGGTGTAGTCAGCAATTCTGGAGGAAGATTATTATTATTATTATTATTATTATTATTATTATACACTAAAGAAAACATAGTTATTAATAGTATTATCCATTTCTGCGAATAGATCCCTTAAAGTGTTTTATTAGAGTAATTTCTCACCTAATTTCTAACCTTTTCTATCCTGCAGCATGGGATGGCTGACGGTGAGGAGGAGTTTAGGGCCACCCTCCCTCTTCACTGGCATGTGGTGAACTTTTGAACATTTAAATATTTGATAACGGTCTGTTTTTGGTCTGCAGTGACTTTGAAGTGGCACAGACACGGGTGGTGGCAGATGGGTTTCCCCTTTTCCCTCTTAAGTGTATATATAGCTAGTCAATCTTGCCAAGACTCGCTGTTTTTATTGGTCCTTTGTTTTATGAATTCACCAAAAGCATATTTTTTAAACTCACTATTAACTTTATCATTCTTATATGTTCACATCTAAATAAATACATCTGTTGTTTTGAGCTTAAAGCCATACTTGTATGCGTTACCGCCTTGTGTCAGCTAGACTTGAAGTCATTTTGGCACTGCACACCTCCTTTAATCGTGTATAGCTTTCTTTTATCTCACAATATGTCCACACAATATGTCCAAGATTGTGCATACATCCCAAATTTGTGCACTCGGGAGGCAGGAGGAGAACTCAGGTGAGGGAGTGGTGTGAATTCTCTAAATGAAATGAAGTGAAAATAATCTGTAGGGGTGTTTAAACGGTTTCTTACACCGTCTCACACCTAATCTATTTCTCAGTAGCTGATATAAATCCTTTTCATTGTGTCGCGTGCTCTCCGCGCTGTAAGGTCAAATGCAAGTGAAAATACCTTTGCATAATGATGGAAGATGGCACTACATGCAGATGCAGTAGAGGGACAGAGAAGCAGCAGCAGCAAGTCGCTGGCATTTGTAATTTACCATTTAAAATGCTTATTACAGTATATTGCGATTCAATAACCTGCTGTGTAGACTTTTTACTGTAAAGCTTCACTAAATTCCCCCAGTGGGGCGAGAATGAAACGTGACAGCTAATTGAAAATGTGTACAGAAATCCTTCACATATCTTGTGTCGTGGGGCCGCACTGTTTAAATTCACTGCTAAAAAATTCACAACATGATTGCAATGTTTATCTTTTTTTTTCCCCCAGATGTTAAAAAAAAAAAGTTTGGAGTGACACGTCATGGTTGTTTGACGACACCTTGAGTACTATTTTAGCCACAGTGAAGCATCTGTGTACTAGATATCGTCTGACAGCTGTCACTTCACAGCTTGTTTTACTGCCGTTTCAAGTGCTTTCTGAAGACGGATTTTATAACGGCAATAAATGTCTGTGTGCAAAAACATCTTTTCTGCACTATCATCAAGTTTATTCACATACTTTAAATGTAATACAATGACACAGTTTTATCCTTTTCTCTGTAACTTTGTATATAAATGACTTGTAGTGATACATGTGCTGGTGGTGTAATGGTGTCGCAGCCTACCTGAGTATTGTTGCTGACTATGTCCATCCCTTTATGACCACAGTGTGCCCATCTTCTGACGGCTACTTCCAGCTGGATAACGCACAGTGGTGGAAAATAACCAAGTACATTTCCTCAAGTACTTTACTTAAGTACAAATATGAGGTACTTGTACTTTAAGTATTTCCATTTTCTGCTACTTTCTACTTCAACTCCACTACATCTCAGAGGGAAATATTATACTTTTTACTACACTACATTTATCAGACCCATTGCTAGTGTGAGTACATCCCAGTAAGAAACACACACAGGCATCGTAGCTTCAGGGAGAAAGACATCACTTACGCAACTTTTGAGTGTGCTGTCTTTCTAATTATGTATTTTCACAGTCTGATACTTCGACAGTTCTCAATTGACAAACATAATATGTGTGATTCATGGCACAATTCAAACAGTATCAAAAAAATACTTGTCTCTCGCCGTTGACTACCGTTCATATTTTTTTTAAATAAAGTCCCATGGCGGTCCACTGGAAGGGGCGGGACTTTGCCTCTCTATAGAGCAACTTTGGGATGTTGTGAAACTGGATATTTGCATCATGGATGTGCAGCCGACAAATCTGCAGCAACCGTGTGATGCTATCATGTCAATATGGACCAAAATCTGAGGAATGTTTCCAGCACCTTGTTGAAAGAAAAGAAAAAGTCCAAGCCGGGTGTACCCAAGTGAGTGTGTGATTTGTAGCTTGAACTGTCAGTCTAGTACACTGCCTTGGACATAACTATATGTTTATCATAATCTGATGAGTGTGTGATGAAATGTGTGTGAAAATAATTTGGTAAAGACTTTTTTCTATATACAGCTCTCGTCACATCTAACCTCAAAATGTGCATATAAAGGGAGTATTTTCTGTGACTTTACTGATAATAGATTGGAAAACAGTTCACTTTTTGTCTGCATATTGTAAGTTATGGCTTTATTATATGATGCAGAGATATTGATTCAGCAAGTGCACAGATGCTCACTCGTCTGTGTCCCTTTATCTGTTGCAGCACGTGTGACATGCACTATACTGTCTCTGTACCAAACATCTTCTGACTGAATTTCCCCATGGACAATGAGCAGCACTGTGTCATGTCGTGCGAGCAGGAGCCGAAGGAACCAACTGCAGAGAGAAAGGCCTGTTGTGTAGTCAGATCAGAGCTTAACTCTCAGGCGTCCTGCCAGGACAGCTGCACCCGTTTGGAAGACTTGCAGCCACAGCCACGAGGCGCCTCAGAGGAGCGTCTGATTCATGGATATCGCTGCCTAACCTGAGAGATGAAGCAGGAAGAGGCACAGATGGGCGCAGAGGGAGGAGACCGCTGCCTGTACAGAGGAGGTGGTGACAACATCTCACGGTCAGCAAGGGCAGGAAACTAACTCTGCTCTCTTCCAGGTACAGTATGCTTGTAAATCCTTTACTGTAGAAATCACAACGGATTATACTAATGGCAGTGCCTGTTTGTAGATCTTTTACTTCAAATAAAAAATAATCAACATTATTGCTGACCATTGTCCAAAGCACACAGGAAGCTAACAGCAAGTTTTTATCATTGATTTTCATAGCTCCTGGTCAGCCATTGGTTTCAGTTCATGAACAGTATGAAAATTGATCTTGCAAACACCCAATTTTTTAAAGATCAGTCAGGTCAGCCTAGTCACCAAGGAGAAAATGTTGGGATTTCTGCAAACCACAGATACGTTGAATGTTGAAGTTTTTTGCATTCAGTCCGAGCAAGTGAGGTAGTACAACAAGCGACCTTACCGATGCTTGGTCACGGCCGCCAGCGTTCGGTACCGCCGCACAAGGCACCCATTAGCGCCGGTATGAAACGCACCGGGTGTTCCATTATCAGAGCAAGTGACGTAGTTTAAAGAGCAAAAGAGACACAAAGGGCGGAAGGGAGTCGAGGTGGATGGGTCCAACAAACACAAGGCTTTAATCCAGGAGTCCGTTCTTATCCCGTGTTCACTACGCTCAGTGTCATTTTCACTTTACGTACAAACATAGAAGTTTTAAGCCCAACAATATATTTCTTTCCTAAACCTAACTATAGTGGTTTTGTTGCCTAAACTTTAAGTGACGCCAAGGGTAGATATAGTGGTTTTGATGCCAAAAATAAAGTGACACCGAGGGGCGTAACAAAGCGGCGGTATGTGACGAGTTGGGATGAGAACATGTTGGGAAGTTATTATGTATAATTAGTGAGTCTAACAAAACCAAAAGTCAACTTTGACTTTACGCTTGTTACGTAACATTACGTAAGTAAGTCCGTTAAGGGCGGTTGTTATGTATTTACGGTATATTATGTTGTTACGTTATTAACATGGACATGGTCAGCAATGGTACCCAGGTGGCATTTAAACGATGCTCAATTGGTACTGAGGGGCCCAAAGTGTGCCAAGAAAAATATCCCCCGTACCATTACACTACCACCAATACCATAACCAAGTAGTTTTGTTGTCTAAACCAAACCAATCGTTTCACAACGTTAACAATATGTAATTTTGCGTTTCTGCAAACGTGATACGAGGCTGATATGAAATGTATTTTTGGTTCAGAAACATCGACATTCAACGTATCCTTTGGTCTGCAGAAATGTACAATACCAACATTTTTTCTGGTGACTGGGTTGGATTGGTTATCCATCTTAGTAAACACTTTGTCACCTTTAGTTGTTTGATAAAAGTTCTGTTTGCATGCTAATGGAGATTCAAGCAAAAGAAAAATATCTGTATGTCCATTAGAGGACACTCTGACTAAAAATGACTAAATGCTCACTGTGATGAATCACCTGTCTCCAAATTGTTTAACTTCTATAAGTTGATAATGAGGTACTGTATGGTTTAAAATCTGGTTGAATCAGGGGCTGAATTCATTAATTTGAGGTGAATGCACCTCCAGGTATTGTATCTAACAGTATATTTCAGTTCTGTGTTGAAGAAAGCTAGTTGTGGTTAAAAACAGCAAACTTAATTTAGCTTTAAAACTATTGCGACAAAGGAATGAGGCTGCTCATTTAAATTAGACTGAATCCACGTATCCCATTTGTATCTCTGTGTTCCCCTTAAACGTCTAAGATTAGACGAAAACCCCTGGGTAAAGCATAAGTTATTCATGAACAGAGGAACTGCACTTGGCACCTAATATTCAAATGAAAGGAGTATCAGATGAATGAATACTAAATGGGGAAGTCAACAGCGGCGTCCCAAGAAATTTAGACTCTGAGCAGAGGCTTTTGTATGTGTACTGCTGTAATGCTTTACAAATATATATACAGGCGTTAATAACAAGAAAATAAACATCCCAAAATATTTGACAGCTTTGTTAAATTACAGCAGTTAGAGGACAAATCCAAACCAATCTGCAGGTGGATAAAAGCATGAACACGGAGTATTCCCATATGTCACATTATCCAAATAATGTTTGCTAATTATTTTTGCAGATCCAGCTCTGACTTTGCTCACAAGTGGAAAAAAAAAGTCAAAACACACCATTTGGATCAAGTTACATTACATCCTCGGAGGTATGACTGAATAATTAGCATGATGATGAATATGCAGTACGACTCTCTACATTACTACCTTTCATTAATCTACAATATTATAAGCAACTATTGTGTTTTATTAGCTGAGAAAATTACAGAAAGAATTATTCACATTTACTTGACAGTTTAGTAGGAAATAGCAGAGATCATTCAGCCATGTTGAAAAAGGTACTTGAGAAGCTTTGTGACACGATTCAGTGGTGCTAAATATGTAAATTCATAAATCCAGCAAATTTGGAGTGTCACAGTTAGTTATTTATTTATCAAAGGATCTCTATAAGATATCCAGAGCATTAATATAGCAGCAAACAACAATTTGCATTGTTAAGATATTGAGGAGTAATGTCTACCTGAGCAGAGAATGAAGTCGCTCTCGATCGCTCTAGATAGATAGATAGATAGATAGATACTGTTGGATGTCATAAGCTCATGAATATATAGATAGATAGACAGATAGATAGATAGATAGATAGATAGATAGATAGATAGATAGATAGATAGATAGATAGATAGAGAGAAGAGCAAGAAAACATTTGTGGATCCCAGAAATCAGTGGGTACTAACAAAATAAGAACAAATCGTGGATATGAACAAAAATAAGAGAGAATTGGTTCGTATATCACTTCCTGCATGAGGCCCATTGATTAAATTCAGGTTTCAAAATGGCACTTAAACTAATAGGTAAAGGTTAGGAAAAGGTGGCCACAGTTAGAATAAAGTAAAAATGACTGTCGGTAGATGAGGCGTCTCTTTCACCTTGTCTTCCACCTTTTAGACCTTTTACGGCTACTTTTGCGTTTTGCCATTTGGAGAGGACAGTCATTATTTGCAAAATTACATGAGGTCACAAGAGGTCACTTGTTAAGAAAAATAGGTATCGGTTCTAGTGTTAAGGAAGCATTTTTTAACAAATGGCCAATGTTTTTCTGTGGAGGACAGTCTCAAAAATAGAGATGTTTAAATGGGCACAAATTCACTGTAATTATTCCTCGGAGGTGAAGCCTCCGGGAACATTGGACAGAGTTCTGGCAGCTGGTGGTTTTCGTCACAGTGTTGTCAGTTTGTCTTGGGACTCTGTAATGACTTCGATAATAAGTCTGAAAATGCCAATCTCCTAATACTGGCACTTGTTCACCAGAGAGACGAAACTTGTCCCGCTGAATGGGGCCAAGTCTCATGTTTTGCATTTCTTTAATGAAAGCAGTTTAGTTTGGCAGACAGATGCTTTTGGGTTGTTGCTGCTGTGATGATGAGTGGGTGCTCTGTATGGTGCTTGTTTCCATGGTGTTGTATTCAGTTGGCCTAACTTAAACTCAGCTGGACCAATTTACACCATCACTGCGAACTTCTGCCTACACTGGGAGGAATATTTTGAATGAAGTGTTTGTGTCTCTGCTTTTACACAGTGGGCAACCTCCGGCTCTGTGAAGTGAAGCCAATGCTGAAGTGCCTTAAACCTGCATTCTTTCTAATAGCCAGCAGGGGGTGACTCCTCTGGTTGCAAAAAGAAATCTGATTGCATAGAAGTCTATTAGAAAATGACTCTACTTCTCAGATGATTGATTTATTACCTCAGTAAACATTGTAAACATGAGCTTATGGTCTCAATCGCTAGTTTCAAGTCTTCTTCAATACCAGCCTCATCGCACAGCAGATTTGTGAAATAGTCACGATATTTAATGTATTGATTTGTGTACATGAACACAAATTTATATATTTTTTTGTGATGGTCAACACGGAATCAATTCGTATGTAATTCACGTAATTGAACCCGAAAGTATAAAGAGTTGCGAACGCTGCACAGGGAGGAGGTCGGGTGGAACATAAATAAGTAGTTTTATTTTTAAAAGTCTGGACCGGGAATTGACAAGTGCGTCACGTGTTGCCGGACATTCGTAGGAAAACGCATGAAAAATATGTTGTTGAAAGTCATGCTGAGCGTCACGAAAAAAAGG
The DNA here is from genome assembly GCF_043250625.1 of Sebastes fasciatus. NCBI lineage: Eukaryota > Metazoa > Chordata > Actinopteri > Perciformes > Sebastidae > Sebastes > Sebastes fasciatus. Next base: position 27,375,259 of record NC_133804.1, read on the forward strand.
GAAATTCGTGTTTATGTACAAGAATCAAATAAATGAAATTTCGTGACTATTTCACGAACTGCCGTGAGACTGTGTTGTCAATACAGCATGATGTCCATTTAGTAAATTATGGTCCCATTTAGAGTCAAATAGACCATAAAGCATGGTATGCTTTAAGGCATGGATACCTTGTAATTGACAGGTCGCTACCATGGTTTTGTTCGGTCTGGAAGTTGTCTGTATTTTTGTCTTACAACTTTAACCCTGGCGAGATGGCGACAGCTAAAAACAAAGATTGCTATGGCCAAAATGTCGAACTTGAGGCTTCAAAACAGCAGTCCACAAACCAATGGGTAACGTCACGGTGGCGTCACGGTGACTACGTCCACTTCTTATATAAAGTCTATGGTTCTAAAGTGAAAATCCAACTTCCTTATATTTATGGTCTATGAACGTTTCCTCCTAAAAATTACAGCAGCAATATTGCTTCAACACTAAGTGTATTGCCTTGAGCGAGGCAATAACAATGAAACTCCTTAATGTGCAGGTGACAATAACCTCCATTCGTCACCGTGTCTGTTACATGGAGCCCAGAAGGGCTGATATATAGACCAAATTATCAAGGAGGAGATTAAATAAATCTGTTCCTCTACTATTATGGGCATCGTTTTTTGTCAGCGAGATGATAAAGCTCAGTAATCCTTTGTCAAGCGAAGAATTAGAGCCGGGTTTTATTCCAGCGGAGAGGAGTGACCTGTATGGATTGGAATAAAAATAAAAACAGGGGCATCTATTGATTTTACCTCACGATGTCAAGGTCACTGAGATGACCGTGTAATTGAAGTTCTTTAATGGACCCACTGAAGTCTGTCGGAGGAGAAGGTCCACGGAGACTGGCCCGAGGAGATAATCCCCCTTGTTGTCCATGTGTGGATGTATTGTCCATGGAGGAGCAGATAACATATAATGTGGAAGGAGATTAAACATTTACATTAATATAATATGAGAAAATGCTGAATCAACCTCTCACACGAGGAACTGGATGAATTCGTTATTTTTTTCTGCTTGCGTAGTCCTTCACAAGGTCACTATAGATCTCCAGCTCAGACAAGCAGAGAGAGTCTCCTCGTGTGGCTCAGTGGAGAACCATATTTAATGATAAGGTTTTGATGTCTCACTAAAAATGTTTTACTTTGCATCCTCTCTTTACTTCCAATCCACTGATTCATTCAAATATTTCCACACGGCCGGTCTCATTACGGTCGGCTTGAAATGACTGAAGATTTGACTCTTAGGGATTTTCATTTAAAGAAGTTTTAGTGGTAGAAGAAGTATTCAGATTCTTTACTCAACCAAAAGTACTGATGCAACAATTTAAAAAATACTCTATTACAAATGTTAAAGTTGAATATAATATTTCTAACTTTGTTTTCATTAGTGTATAATCACCTGAAACTAAGAATCATTTTGTTTTCGTCAGCTTAGAATGAGCCGTTTATATCTACATAGGGGGTGGGTCCTCTTCACAGAGTCCGCCATGTTTCTACAGTAGCCCAGACAAACACTGGCTCTAGAGAGAGCCTTTCACGTTTTCACGTTACCTGAAGGACACCGTAGTTCTCTGACACGCTTGTGAAACTGTGGTCATGTGAGCTGCAGAGTGCAAAACTGTGGTATTGCCAGCCACCCCCTGCTTTCCGTTGCTCCTAGAGTAGTGTTATTATGGTAAGGATGGCTTCTGAGCCAAGCGAATGACGTTTTCACCACGGTTTTGCACTCGGCTACTCACGTTACCGCAGTCTTGGAAAACGGAGGGGTACTCAGTTGGCTGCAATCTGCAACCACATCACTAGATGCCACCAAATCCACACTGTACCTTTAAGTAAAAGTAAGGAAGTATTATCAGCTCAATGTACTTAAAGTATCAAAAGTACTCATTCTGCTAACTTCGATATTCAGAACATATCTATTGCCTCCACATGGCTCTCAACATGGCGTCTCGCAGCTAAAGGTGCTAACAACTCTAACAGTGCAAACAAGGGCAACAGCGCAACACAGGGCTGACATCCAGGAGACTACTGTTTGTGTCCCGTGGGTTAAGTTTCACTTTCACTTTACACTCAGCTGTTTGTTCGTGTCCCGTGTTCACAACATTAAGTTTCCTTTTTGCTTTACAAATGTAGTAAATTGAAGCCTAACCATCATGTTTTTTCCTAAACTTTACTAAGTGGTTTTGTTTAATTCACAACGTTAAGCACGTGTTTACTGAGACCGAAGAGTGACACCAAGGGGTCTGACAAAGCGTCACGAGTTGGAATGAAAACATGTTGAAAATACACAGACAAGCTCAGATTACAACACACATAGAGGGAGAGCGACTTCATTTTCTGCTCAGGTAGACATTACTCTTCTATATCTTTACATAGCAATTAGTTGGTTGATACTATATTAATGCTCTGGATATCGTATAGTGAACCTTTAACAACTTCATATACAGTTTGGTACTTTAGAAAGATGACTCCCAGTTTAGAGTTTCAGTTTTGAAAAATATTGTTTCACTTTTATACAAACAAATACAGCGGAAAATTGTCTGTTTTTGACATTGTAAATCTCTGAAAATATTAATAACTCAAAGTTTGAAAAGCTTCTTTCAAAAAATTTACATAAATGAGATACAGAGTGAAAGCCCCACATTATCACTTTCAATTAGTTTTCTCAGCCTGTCTCTACTTGATATGTAAACAAAGTTATGCGACTATAAATAAAAGATGCTCAGTGTTCTCACTGATGAATAGATAGAGGATCTGCTGTATGTAACAGTCCAGTTTTTAAAATTTCATTTCATCTTTTGCTGTCAGCTTTATTTCTTTGCTTCTTCTTGACCGCCAGAGTAAGTCATCACATCTCTCTAATCTACCTGCCTGTACTTTAAATCAGCCCAGTGATGCATGTGACTATACTGTCATTATGTATATGGTAGCACGGCGCTGATCATCTCGTTAATTACGGTTTAATTCCCATCGTGTGCTCTTTGATTCAGCATTTGGATGCTATAGATGATCTCTTCATTCATTCTGGGTGCAATATGTCTCACATCTGTTCAATGTTAAATTCATGACCTGCCTTTCCTCCTCCCTTTCGTCATCTATCCTCCCCAATCTAACTTGTCTTTTTATCTCTATTCTTTGCACCGGCTTTGTGTCCTCTGGCAGTCTAAGTAGCTCGTTGTTGGGAGGGGTAATGTTCCCTCAGGGGAGCCGTAGCCAGTCAAGAGTGGATTGCTTCAGTGAGATGCACTTTTACTTTGTCTGTCAGTTGTGACGAGGGATAAAAAACACTGTGTTCTTTTGAGAAACTCTGAATCAAATATGGGAATTGTGAAACGTCTGATAAAAAAAACATTTCTTAACATACAGTTGTTGAGGGAAGAGTTATTGAAAGATAAAGTTACATCAATTCCCAAGGTGATGTAAGACCTTGCTGAATGTATATCTGAGTAATATATGTAGCCTGCTGTTTATCATAGTCACCATGCACTAAATGTGAAATATTGCCGTCCCTGTAACATGTGTATTGGTCTCTGTCTTGGTGGTTGATGTGTCGCAGCGCCAATGTCACAAAGAAAAATTAGTGTTCTTTAATCGACCTCGGGGAAAAAACAGCAATCTGATTCTGACCTTGATGTTAGAGTTACTGCATAATAAGTGCATTTTTTACAGTGTAGAGCTTTACTTACACACATATTCATGCACTGCTGGAGGAAGAGCTGCCTTGCAAGGCAATGAACTTATCATTTAGAGTGCATTCACGTCGTACAGGAAGGATTGTAAAGGATGGGAAAGATTCTCATCTTTACAGCTTGAGAACAGGATGTATGATTACAGAGTTGGTCATGTAAGTGTTAAAAATACGGTGCATTGACAACATTTGAATTGGGTTTAACTACATGTTTTTTTCTGTTTTCAGGCATTTCGTTACATCTTTATTAGTAATTGTTGAGTTGGCAGCCCGGTTGCATGAAAAGGCAAATTAATGGCACGATAATTGACAAGGCATTTAGCGTGCAATAAGAACAGCGTTCTTTCTTTTGGCGTGTCATTTTTATGCCATGTAGTCTGTACCATCCGGTTCTCATTCCCAGGGCGTCAAATCCTAAGGCTTTGTCACGGCCATCGCCATTCGATTCCGCCGCACAAAGCACCCTTTCGCGCTGGTATGAAACGCACCGGGCGTTTCATTAACTACAATGTAAACTCATCCACGGCAACAGTTAATGCACTGAGAAAGTGCGCCGGGAGTGTGGTGACGTAGTTTAAAGAGCGAAGGACAGACTTAGGGCGGGTGGAAGGGGAGGTGGATGGGTCCAACAAAAAGAAGGCTTTCATCCAGGAAGCCGCTGTTCATGCTCATACATCACGTTACAATCAGCTGTTCGTTCATGTCTCGTGTTCACAACATTCAGTCTCATTTTCACTCTGAACATAGTAGTTTTAAGTAAAGTAAAGTTTTAATGTAAATATGCTACGCTCAGAGCTAGTGAAGGAGAATAAAAAGTGAGAAAGACTACTTATGGACAGGAGGTGGATGGGTCCAACAAACACAGGACTTTCAACCAGGAGACCGTTGTCGTTTTTTGTAAGTTACATTAGTAATATTTGTGGCACGATTTCCATACTTATGTTACCTTATGTCTACGTATTTTACTCAGTTTACGTAGTTATTTTAAGCCCAACCAGGACGTTTTGAGAGATTTTGTTGCCTAAATCTAAACTGTGGACGTTGCTGTAGTTTTGTTGCATGGCGTACAAATGACATGCAAATAGCCTAAAATACGTACTCATGACACGCATGAGTACGCATAATGTATTGCTATTTATACGCCTTCACATTAGATCAGGTTGGAGTTGACTTGGATGTTGTCATGAATGTTATTTGCAACTGAAAATTGAATATCAACTATCTACTGTTTCCGCTTAATACTGTGAGGTTGAGATTATAGCTGAAATGATTAATCAGTCATTAGTAGATTGACAGAAAAGACTTTTCAAGTACAAATATGATTGTAAAATGAATATATTTGAGACAAAAATAAGAAATTCAAAGATGTCACTGTATGCTTTAGGAAATTGTGATGGACATGTATTCACTATTTTCTGATATTTAATATATTAAGCAATTCATCGAAAAAATAATAATTAGCCTCCCTCGCTGACACTATATATAGTCTATACAGCATTGCTTTTACAATAAACTTTCAAGGCAGCTCCTGTCTAATTAAAAGAGAGCAATTAGATCCTTTTCTTTGACTTTGTCGACTGTGAGCAAATTACAAATCAGCATGCACCTGTATAACCCTGAATGTCACAGTCAGAGGCACAAAATAAAGGCATGTTTAGATTGAGTTATCATTTCTCTCTGAAAATATCACCTCAGTGTGCTTTCCTGTTTGGTTTGTTTTCAGTTCAAGCTGTGAAATTACTTATGAGACGCTGCTTGGGAACAATGGATTTATTAGACATTTGTTTACCCGATACTTATTATTATTAACCAGACATCTCGCAGGGAAAGTCAACACAAGTCTCATTACAGTTCCTACAAACAGCAGCTAAGTTTGGTGTTGTTTATGTACTTTGTTTGCACACAGTTTCTGCCCCTGACAGCACTCATCTGAAGGAAGGATGTTTCATACGCTTCAACCGTATCACAGGGAATTACAGGTCTGTCTGGTGCTCTCAGAATAGGGCCATCTTGTAACAGGAGACACTTCAGGTCCAAAGTACACCGGAGCACACGAATTCGAGGCATCAAACTTTAATAGAGAACTAACGTTTTGACGCCCCCTCCCAACTTTTCTAGCCTGTGCTGACTCACTTCCTAACTACGGGGGGTTATTTAACAGAATGGGATTCTCTGATGTGTTTGACTCTAATGAAGAGCAACACGTTCCCATCCCAACTCGTCACATACTGGCGCTTTGTCAGACCCCTACGTGTCACTTTTCGGTCGCAGTAAACACATGCTTAATTACACAAAACCACTTAGTTAGGTTTAGGAAAAAACAACATGGTCGGGCATAAAATTACGACGTTTCTCACAGTGAAAAATGTGACTTGACGTTGCGGGTAAAAGACGCAAACGAACAGCTGATTGTAACGTGAAAGTGAAACTTAACGCATGGGATCCAAAAAGCGGTCTCCCACATTAAAAGCCTTGTGTTTGTTGGACCAATCAACCCGTTCTCACTCCCAACTCGTCAAATACCGCCATTTGGTAAGCGCCCCTCTGCATCGGAAACCGACGCACGGAGGCATACTTTAGTAACAGTACGTGACGAACCACGCTTTCAACTAACTCCAATGTAAAGTGTAAACCCAACCCTGGCGTTATTCGACGGTCGAAGCCGGTGACGTAGTATTAATAGCGTGAGAGTCCGCTAAGGGCAGGCGAGAGTGGTGGTGGATGGGTCAAACAAACACAGGACTTTCACCCATGGAGACTGTTTGTGTCCCGTGTGAAACTAAAAGTAACGTTGACTTATTTTGTCACGTGACTCGTCGGTATCGTCAATCTCGTGTCTCACATGAGTCGTTAGTGAAGTTAACGTTAACCACAACAGTTTCCTAACCCTAAGTAAGTGGTTGTGTTGCCTAAAGTTTATTTCAATAGGACACTATGCATGTAATGAGCATATATTGACACGCCGTCCCCGGTCCGTCCAAAAGTAACGCAAGAGGGATTCACCCTCTCTGATGCCAATGGACTGACCGAGCGGCGTTATTTGACGAGTTGAGAGTGAGAATGTATTGGACCCAAGGATTTTTTTTAACTGTCTGTTAAAGTGAAGCAACACTACTACGACTGATAATAATAATAATAATAATAAAGTCCTCTGTTTGTTTTAACTTTCCTGTCTTTCACAGGAAGCCTTGGAGTGCCCCTCACAGTTAAAGGAACAGAAAGAAAGCGGGTCACCATGGAGCTAATTTTGCTTGCTGCAGAGCTGTGAGAGCCCACCAGCAACTCCCACTTTGTCTGTGATCTCTCCCCAATCCCTCTGCCCTGCAGCAATCCCCTCAGCAGCCAGCAAGGTCTATGTGACCCCTGAGGGCTGGCCAGCCAGTGAACCCCTCATGAAGGCCGAGGATCTAACACAGAAGGGTTTTAACAATGGCTCGGTCGAAGAAGATGATGAAGAAGAAGAGGAGCGGCACCGTGTGCTGTGAGAGACTAATCATCACACTCACGGGCTTCTGGAGACCGAAGGTGCCAGACTTCACCACGGAGCTAAAAACCATCTTGAGGGAGCAGAAATCAATGAACACGCTCATCCAAAGATCTGTGTTTGACCTGCTTTTGAAGCATTGTTGTGCTCTAAAATACTGAAACCGCTTATCTCAATGTTTTTTAACTTTCAGATCGCTGTCTCGGGAATATGTGTGAGTACATTACTCCAAAGAACAAAGCAGACAGTTGATTGATGGGTCCAAAGTATCCTGTAAAGTAGAAAACACCAGATGAAGCAAATATACACTATCAAACTTTGAGTCTCACAGGCCTATTGTGCGTTTTTGAAGAGAGCACAAAAGCTTCTTTTTTTCACTTTTTTTTGGAGCTGTGAAATGTCTTTTGTTGGGAGATTTCCAAATAGTTTCCATCCGTCCCAAATCCTTAACATTTTGGAATAAATTTAAATGCAGGTTGTGAAATAGCTGCAGCTTTCAGCCGGTTATGCAGAAAATAACGAGGTTCTTCTACCTCCAAATTGTTCAGGGAAGTCCCACTTAAATTCCTGCACCCCAGGATCACATCAGGATACGTCTTGCACAGAAACTAGATGAATTAGCAATAAACAATAAAAAGCATCACCTCCAGCTCACTAATGACTACCCATGATCCTCCTCTCCTTCCTGCACATATTCCACCAGGGAGCGGGAGAGTGATGTGGGGTGTGCCTCAAGTTTTCTGCTTACCCTTATTGCTTTTGCTGCCGAACACAATATTATTATCTTCAGCTGCAGGCCTCAGAGCACACAACTTGTAAATAATAAACCAAGCTGGACAGAAGCCTGTGAGGCCACTGCTAATCCTGGTATTATTCCACTTTTATTGTTGCTATTTGCTCATTATTTCTCATCTCCTCTGGCTGAAGACAGCCAGTTAAATTATTTTCACCCCATTGTTTTCTTCTGCCACAAAGGCCGAATTAGCGTCGAGGACAGGCAACATTTAGAAATGCCTTTATTCCTTTTTAGCCCTCCTTTCCTCACTCTTGACCCCTTTAGCGCCCACGAGGCATCGCAAACTGTCACTGTGGGTGTTGGTTGATGCTGTAAGTCCTGAACATAATTATGAATAATGTTTTTTATTATGTTTTAATTTGAAAACTTCCTCCCATTCAGGGAGAATCTGGAAAACGGGAGGTGGTAATCTCCAGATTCAAGCTACAACCCAGTTGGGTCACTTGTGGATGTTTTGGGAGAATGAGATCAACACGAAGTTAAACCAGACTGATGTTTTACTCAAAAACCAATTTGGGTAGTTATAATTCAGTCATCATGATGTTTGAGCCTCCAGAGAGCTGCAATCTTCTGTATTTACTGAAAATGGAAACACGCAGGTCTGACTCAGTAACATCCTTCTTATGGGAGGAAGGACTCTGACGAAGCCTCGGGGCAAAACTAGCTGTTCACTTAAATGTGCTCATTGTTGCTCTGCAGATACCTAAAGATATGCAGCTAATGAAACGGCTCTGAAGGCTTTCACTATATGGAACATTACTTTCTGTGTGGTATGAATAATTATTCTTGCTCTTACTGCACCTGATGAAAGTTCTGCTGCATAGAAAATCTGCATTTAACATTCTACTAAACTTACCCAATACTAAACATCAGTAGGGCCGCCCCCTCTTAGTCGATTAATTGACTAATCGGTTGTTTTGGTTTAAATCGACTAAGATTTCTTATGTCGATTAGTCATTTTTTTATGTTTTTTTCATGTTGAATGACTTATTTCTAAGAAACTTATGAGCACATCTCTTGTAAACACAAGATCTGAAGTGGTGCTTTTTGTGTGATTCTTCATGGAGACACTCAGTTTTACAGATCTTTGGATTAAAGCAACTAATCAATTAATCGATAAAATCGCGTTGGACGTATTTTATCGTGGTTTGTCTTGGACGTATCACAAATATGTTTGTAATAGTTTTAGGAAGGATGTAGTACAACGAGCGTCACGCAGAGCAGGTGACGTTGTAGATCGAGCAACTGTTAATGAAAGTTACGTGGTATAATAACGAGTATAACAAGCTGCTGTTCGTGTCTTGTTTAAATCTAAAAGTCAACGTTGACTTATTTATGTTGCCTAAACCTAACTAAGTAGTTTTGTGCATTTTTCTTTTTTTTTGTTATTCACGTTAACCACTTGTTTAAAACTGTTTTCAACACTACCGTAAAAATGCGACAATTATTGCGGGAAAAAGTATGTTTCCCTCAGAATGTAACTGAGAATGCAGTTTAGTTGTATAGCTATATAATTTTGTGGGAGACGGGGTTGAGATTTGAGTTTGCCAGTGTTGGCCTCCAATTAAAAATTGAAGTGAAGAAAGAAGGACAAAAACTTGTTGGTCTCAGGTGGTTTGGAGTCATGATGGGTGAAAAGCTGCGATGACAGCCTTCATTAGTCAGCAGGTCATTAAATTAGGAAAAAAAAGTGAAGAGCTCAGTTTTAATGGTGATGAATAATCCCTCAGGACAAACTGTGGAGAGTAACCTCTCCAGAAAACTGCACTCACATTAAAACATAAAATGAGCAGGTAGGTTTTCATCGCAGCTTTTTCAGCTTCTCCAATAATACAGTAGGTCCAGGATCTTACAAACCGTGTGATACTAGCTAATACAGTCCATGAGAGTCCTGCATGGGCTGAGATGACCTCTCTCTGCTGCTAATGGACTGGAGCCAAATGTGAGGGAAAACATTGGTAGAGGTCCCCACTGTGTGATAACAGCTCCTGTAAAGCAGCAATCCACATTTCCAAACTGGCTCCTCTGCACTCCGGTATAAGACTCACAGTGAACATTGATTTCCCAATGCTGAATCCAGAGCACACCTCAGGCCGTGGGCCTGTACTAACTGTATGACTGTGAAGTGGTGCATTGCTAACAAAGAGCTAAAAACAGCACAGGTAATTTGCATGTGTGCACTACGAGCTAAGCAGCCAGATATCATATTGAATTAAAGAATAGATCAGGCTGTTTGTGTGTTGAACAGATATTGCCTCTGGTTTTTATTTTTCAAAGTCATTAAAAATGCAAAAGGTGCATTTGATGCCAGACTTTGGGGAACAGAGACCCAATATTTGTTTTCTTACTCACTCACGCAGACGGCTAAAAAAGCAGAGCACACTGTGAAAATCTTGGCTTTACTGAATCCGACAAAATTATCAGAGATTAATCTGCTCAACGTGCCAGCATGTTAATTCATACCTTGTTAAAATAGAATTTCAAGCACAGATCACACACAGTGAAGAAGACAGCTGCTCCCAACCAAAGAGCAGAATAACATGCTAATGAAAAATATGAAAATGCAACGTCCGTAAACAAAATCAGAGCCATTAATTGTGTGAATTAAACATGGTATACAGTGATGTTTGAGTTTCCAGAATCCCGGAAAGGCGGCCCTCCTGAAGTGTTTGAAGAAAATGGAACGTGGTTGTAAACAGATGAGGTCAGATGCAAGTTTGGTGGGCAAAAACATCTCCTTACATTGAGAAAGTTCAGAGGCAATTTGCCAGACTCACTAACAAGACAGACGCATATACATGTAGCCTGATAGAAGAAGTACTCAGCTCTTTTACTTCAGTAAAATACCACAGTGAAAAAATACTCTGTTACAAGTGAAAGTCCTGCATTCAAACTCTTACTTAAGTAAAGTACAAAAGTATTGGCATCAAAATATACTTAAAATACCAAAAGTAAAACTAGTCATTATGCAGAATGGCCCATTTCAGAATAATACATATTATATAACTGAATTATAATTAGTGATGCATTCATGTGTTCATCACTTTAATGTTGCAGCTAGTAAACATGGAGATACTTTTAATTACTTTATATATTGCTGGGTATAGCTTAAACTATAATATATCATGATTTATTTGTTGATTTATATTTTGTATTAATAATTTAAATATGGAAAGTAACTAATGTCAAATAAATGTAATGGAGTAAAAAGTATAATTTTTGCCTCCAAAATGTAGTGTAGTATGGTATAACGTAGAAGAAAATGGAATTACTCAATTTAAGTAGAACTACCTCAAAATTGTACTTAAGTACAATACTTGAGTAGATGTACTTAGTTACATTCCACCACTGAGCCCAGTAAAGAATATGCATAGATAAATAGTTGTCTGTGATAAATAAATAAATTAATGAATGAATAAATAAATAAATAGGGTTTGTTAAAAAAAAAGTATGATTAAGATACAGATTTTTCATTGTGTGGTAAAATGTTAAGTCTTTGGGTAAACATGTTGTATTTTAGTTTTTTATATATATATATTTAATATTATTATTTAAATTATAATATTTATTATTATTATTATTATTATTTTAATATTGGGATTATCTTATAATTGATTTTGTTTGTCTGTTTGTTTTCTTAACAAAAAAAGATGAAAAATGTTTTCCGGTACTTTTGTATACAAAATATATATTTATTTATTTTTATGTGAAAACGAATAAACAAAGGAGGAAAAATGTTAAGAATGTTAAAGATGCATATATATATATATATATATATATATATCAAATAATTTATTTTATTTTATTTATTTTTAGACAAAGCTGCTAATTAGATAGAGTGGTATATTGAGTTTCTCTTCACACATAGGCCTTTGGCTTGTTGATTGACGTACGTGCGTGACGTGTGCACGCAGAGAGCGCGTGAGAGAGAGGAGGAAGGAGAGGAGTTAACGAGGTGATGCTGGTAGTTTTTGAGGCGGAAGTCCAAAGTTGTGCTGGAAAAGTTTGTATTTACTTATGTCTGAGATTGTCAATTATCTGTCAGAGAACATGATTTTGTGAGTTACAGAGAATATCTACCTGTAGTTTGCTGAGCAGTCACCCTTTATATGAGGCCACCTGTTGTTAATTGATTGGTTAATTAGCAAGGTGAGCAGACTGGAGGCTGCTGCTACCTCACTACACAGTAGCTTCCTCTGGACTGTTTCCAACCTGGAAGTGAGACACAACATCCAGATGGAGCTCTGAGACATGTGGTAATACTCAAGAGTTTCTCTGGCAACGCTGGATAACCACCAAACTGCTGCCCTCCTGCTCAGGGACTCCTACCTCTGGACTGGACCACATAACTCCAAGAAATGTACCACTCTGCTTCATTTTGTTTTTGTAAAAGCAGCGAACCACCTGCAACAGTTTTTGATATTTTGCTGCTTAGTATGTGGTTATTGGGTGTGTGTTTGGTCACTATTGTAACTAAAGAAAAGGTCCAGGCAAGCACATTTATTTTGTTTAGAGCTAGAAAAAAGGCAAATCTACTGTATGGTTTGAAAAGGACACCGTGTGATTGCTGTAAGTTGAAACACTTGTTTAAAGGACCATTGTGTAACATTTCTGTGAGTCTATTAGTTAGCTTAGAATGAGCCCTTCATATCTACGTAGGGAGCGGGCCCTCTTCATGGAGTCCGTCATGTTGTTCCGCCATGTTTCTACAGTAGACTAGAGCGGACAAACCACACACTGGCTCTAGAAAGAGCCTTTCGTGTTTTGACATTAATTGAAGGCCACTGTAGTTCTCCGACACGCTAATGAAACTGCGGTAACGTGAGCCGCAGAGTGCAAAACCGTGGTCCCGCCAGCCGCCGTCTGACTTGCGTTGTTCCTAAAGTAGTGTTATTATGGTAAGGATGGCACGGTTACCACAGCTTTGCACTGGGCAGATCACGTTACTGCAGTCCTGGAAAGGGAGGAATGAGCGATGAGCGGAAGGGTACTCAGTTGGTTGCAATCTGTAACTACACCACTAAATGCTGCCAAATCCTACACATTGTACCTTTTTAATAAGAAGCAACAGTAGAAAACACACGAGGTTTAAATTTATAGCATTTATTTATTTTTTTGCCTTACATTAAATTAAGGAATTCCTTCTCTATTTTAAAATGGTTTGTGGGTGTGTGCTATTTCAGAGGTTATGAGGTTTCATCTTGGAACCATAAATATCTGTATCAAATTATACCAACCATATGCTGAGTTGATGAGCAGCTGTTTAGTTCAATACTAATAGCCTTTACCCTACTAATAGCCTTTACCCACCGAAATTAGCTCATAAATGCAGTTTCTTTTTAACATGGGAAAACCCGCTAAAAATAGACGATGGAATCCTTTCCCATTGCCAGTATGCCGGTGCTGTTGCACTGGGCTTTCTGCTTTTTTTTCCTGTTGTATCACGTTCTACATCACGGACATGCCAGCTGACAGGGTGAATAAACTGAACATTTTTAAGGTGGTTATTTATTTTTTTATATCTGTTACTTATTTAGTCTCTCTTTCAAACCCTCAAACCAGTGTTGGTGATTGTTGGAACAGTGGAAAGAAGACAGTTTTTATGAGTTTTATTTTGTTTCTGTAGAGTTTGAATTAAGTGTATTTAGATGATCAGCAAGGTAAAATTACTGTTTTCTGACTGGAGTCTGATGGCTTTGTGGAGAGCTATATGTTTTGTACGTTATACTAATTGTCCTTATCTCGGTTGTTTTTATTTATTATATTATATTATATATATATATATATATATTAATTTCAATGTGCGTCACAGCGTTGCACCGGAAAAGGGGTGAAAATTAGTGTTTCCAGCCGGGTGTCATGTTTCCATCACTAACGATCAAATACCTGTGACTACTGCAGAGTCATTTGTCCCAGAATGAACGCCGATTGTAACATTTCCAACTAAAGACAAAAAGCCAGGTGTTGGTTTTAATGTTTTTCTTTGTCCAGTGGAAAAGGGTCTTAATACTACAAGTGCTTATGTCTGAACTTACAGCGTCAAACACAGACCGAGATGAAGCACAGTGGGTCATCGCCAGCTGAGCGAAATAATGTCTATTGATCCCAAACATCTTGAATTCTGTTTTAGCTCACTGAAGGACAGATCACAATGATGAGGTCCAGAAGAAGGAAGCTTTTCTTGTCATAAATTAGACCTCTTAATGAGCATCACTGTAATGCTACAACATACCTAAGTATTGTTGTGAAGTTGATGGGAAACTTACTATAAAACGATCTCATCAGTTGAACTGTAAAGTAAATTGATTTTTAAAGACCAATGCTGTACAGGCTGGCTGACCTTGACAGAACGAGTGAACTCCTTTTGTATCAATGTACATGACAGCATTTTCCATCTTTTTTCCAAAGCGAGATATAAAGAAGTTTATCTACAACTTGCCACCAGGTTTTGATATTGTAAACTCTCTTCCAGGCATCTTTGCTGACAGCAAGAAATGCAGTTACATACTGCCATGTAACACTGGCATAGGAGATTTACAGCATGTAATACAGCCATTGTGTCTCATGTATAAAAGAGGAGCGCTGCCATTTCGCAGACAGCTTCCTGTCACAGCCGTACCTTTTGGAGAAAGACAGACTTCTGGCAAATGGCTGCACCTGTCACCTTCTTCAAAGGGTCTTCGTGCATCTTGTCACACCTTTCCCATCCCCCATTGTGAAGGGAGCACTGGCTGGCAGGTCTCCATTGATCTGTTCCAGAGCTGTGATAATTGGGCCATTAAGACCTCAAAAAGACACCCAGCATGTGGCAGAGATAGAGTCTAACAGTCTGCCAAGAGAAAGGACTTCCAACTCTTTGGCATCACTTGTTATGGTTTATTTGCTATGCCATGAAATATGTGTAGGAAAAGCATGCAGTTTTTACACTTTGATTTTAGAGGGTGGTGGAGTGGATGTAGAAATGCACTGCAGCATAAAAGTAAGACACTTCCAGTAGTAGTCAGAATCACTTTAACTGAAACATACTGTTCACGAAATGTAAAAGTGTCATCGTAATTACAATTAAACTGACTGCAACTGAAGTCCTGATTCCATGGTGAAATGTACAGCTTTTAACAGTGAGACAAGACAGGTGCATGACTGGTTTACTGAACAGGCCCAAGTTAACATTTTTTGTTGGAAAGTCGATCCGACGACTACACAAAGATGCAAAACGACCACAAAGAGACACAAGCGACCACAGAGACACAAGCGACCACCGAGAGACACAAGAAACCACATAGAGACACAAATTGACCACAAAGCAATGCAAACTGACCACGAAGAGACACAAGTGGCCATCAAGAGAGACAAGCGACCACTGAGAGACACAAACTGACTACAAAGAGACGCAACCTGACCACAAACAGACACAAGCGACCACCAAGAGACGCAAGCGACTACAAAGAGACACAAAATGACCACCGGGAGACAGAAGCGACCACCGAGAGATGCAAGCGACCACAAAGAGACACAAAAACTACTAAGAGACTACAAAATGACCCCAAAGAGACTCAAAACTATGCAAACCGACTGCAGAAAGATGCAAAACAATCACAAAGAGACACCAAATGACTACAAAAAGTCACAAAACGACCACAAAGAGACACCAAACATGTTTGAGACACCGTTACATCTTTGTGCGCTGGGGCCTGTTGTCTCCTAATTCACCTATGAGCAGGTGTAAAACTCATCATTGCAAAACTGAAAGTTAACATCAGGCTGTGCTGAAGCAAACAAACACATCTGGCTAGCCTGGCAGGGATTTCACCACAGACCAATGAGAAAACATGGAGATAATTTGGAAGAGAAATCAATGGCGACTGCCAACACTAGTGAGTCTCAGAGTCGTGATAAGGTTGCTTTCTGCCCCATTAAGTACCTCCACTCTGGTGTCCTCCCCATCTCAAGCCCAAATACTCATCACCCAACTGTATTAAGTACCTGTAGTATAAAATCAAATCCAACACACATTCTAGCCTCATTTAAGAGGCTGGGGGAGGAAACGAGACTTGAATACAGAATACTTCAGTGTTAGGGATGAACAGTCAGTGGATTGTATCGCAGTTAATCTAAAGAAATACTTCAGCATGGACAGAAAGGCTGGGCCAAGTGTGGATTCACAGTGCATATTTTGTGATGATCCACACATTCATACATCTCTGCAAGACATAGGAGATATCCTTTTGCTTGCATACACAATACTCCTGGAGTTAAAAGGAAATTCTGGTTTATTACAACTAAGTGAGTGCACTTAAAATGTTAGTTATAATCCTTTCTAAAATAAAATGTGTGCATGCTCAACTACGATAAGTGCAGCCAGTTAAATTTGAATTAGGTTGTCAGTCTGTAAATTGCTATTGAGACTCAAAAGCTGACACATAAACAGCCCGGATGTACTGTTGTGGGAACTCTTAGTCACAGCTTTTCACCGCAGCATTCAGGTGACATAACACACCCACACATCTGCTGATGATTATGCCTGGGAACTCACTGATCCATACTGTACATTGGCCTGAGCTTATGATTAATAAGCTCATTACAGTATTTGATCAGTTAACCATCACGGTCTTGTTGTTAAGACTCAACACTTCTGTTTGCATGACTCAGAGCATGCACACAGCTTAGTTTTATGTCACTGACTGATATTTATTTGCTGGAATTGTTCTAACAAAGCTGAAAAAACAATTCAAAATGTTTAGCCAAAATCATTTATAAAAGAAAAAAAATATTTTCACAGATGGATCTGGCCACAGATGCAGTTAGTGGGAGATGAATTCATGTTTTTGTTTTTTTACCGCTGTTGTTTATGTTTGATACATTAAAGGGATAGCTGGGATGTTTTGAAGTGGGGTTGTGTGAGGTACTTATCCATAGTCAGTGTATTAGTAGATGACAGTGAGCACACCCCCAGTTTGGTAAAGCAGATTACTGCTGTGGACGGGGCCGGCAGCCAAATGTAAAAAGGTCTACTTTGCCATCAGACAGCTCTTTCTGACGGGGAACTGAAGCCGTTGTATCCTTCTATGCTCTTTTCAAAGCCACCAGACTCCATATCATTTTACGTCCCAGAACACCAAAGTTGCTGGTCTACCGCTGCCTCGTTAGTTAGTTAGTTAGTTAGTTAGTTAGTTAGTTAGTGTTATTGTGTGAATTTTGGTGAATCACAACTGACCCTTTTAAAACACAAACAAACTAACCAATCAAAGCAGCGGTAGAGCAGCAACTCCCGTGTTCGGTGAGGTAAAATTTCTGTTATTGTCAATGGAATCTGGTGGTTTTGAAGAGAGCAGAAATAATGACTTCAGTTCCCCGTCAGGAAGGGCTGTCTGACGGCAAGATAAAGCGGTGAAAATATTCTAAATATATCATAATCTTAAACTGATATTGATTTTTTTTTTTTAGGTGCTAAAATATGTTTTGCTGCCGGCCCCGTCCACAGCAGTACATAGCTTTGCTCCCTTGTCGGTACTCCTGTCTGCTTCTCCAAACTGGGGGGGGGGGGGCGTGCCGACTGTCTACTGTAGGTAACACACTGACTGTATAAGTACCTCATATATATATATTGTTCCAACAGATGGTTTTAGTTTTCTTCAGTCAGAAAATGAAATTGAATCAAGTTTATCGGGTTGCCCTTGACAACCTTGCTTCTTTGCTTGCTCAAGGCTTTCTATCGTTGTTGGTGCTGTTATGTAAGTGAAAGGACTTTGGGGGTGTTTCACTTATGTCATTGTTCTGCAATACCCTGATGCCTTTCACATGTCTTAACCTTTCTCGCACTGCCTTTTGGTAGATCGTCTTCAACTGAACAAAGAGGTTTTTTTTACATCAGTGTGATGAAACCTGACAAAGAAAGCAGTCAATGCAGTGGTTTGGCCCTTCAGATCAAATCTCTAGAAACACAGATGGGATGAAGGTCTGACCAGTTTTTAGATATTTCATTCGTGACAGAATCCAGTAAAGTTTTTCTTTTCTTTTTTGTTACAGCTGAAAGCAGCTTGCCATATTTTGAAAAGCAAGATAAACTGGATTTGTCACCTGCCTATTTATTCCATTATGTAGATATTATTGCAAGCAGAGCCTGCTACAAAGACGAGTAAAGAAACCTAAGATAATATTCAGACAGGTTATGTATTCAGTGTTTACATTTCACGCTCTCAATCATTTAATCTTTCTTTGTGAAAAACAATGGTGCTGATTAAATCACTGCTGTGTTTCTCAGTAAATGAAATGTGGACTTGTTCCCTAGAAAATCTTGACATTCCTACTGACCTGAAATAAATCCATCAATTTCAAATAATGGAATCTGCAGGGCCTCATATAAACTATAAAGGTTTACTTTGTATGTTAAAATATACATTATTGCTACTCAAATATTGTGTATTGTACTTTACTACTTAGAATATTCTCTCTGTCAGTGTTGCTGTTTTGTGTTTGCTGTTTTCCATTCATTAGTGGATAATTAAGCTCTGTTCTGTTCTGCTTTTTAGATATGACAACATCATACTTAAGAGAGCAATTAGATAATGTAAATGAGGTTAGAGTTCTGTATTTTGTGTTTGCCATTCTGAATCGTATGAAGTGTATTACTGTGATAATTAACCTGAAACCTAAAGAGAGATAGTGATGTCATAGATACGATCCGTCATTCAGAGTTTCAAATATAATTAATGTTAAGGTTTTGACTCCCTGTGCAGTTTTTGTCCTCTAGTAGTGCTATGAAGCTGTTTCTCATCAGTGCACATACAGGTGATGCTATACACAGTCCTTCCTACAGGCCCTTTTCACGGAAGATATTTTGACTTGTCACCGTAGGAAAAACTGTAGATGTAAATAATGAAATTAATGATGACTTGATTCCATTTCACTCCTTTTCACCTGTGCTTTTCCTATTATGACAAGTCAAAATATCTGAGAAAGGCCTGTCGTTTAAACTATTCCACTGATCAACAGGTGGCGGTCACACGGCAAGATATGCTGCAATGCACCAAAAAAGACGGGGAAGAAGAAGACTACTAACAAGTAAGCATGGATTCAAACAATTCTGGATATTAAATACTTAAAAAATCGGCTTCGGAAATCTTTTATGAGAGAGGAAATGCTTTCAACACATTTGTTTGACCTCAATGTGTTTTGTTGGTTTACAAGAAAACTCCAAAGGGCACTTTTAAGTTTAGGCCACTAAAAACAACTGGTGAAGGTTAGGGCAAGTAGTCAACATTGCTAATAAATGCAAAACCTTGGACAACGTTTCATGTTTGTCAACGTTTCTCAAATTCTTGCTTTCTACAATATCTGTGCATGGCAACCACAGTATAGTTAATGTTAAGGAAATATTGTGGATATGGTAGATAAACTAAAGTTAAGATATAGTTACAGTTAGGCAACTTAAACCCTAAATGTTAAGGAAAGTGTGGTTATGGCAAAGAGTACAGAAGCAAAGAGACAAAACTAAGTTTTTTTTTCCTTATTGACAACATTTTTAACTGAAAATGCTTATTGTATTTATAATATTTTATTGTAGAACACAAGCTATTTTGGTAGAATATGACAAAAGATTAGAAATAATTTTGTTTTGCTTTTGTACGGCACTGTTTAGGCGGATATTTTACTGATGTCCTGTAGTCGCTTTCAGTCCAAAATGGCGGGAGCTTAGCTTTGTTGCTGGGCGCTGATGTTGCAATGAAACGAACAATTGACTTTCACTTCTTGGCAATTTACGTCTTTTGGTTATGGTTAGTAAAAAAAGTAAACATTGATGTTCAACCTTCCACCACCCCGACCTCCACACCATACAATCTTCCTCGCTTCATATACGGCACATGATTTCCTATATGCATATATTACATATATTTGCATATATGTAATCCTTTAGCTACTGGCCT
Source organism: Sebastes fasciatus (assembly GCF_043250625.1). Classification (NCBI taxonomy): domain Eukaryota; kingdom Metazoa; phylum Chordata; class Actinopteri; order Perciformes; family Sebastidae; genus Sebastes; species Sebastes fasciatus. Next base: position 27,395,180 of record NC_133804.1, read on the forward strand.
GGTCAACCCTGATTACCAGTATGAGAAGAGTGCTGCAGACGCCTGAGACATCCATCCGCACCCTGAGGCTACGTTTTGCTTTGATATACGACTGTCTCATTACTTCCTGTAGCGGCGTTGAACGTTCGCTTTGAACATAAATTGCTAATGCACAATAGTTGTATTTGATGTGTTCTACCATTATGTGTAGTTGCTGACATACTCTATGGATTTATGTTGAAAGGACTCTTTACCAGCACATAACTGGCACACTTTGACATTCCTTTGATGCCGTTTTGACACACTGGATGCAGTCAGAGTCCTCGGTGGCATCACAACAATAATTTTGTGCTTGGAAAGCAACATAAAGGTTTTTGTTTCCTGAAGCAGCAGATGCGTGAATGTGATGATAATCTCTTTTTTAAGGTGTTGGGAAATGAGAGCATAGCTAAGACTAATTGTAAAGGGAAGGACATGTCTCCTGATGGTATCACTTTCAGGCTGAAGGTCGGGACAAGAGCTGTCTAACTCTCCTCTGTAATAGATAGTGTTGCCCAAAGGAGAAACTCCAGAAAAGCTGGTCATTGTCCAGGTGGTTTTACTTTGGTGCAAAGATCAATGTTAGTGAATTACTCCCTCCAGCCAGCGTATGTTTTAATCGCTGCAGTGTCACCTCTGATAGTGCTGTTGCTTTGGGAATGTACACTGGTGTGATCTTTAAGTATTTTCATTTTCCAACTTGCTGTCACACCAAAAGACATCATACCAATCATTTAAAGGACCAGTGTGTAACAATTAGGGGGATCTATTGGCAGAAATGGAATATTATATTAATAAGTATGTTTTCTTTAGTGTATAATCAACTGATAATATAAATTGTTGTGTTTTTGTTATCTCAGAATGAGCCGTTTATATCTACATAGGGAGCAGGTCCTCTCCGTGGAGTCCGCTATGTTGCACCGCCATGTCTCTACAGTAGCCCAGAATGGACAAACCAAACTCTGTTAACTTTTCCTGCTTGGGCCGGAGTCGATAACGTTACTCACTCAAGTCGCCGCTGCTCTCTCTCTCTTGCTTCACCACTCACTTCCCACATACACACACACACACACTCTACACACTGGCTTTGCTCCAACGGGCTCTAGAGAGGAACATTCACGTTTTTGCATCAGCCACCGTAGCTCTCCAACACTCTTCTCTTCAACACTCTTCTCGCACATGAGAGAGGCTTCAGTTGGTTGCAATCTCTTCACCTCACCACTAGATACCACCAGATCCTATACACTGGACCTCTAAATTTAATGTGAATTTCATTTCCAACCCAGTTGCCAGAAAAAAATGTTGGCATTGGACGTTTCTGCAAACCAGGGTTATGTTGAATGTCAATGTTTCATAATATGTTTCATATCCAATGCCAACATTATTTCCAGGTGTCTGGGCTGTAATTTCTTAACTTAGAGAAGCTTTGGGAAGTCTGTCTCACATATATTTCAGAATCAGAATCAGAATCAGAATCAGAATCAGAATCAGAATCAGAATCAGAATCAGAATCAGAATCAGAATCAGAATGGTGTTTATTGCCAGGTGTAAGAGGTATACACTAGGAATTTTCTTTGGCATTTTTGGTGCGAGACAAACAGTACAATATAATAACAAAAGAATGGATAAAAACAAAAGAATAGATAAAAGAATAGATAAAAACGTTAGAATAAAATAATAAAAATGTACAATTTACAAATTACAAATTTTATTTATAGATCTGGCTAAAGAAGTATAATCACATGATGGTTGAAACTCCAGATGACTGAAATCTAATCCTGAGCTTCATGAAATATATTTAAATATTTATATTTATAGATGTGTAGGCCAGTCCTATTGTATTATTCTTCATGCTTTATATCCATTTAATCTCAACTCAGTAGATAAAGAGTCTTTCAAGCTCAGCAACAAAAAACGGCAATGAATAAAAGATGCAAATCCACCTAAACATCCCGCCAGATTGTTTCTCCGTGGCATATTTCTCCGTGAAGTAATTCTGCATTTTCACGGTGTGAGGAGTGGATATTTATACGCTTGGCCTTGTCCTGGCTTTATTGCCAATGTAATTGAGGGATAGGCTTTCATTGGAGAGGTCCTATCACTACAGTGAAGAGACCTGGCAGCCGTTTGTACGCGGGGAGACCAGCACAGCCAAGCCATTAGCCGTGCCAAGGCATTTCACATCATTGTGAATTCCATCATCGGTGAGCCTCAGGCGGACATGATGGAAAATATCAGCCACAAAAATAATTAGATAACCGAGAACTTCTTGTGACCAACGCCTTGACATCACAGCTCGCTTCTGGTGTGATTGCGTCTGTCCATCTGCATCTTTCAGAGATATTTACATTTAATTGCACGTTTCCTTTTATTGCAGCTCCCTCCTGTTAATTAGGAACACATCATTTCTGAACACATCAAGGACATTGTCTTTTCTAATCATCTTTTCATCAAAAAGCTTCCTGGGATACTAAAAATCTCACAGCTTATTATTTATATACAAAACATGTGTATCTGGAACCAGGGCCTAGCATTGAATTTACAGATCTCTCCAAGCCTACCAGCCAGTCAATCACATGCAGCATCAGCATGTCAAAAACATTAAACTGAACACTCTGCTATATCTATTGATCCATGTTGAGAAGTTGAGCATCGCAGTGTCAAATGATTAATTTAGCAAGGATATATAAATAAACACACACCTGGTAGAATAAAATAAGCAATAGGAATAGCAGAAAAATATGAAATAAAGAATAAAGGACACAACAAGCAACAAACTGGACTTCTAACCAGGAGACCAGTGTTTGAGACTGGTGTTTTGTTTTTTAAATTACGGGTTTTCCGTACTTGTTACGTTGTTTACGTACAATTTTACTTAGTTTACGTACTTATTTGAAGCCCAACCATGATGTTTTCCCCAAACCTAACTAAATGGTTTTGTTTCCTAAACCTAACTGCGGACGTTACCGTAGTTTTGTTCATGGCGTCAACATAAAAGACACGCAGAATGTCCTTGTGCTATTTTAACGACTTCCCATGAGATTGGGTTGTCACAGGTTACAAATGTCTATGAGCTGTGAGCAGTTCAATCAGATAGACAGATAGACAGATAGACAGATAGACAGATAGACAGATAGATAGATAGATAGATAGATACTAACTTTATTGATCCCGAGGGAAATTCAAGTTCAGTGATATTCCCTTCTCTGACGGTCTGATTTTAATGATTATAAGAGATTAGAAAATGGCAAAATCTCCAGTATTTAACAAGACAAAAGCAACAATTTGTGAAATGTCAGAAAAAAAACACAAAATTCTTGTAGCATAGAGGTTTTTCGTCTCTTTTCCTGTCTTGTTAATCATAACGAGTCCCGACCCTGAGGCTGGGAAGCAGCGATTGAGACTATAAAAAGGATAATCCGAAAACAATTTATGTGCTCTTTTTTATTTTAAGATGATTTGTTTTAGCTTTTATGCCTTTTTATGTATAGTGACAGAGATAGTATTGAAAGGTGGAGGGAGAGGATGACATGCAGCAAAGGGCCACAGGTCTGATTCGAACCCCGGGCCGCTGCGGCAAAGACCCAGCCCCGGCACATGGGGCGTCCGCTCCACCAGGTGAGCCACAGCGGTGCCCCTTTATGTGCTAACTCTTTGTGTGGATACAGTATATTTAGTTCAAATAACATTGCTGTTACTCAGGTCCACATTATCTCTACAGGCATACTGACGTTGTGCTGGTGAATATATTTTGCAGACTGTGTGGAAGTGTAATGGAAAGTTGCACTGGCAATATGTGTTTGAGTTTGATGCTTTGCTTTGTTGTAGTTCAAACCTAATTTCACTAATTCCTCCCTGTCATAACATCCTACTGAAGGTTATTTCAGCTTTGATTTTTTTAAAGGGAGCTCAGGTGTCAACATCTTTATTCTGCATGACCTTTAACTGACTCATCCCTGCTGCATACCGGCCAACACCCACAAACCTTTCCAAGCTCTTAGTCATGTCCCTGTTCTGGCTGCATTAAGACTCAGAAACCTCCGTTATTTCACACTTTGACCTTTTTATGTCAGCTTATAAGGAGAGAGAAACCTTATGTATAACACATTTTCCAAACTCTTTAGAAAGACATGAAAAAATATGTTATGTTAAAGAAAAATATTTCGTTAAACCAGCCACCAACCACCATACTTTTAATTTGATACCTAAATTAATTCAAATCAGCTGTACGGCTGCAACTAACAATTATTTTCATTGTTGATTAATTAAAATAAATATTAATAATTTCAAATGAACATTTAAAAAAGAGTGGAAATTGGATTAAATAAAAGTGACATCTGTAGCTAAAACAGTGTAGTTTCTCTATTTTTAATTACTTACAGGGACTCTGCCACATGTTCTGCATTTGTCGCTTCATTTTCTGTTATGGAAAACATATTTTAATAATTTTTTTTATGTATTTTATTTGTCCCCATTGCAAAAGCACCTCATTTATTGTTAACTAGGCTACAACTAACAATTATTTTCATTGTCGATTAATCTGTCGATTATTTTCTTGATTAATTGATTAGTTGTTTGATCTATAAAATGTCAGAAAATGATAAAAAATGTCAATCAGTGTTTCCCAGAGCCCAAGATGATGTCCTCAAATGTCTTGTTTTAGCCACATCTCAAAGATATCCAGTTTACTGTCATAGAGGAGTAAGAAACCAGAAAATATTCACATTTAAGAAGCTGAAATAAGAAAATTGAAATTTTTTCTTAAAAAATGACTCAAACCGATTAATGATTAATAATTAATGCAATTAATGAAAAATATGTATGGTTTTATTTTTGATGAGACACCACAAGCAAAAATGTGTTCGTATGTGACTGTCACACATTGATTGGGAACTGAGATGAATATATATGTTGACTTGATCGTACCACATCCATCAGAAATAATCTGCTCACAACCCGCTCCTCTGAGACGCTCAAATTAGTTTACGTCAAGAGTATGTTCACCTCTCAAAAGCCCGAATCCAAGGTGAACCGTCTTCGCATCATCAGAGTCGGCAACGTGTAGTGCGACGCTCCGACACAGCTCTTGATTAAGTGAGTCAATTGGCCCAGGGAGGACACTTTCCTCCTATTGACCCTGCTGATGTGTCATCAGCAATAATCTCGGAGAGCGTTTGATAGGAAGTGCTCCTTTCATCGAGCAAAGGCACTGATCTCTAGACTCCCCGACACCCTCATCTCCCATGCTTCAGGAGAATTGCCAGATGATTTTAAATGAGGGCCAGCTGACATCCTTCAGCAAGTGTAGATGAACCGAGCTATGAGATGTCATTCAGAGGAAGCAATCAAGAGTTGAGCACAAAAGAAACTGACATATGGTTGAGAGCTCTGTCTGTGCATGTGCACGTGCCTTTATCACAAAATGGCTTCAACTTAGTCCCTTCCTTTCAGTGATCCAAACATTGATCTGACCAGTCTCATAAAGCAGCTATGCCCTCCTGTCTATCAAAATACATTAAGCTGTGTCACCAAATGAAAACCACTCACACATCGTTTTGCTTTGTCTTCCAGAGCTGACCGGCGACAGGGATGGAAAAGAAAGCCTTCATGCTTTCTGCTCGAGCCACTTGGACGAGTCTGCAAAAGGGAAGTTAAACAACAACAATGGCCGGCTGCACTGAACCAATCACAGGCTGTTCATACATTTGGTGCAATCCTCTGAGCTGAATCTCCTCCGGAGCAGGTTGGTTGTACAGCATGTTACCATGGTGATCTATCCCAGTTTAAATTGAACTAGATTTGTGACTGAGCCTGAGTTAAGCCCAGTGGGCAACCTCCAGGTCTGGAAAGTGAAGCCAATGCAGAAGTGCCTTAAACTTGCATTCTTTCTAACAGCCAGCAGGGGGCGACTCCTCTGGTTGCAAAAAGAAGTCTGATTGTATAGAAGTCTATGAGAAAATGAGCCTACTTCTCACTTGATTTACTACCTCAGTAAACATTGTAAACATGAGTTTATGGTCTCAATCGCTAGTTTCAAGTCTTCTTCAATACAGCATGATGTTCATTTAGTAAATTATGGTCCCATTTAGAGTCCATAAAGCAGGGGATGATTTAGGGCGTGGCTACGTTGTGATTGACAGATCGCTACCACAGCGTTGTCCGGTCTGGGAGTTGTCCGTGTTTTCGTCTTACAACTTTCAAAATACTAGAACTTTATTGTCATTATGTAAGTTTAAAGAAATTGCATTTGCCCCAAAATGGTGCAAAAAAGACTACACATATACAGTATATACAAGGAATAACTCAGGCATGAATGAGATAAAAGATTGGTAATACTTTAATTTTAGTGGTAAAAAGTGCAGAATCGTGAGCAAAATAGAGCAATATGAATATAATAATTAAAAAAGTGTGCATACATCAGCAGCAGCTTTAACCCTTTCACAGTGTGTTTTCAGTTCATGAAAGTTAATTGTAACATATTGGTGACCTAAAAAATGTCTAATTCAGCGTTTGGTTATACCTACCTCCACCCTCTCGTGTCACTTCTGGTTGCAAAAAAAAAGATGGCAACAGCCAAAAAACCAAGATGGTGACGGCCAATATGCTGAACTTGAGGCTTCAAAATATCAGTCCACAAACCACTTCTGATATACAGTCTTTGGTTAAGCCCAACGTTTTTTTGTTTAACCTGTGAGTCTTGCTCTAGGTGGTGGTTTGCCATTTCTCTAGTTCTGTTCAAAGCAGAGCTGGAATAAAAGGATCTTTTATATTGAGTTGACAGAGGTGCATTTACACTGCAAACACACAATATATAATTAACCAGAGAGAGAAATCAGATGTGTTGATAGGTGATAGATTTGTCTGTCCAGACATGTTTGTCACAGTTCACTCTCACAGATTATCACATTTCTGAGCTTCTTTGTTCCTTTTCATTTCATGATCAGCAGTTACGTCCAGCGGCCAGTTGAATGGATGACAGACAAGTCGATCAAAGTCATTCAGAGCTCACTACTTTTTTCCAACTTGTCATTTGAAAGGTTACAGAGGTAAAGAACCAATGGACTGTTTCTTTGCCTGAGGGCCTGAGGTAACAAGAAAAAGACAAATATTAGATAAATATGACAGATGAGGTGAAAAACATATAATATATTGGAACAAATAACAGGAAGACCTTAAAATATAACCAACGCAACAATCAAATCCCCAAACAAGGACATTGATATTGTACAAAACCCAGAATTCCGTTCAAAGCTAGTGCTTTTCACATTCTCACGATTAATCGCGATTAGATATTTTAATCGATTGACAGCCCTAATTTCTTATAATACTTCTTTACTTTTACTTAAGAATTTTGAATGTGATATATATTGTATACTTCTGCCATGACTGTTTCTGGTCGGTTTCAACAGAAATAGTATCTCTACAAAGATAGTATTTATTGCAGGAATATTCTATTATTGCAGCCACTTTTCCACTCCAAATATTTACTATAAATGCAGCATGTGTACAAACTGTATATTAATTAATTCAAATTGGAATGGGTTAGTTGTTACCAATTATGTGCCGCTGGTTAAAATTCAGTTGGTTCCTTCTTTTTTAAAGCTACCAAAAACTGTATTCACCCTGATGCACATTAAGTAGCTCACTAACAAGCAGCCCTAATGACCACCTCACTGGTCAACTCAGTGAATCTCTAAGTCCTCTCACACACAGAGACTTTGGCTCATAATTCCTGCACTGCTTGTGTGGGTGTTGTCATGTTGACAAACAGTGTTCCTGTGCCATTTAGCATATTTATTCATTCATTTGACATTTACTGTTGAGGAAGCAGATGGTCTGAGTCTTGGTTACAAGTTTCTGACACCCCAAGGATTCGCTGCATCGATTACACCAATATGTTTGGCAGAGCTTGTGAGCGTGCGCCTTTTCAATCAATGACATATGAACACTATTAAAGCAGAGGTATTAAAAGCTAAATCACTCTTTAACGAGGGTTTGTGCATGTGTGTATATACTTGCGTTTAATTCCTAGCGTTTTACTTCGATGTGCATAAAGTCCCAGATGGTTTGAGTTTACAGCATCCAGAGGATTCATATAGTCGCAGAGATTAACTTTCAAAACTTTCTAGTCTCCAAACTTTCTGTTTAAATCAGTTAAGGTCAAATGGACAAATGTCAATATATTTTTCAAGAGCCGGTCACTTGCTGTCGAGATACATTTGAAAAGAGCTGTTTCGCCTTGCCAGAGGTCATTTGGGGGAAATCTAAGACAGATTTTAATGGTCAGTAGAGGTTTCAGGTAAAGGCTGGCCCACACTGAAAGATTTTTCAAAACTTAACAGATGTTGAAAATGTGAGAGACCCCACACATAACGACATGTTATGTTAAATTTAACAGTTCTGTTCCTATAGTGTGTGGTGAGAGACGATTTGGCCAAAACAGCACAACAAACAACAACAACAAAACGGAAATCTCGCAAAATATCTCACGGTCAAACGTGACTTTAGTGTAAACAAACACAGCGGATGAAGGGCATGAAGAATTAGCAATATTAGTTTTTGCACTACTTTGTATTGAAAATTGATGGATGTATGGATGAAGTCATGGAGACACGTTAAACAACAAAGTTGTTGCTATAAATCAACAAGTTGGTCCTCCATTTCTGAGGTCCATCTTACTACTACTTTATGCTTCTCATTTTGCGTTAGCTCATGCATTACCTACGGCCGCCATGACGTTTTTTGTCCTTCCTTCTTCAGTCAGCTTGGTTCCCAACTGGCTATCGTCCTTTGTCCACGGGACTGCGTCATCGACTGTCCTCGAGGTTCCCAACACACAACAGGATATCCGATCCTGTAAATATCGTGTGCCGATTGAGGGAAATAAAAACACTCTTAACATACCTCACACTACAGGAATATCTGGAAAGGTGGGAATCGGGCCTTGATTCTGGCGTAGTGTGTACCCGGCATAAGGTAGAACATTTGTAGTATGATCTGAAATAATTAGTTAACACCGTATTATAAATCTCCTTCCTGCTGGTATTTCCATCACATCCTGTTTAATGATCCCAGAAGCCTTTCCTCATTCCATGTTGCTGCTGTTTTTACTGAGTTGTGAAAGACACTTAACACATATATCACTTTATTATAATCAAAAATGCAATCTGCCAGAGAATGACAAATTAATTCCAGCTGTCGTTGCCCTTGATCTTGTCGACGATAAGAGGGGGAGGAGAGGAGGTGGGAGAGGGCAGAGCAGCTTGGGCAGGAGCTGTGACCTGTGGTAATAAGTGTGTGATGAATCCGTACCGACGCTGGGCCTCTTTGGGACGCAGTGGTACACTCAAGATGGAGGAAATTAAAGAGTTGTAATTATGTTTTCCTGTGGGGCCGCCGCAGTGACAGCCAGAGATTCATCAAAACGCACTGCAGCAGGTGCCACACGCTTGCACTGATTCATCATCAGAAGCCGCCTCTTTCGTCACCTTTCCTCTGCGGAGCTCTTCTCTTTTATTGGGCCGTTTGATTTTTGTGATGCATCGAGCATCATTTCCTCCTAAACACGCGCAGGCTGCTGTGGTTGGGTGGAGGGGAGCTGTCCGTACACTGCTCCCCAGCTTGGAGACATATTGAGCCATCCCAGTGAGCAGATGCCTAAAAAATCTAATGCAGGAGTCCTGCCAGTATGGAAAACAGTCTTGTCTCTGCCCCAGTTTCTTTGCTGCTATGAAATCATTGATGAGGAAAAGCCAACTCATGCTGGCTGTAGCCAGAAGCATCCAATGCTGCAGGCAACGGCCCATGCCTGACCCTTCAATCACACTTAATGCATCACATGCGTCACCCTCTGATGAAAGGATTTATTCTATACCTCTGTGTGCATTTACATATGACCTAAATGTGTTATATATACAGTAGATGAATGGATATGTATGTATAAATTAATCAGCAATTTACTATGCACATTTGCATATTCTTTTTTTATTTTCCTTGATTCCCTTTTTTCAAGCTCTGTAAAATTCTGTGGTGAATAAAAACAGTATTTTATGTGTGTTGCCATAGCTTTATTAATAGCCTCATACAGTACAGTAACAGTATATTTTAGGTCCTTGCATAAAAGGTGGCAGTTACCTGGCAACGTAGTTGTATTGTATTTAAGATGAAATTTGTAACCTCATGTACTTATTACTAACTTATTTGCTATGTAAAGATATGAGATGAGTAATGTCTACCTGAGCAGAGAATGAAGTCGCTCTCCTTCTGTGTGTGTTGTAATCCAAGCTTCTCTGTGCTTTGTTTACATAGCCGGGCCTGCCCGCTTTACTCAGCTCTCTTAAGGCGGTTCAGCTGATAACGCCGTCCCGACTGACGTCGTCATCGCGGAAGCGTAGCACCCACCCTCCGGTCCACCCTCAGGTAAACACTGTTAGCTCTGTCGGTTCTGTTGCCGTTGTTTCCACTGTTAGCGCTGTTAGCTACGAGTTGCCGGCTCAGGCGTTGCCATGTTGAGAGCCGTGCGGAGGTAATAGAGTGCTGCAGGGATGATATATTTTTGTGAGCCAACCCACAAGTTAGCATCACCCTAGTTCCCTTAACAAAAAGCCACTGGGATTTTTCTATTCGGTTTTGGATTATTGCAGAAAAGAATGACTTGACTGACATGACTTCACGTCATCACCACTAAGCTATGACGTATAGATGACGTATAGTAGCCTCATTACACCCCCGCGACAACATAGTCGGGGGTATATAGCACTTTGCGTGTCCATTCGCGTGTCACGCTTTTGTTTCCGGAGCAGAACTCGGAAACTATTTAACTTAGGTACTTAAAATTTGGTATGATGGTTGACAGTGTGGTCGTTAACATCTCTTAAGCTTGACAGACCTTATTTCAGGCATCTAACAATAAACCCATTGAGTTCGAGACGAGGGAACCGGGAGTGCTAAAATGCTAACTCATTAATGGGTTTTAGGACTCATTTCTGCAGCACTCAATAGAAATGCTCCCAGTCTTGCATTTAGCATCTTTAAAATATAGTCATTTTGTGCCGTCTTTATAGCAGAGTGTTGATGAATAGCTCATTTACTGGATTTGCCATCTACTCTAGACTCTCCGTCAATTGCTGCCAGCTTTTGGGCTGACAATACACATATGGTCTCTTAGACAGGAATTGACTCAGCTCCCAGCATTTTTTTGTAGTTTCATGCATTGAAATCAACATCAAATACAAAGAGTATATAAACTTTTGAACTTCTACAGAGGCTGAGTGAAATAAAAGACTGGCTTTGATGCAATCTTCTGCACCAGATGTTAAAAAAACAAGCAACATCTGTCTGAGGTAGCAAAGATGACAAAACCGAGAGAGTCAGAAATCATTCAAACAGGAGGGTGAACGCTGGTTCAGAAGCCTGAAACAATGAAGGAAAGAGAAATGATTCAAAAACAGCTCTTCTTTTGAACTGGTAATGTACTGGCTAGAGCTGTCAAAGTTAACGCGATAATAACGTGATAACGCAAACTCGTTTTAATGTCACTAATGTCTTTAACGCATTAACGCAATCGATATTTCGGAGGTTGTAGCGGCCTCAGTTTTAAAAGATAGAGTGAAGACAACATAAGGAATCCATTGGTACCAACCATGTCATACTAGATAGCGCCGAGGAGGATCGATTGACAGCCCTAGTACTGGCTATTAATAAAATCCGTGGCAAGCTTTTCAGACAGGTTATATAGGAAGGATATGTATGAGCTCTCACAGACTGTGATTATGATTATGAAAACAGTTCCTACAAAAGAACCGTCAGGAACATAATCATTTTTCACCCATCAGGAACTTATTGTACCTTTGTGTAATCACAGCTACATGAACAGTGATTAGGTTCCTTTTTATGAAGCTTTTGCTCACATACACATTTTCTCTCACACACACACGCGAAGTTAATAGTTTGTTTGCCTGGTATTAAGCCAGATTGTCTTCATTTGGCTCAGATCCTCACAGTGACAAAACCTCCTCCTCAGTAAGACGTGTTACTTTGAGCAGCACCACAAATTTCAAGGGCAATTGTTTGCTTTCCAAAACGAACACTCAACAGATTCACAACATCGTGCAATCTCTCAGAACTATCGCCGCTCTCACGTTTATTCTCCTGAGCACAGGGAACGTTAGCTATTCCCCAAATCATCTCTCAGCCTTCGCCATGAAAGTATTCACGTCAGAGAGAATACAGACGAGCCAATTTCCACAAACTCCCTCCTCTTTGATCCTCGGCTCGCAGTCCGCTTGCAAAGGAATTAGCGAACTGCTCAATCTGATACCGATGCATTAGTCTATAGCTGAACACTGGCTGAAGACAAATTAAGGAAATGGCTACTTTGGCAAGCAAGACAGGTCTCAATCAGGAGCTGCAGGTGTGTTTGAGATGGAAGTTGCAAAAGAGAGGCGAGGATAATCTCAATGGACTGATTAAAATCATCTCTGGAGTTATTTCACAGTCTGAACCGGTTACAGAGGACGTTTTGCCCGGAAAAGCCAAGTATCAGAAGTTATCAAACAACAGTACAGCAGTGACGTTCATACCTCGTCAGGGTTTGACATCTATTTCCATTTGACTGTGTTGCAGTTGAAAATGAAGGTAACTGTATGCAGCTATTCTGGCTGTATCTGGGATAACTTTTACATCCTCGTGATTGACAGCAAGACTGCCGACGCCTCATGATTAGGGAGAGTTTATTCCCCGCACATGCTCCTCACAAATGGAGCATGGTTTTGGCAAACAAGGATTTGGCAAACAAGAATACCTTACTTTATTTCCCTCTCCACAGCAGAGAAGGCGGGGTGAGGAGGAGAAAGATTATTTTCATTCTGTGCATTAAAAATGTTCATTGACCTAAGGGGTTGGGATTTATGGATTATATTTCATTTTTAGTAGCAGCAGCACTAAAAAGTGATCTCAGACCTTATTTATATATACTGTGTACACAGAAATGTGTATTAAACATGCATTCACACCTTTGCAGCCAAAAGGAGAGACCATCAAAAAGACAAGAAAATAATCAGCTTTCTTCATAAATTATAGAATTAACAAAGGATATGGTATATAACTGTTGATTCTGATTGGCCAGAAGGTGTGCATTGTTTTCAGATAACAAAGCCCATTCTCATTCCCAGGGCGTTAAATACAGACGTTTAGTCACGGCTGTCGGTGTTCGATACAAGGCACCCTTTATCGGCTGTATGAGACGCACCGGACGTGCCATTAACTACAATGTAAACCCATCTGCAGCAACAGTAAACGCTCAGAGAAAGTGCACCGACAGTGTGGTGACGTAGTTTAAAGAGCGAAAAGAGACAGGGTGGGCGGGACGGGAGGTGGATGGGTTCAACAAACACGAGGCTTTCATCCAGGAGACTGCTGTTCATGTCTTGTGCGTCACGTTACAATCAGCTGTTCGTTCGTGTCCCGTGTTCACAACATCAAGTCACATTTTCACTGTACAAACGCAGTAATTTTAAGGCCAACCATGTTGTTGTTTTTTTCCTGTTTTGTTGTTTAATTCACAACAATAAGAACGTGTTTACTGTAACCTAAAAGTGACTTCCAAGGGGTCTGACAAAGCGTCAGTATGTGATGAACTGGGATGACAACGTGTTAGATAACAACACAGTTGTGATGCAGCAGTTTCATCACTGTTCTAAATTAGTATTCATAGCTGGGAAGCTTCCCAGTAAAATAACCTTTTTAGGTTGACAATAGTGTCAACACAAAGTTTGAAGAATATTGCCCCAAATATGTAAAAACCATACTTGTGTTGTGATTGCTGGTGAACAGTGATAATAATCTGCTCCAACCTGTGCAGTTATGAAACCAACACACAACGGCAGAGTACTTAGAATATTGGATACCTCATACTGTATGAAAATGTAATCTGTAATGTATTTGTTGCAGAAAAAAAGCAACATGCATTTTTCAATGCAGACAGCTTAAAATATGTAACCATGTCTCTTTATCAAAAAGATCTATTTAACCAGAATGTAATCAAATCAGATAACAGAGACAACTGAATGATAAATTATGACTTGCTGTTAACCTGAGCAAAACTGTGGGCATGTACTTTTTATCAAGAGAAATTAAAACATCAACCTGACATCCAAGTTAAAGGAGAGGTAATAAATATTCTTGAGAACTCCAAGTATCTGGGCATAATCGTTGATTCTAACTTAAATTTTAAAGGTGCTAAACGCAAGATTGGGAGCCTGTTGTATTGCCTCCGCACCACTCTCAACATGACAACAGCTGAGCCGGTAGCTTGTAGGTAATGGTGCTAACCATGAAAACATGGACAACAGTGCTGACAGAGATAACAGCATTTACCAGAAGGGGAACCAGAGGGTGGGCGCTAGGCTTCCACAACGGCGATGTCAGTCGGGACCGGGTTAGTTAGTCAGATGAAATATCAGGGAGCTAACATTATTGTAACATCATTTAAAAGTATAACTTATGATGTATAGATCAATTTAGGAAAACTGCTTTCGGTCAGAGCAGCAACATGGAGAGACTATGTAATGTATATTTTGTATGAAATTGTTTTATATGAGATATACTGTTTGTAAATTTTGCAAACTGCTTTGCTTGCAAACTGTTTTGCTTTTAATTGTTTGTATTGTACTGTGCTGTTTTAATATCTTCCCGCCCAGGGACCACAGATGCAAATTCGGTATATAGCTATATCTGGCTTGTGTTGTGCATGGCCCTTGTTAAATAAACTAATAAACCAAAGCTAATAAACTGAACTAATGATAAATGTTTACAGCCCTCCTGGTGTATTCCTAAAACATTTACATGGGATGATGCAAAAAGAAACATGCTTAACCACTGCAACCATCCAACTCCTTTATGTAGAAGCATGCAGCAATGAGTCTTTCTATAGCAGAGATAAAACAAAACAGAGTTTACACAAGTTGAGCCGCACTGTGAAAACCATCATGAAAATCCTCTTCCCATTTCATGATTCATATTTGAAATGTTGTCAATACCTCCACAACCTGATGGCATCGAACTCTGCCATGAACTCTGTGCGGAAGGTAAGGTTTATAGTTTATAGACTGCATACATATACTTCATTTCTGTATTCTGAATACTGACTTATAACTAAACCAGAACGTTTACTTGAATTACTCAAACTCAAAATTACAAACTCATGGTAATTTAAAAGGCAACAATGAGACATTCATTTACATGTGAATGAAACACCTCACTCAGAAGACTGTTTTCAAAGTGGAGTTTCAGGCTATGTTTTAGTGATACAGTGTGTTGATGTATTTGAGAAACGTCCTCAGATTATGAATATGTATCACCGTATCAGGCAGGTGGTTGGTCCAGAGTGGATGGTCCACCTGTTGCACCCTCTCGCTGGCTGTAGTTATTTTGCTGGCAAATGTTTTTTTCATTAAAAAAAAAAAAATCTTGTTTGGCCACTTCTTTCTCTTCTCTGTCTGCATGCAGATGAAATCCTGATCACACCTGCTGCCAGTTGTTGTATAACCAACCTGTTAAGTGCCCACACTGGATACATAATTGTTCTGTGCTTTGACGGTGTGCTGTGTTTTACATTCAAATAGAACACAGTGTATTGTCAAAGTAAAACAAGATACATGCATGATTTGTGTGAATTTCGGGAAGTCTTTTGAGTGCACCTGCAACTAAACTTATCAAAATAACAAAAAAACACCAGCGTGCTCTGAGTGACTGACTAGCAGACGGTGGCGGTGCACATCATGGACATCCTTGAAACCAAATTGCGGTGCATGGCATGATTGCAATGACACAAAATGACATGATACATTTAATTTGTGAAAAACAGGCTGCAGTCTCTAGTGTGTAATGGTGGCCCGGACCCTTCCACATGGATCCAAAACACTCTGTAGTCTGTGGGTGATGTTCAGATCCGTATTTGTCAGCCTTGTGCCACAACCTGAATCGCAGCATTGGGAAGACACGGAACAAGTTGCCCAGAGAGAGATCTTGGTCTTGTGAACACAGATGTCAGTGTGTTGAGTCTCACAGAATATCTTATACCTCTGTTGTGCCCCCAGACATGGCACAAAGGAAGACAGGAGGAGGCTGTTCATCTGAATGCAAATTTTGCTTATAACAAATTCATACATAAAACATTGAGGTGCCCTTAAAGGGATTGTTTGGGTGTTTTGGAATGGGGTTGTGTGAGGTACTTATCCATAGTCAGTGTATTACCTACAGTAGATCACGTTCAGCACGCTTGGAGAAGCAAACAGGAGTTTTCCGCATGGAAAACAGTATACTGCTGTGGACGGGGCCAGCAGCAAAACATATTTTAGCCACCTAAAAAATTCAATATCAGTTTAAGTGTACGCTATATTTAGAATATTTTCACCGCTTTACCGTCAGACAGCCCTTTCCAACAGGTAACTGAAGCCGTTGTATCCATTTATGCTCTCGCCAAAGCCTCCAGAAAAGAACTGTAATTTTTCCTCGCAGAACACAGGGGTTTCTGGTCTACCGCTGCCTTGATCGATTAGTTTCTTTGTGCTATTTTGCAACTCCCGTGTTCTGATAGGTAAGATATCTATTTTTTTCAATGGAGTCTGGTTGCTTTGGCAAGAGCGTAGATGACGGCTTCAGTTCCCCGTTGGAAACATAGACTGTATAGCTGTCTGACAACAGTACATTGCTTTGCTTCCGTGCTGGTACACCTGTCTGTTTCTACAAATTGGGGCCGTGCCGACCGTCATCTACTGTAAGTAATACACTGACTATGGATAAATACTTCATACAACCCCACTTCAAACACCCGAACTATCCCTTTAAGCTAGCCACTCAAATCCTAATTGCTGATGTTCAGTTGCCACAGATTGAACATGTTTCTTCTCCATCTACGTGGACCCTGCTTTACCTTGGAGGGCTCATACATTGATAGATTATATCTGTAGCAAGGAACAACAACATATTTATTTATATCTTAGGAGACTGAGGTCATTTGGAGCAACCACACAGATTCTGTTATTGTTCCAATCTATAATACTAGGGTATTAATAGTGCAGTATGGAATCAGTGCATGGTACAGTTGTCCCTCTGCTTAGCTCAAAGCTAGACTGGATGTACCGCTTGGTCAAACACTTGAACTGCATATACTAAAAGAAGGTTGTCTCTCGCTGCTGGTAATATTACATCAGACCCCTCTCATATTTTATTTGAAGAATATCAGCTTTTACCATCAAACTGAAGATTCAGAGTCAGACTGAACATACAGCAGGACTCTTTTATTTCTCAGTATGGGTTCTCAGTAGGCCTCAGTGATACCTGTGTCGACTAAACACTGAATGTGAAAGTGAGCGAGTGCACTGCAGCCAGGCCTACTCATTCATATGTCTGATGTAGTATATGTTTGTAGTATTTGTGTTGTTGTTTGGTTAAATGTTGTGTTTTGTTATCTATATGAAACAGTGTACGCCTTGGGGCTCAAGACAATGTTCTGATAATAAAGTGAAATCAAATTAAATCAAGAGGAAAGACTGTGCTGTACTGTACCTCCTGGATGTGAATGTGTGTTAAAGTGTTAAAGTGTGAGGAGGGTAGTGCTCAAAATGTGCTCTAGTGCTGAGCAAACTGGGTCTGGAAGAGCTGAGGAAAAAAAAAAAAATGTCAAAAGTCGTGTCAACAACGGTTTGTTCCCTAGCATCATTTCAGTCTCGTATTTTAAAGGAAATGGAATATAATGTTAATAAGTATGGTTTCTTTAGTGTATAATCACTAGAAAATAACAATTGTTGTGTTTTTGTTAGCTAAGAAAGAGTTTATATCTACATACGGAGCTGGTCTTCTTCACGGAGCCGGCTGCCATATTTCTACAGTAGCCCAGAACGGACAAACCGAACACTGGCTCAGTTGGTTGCAATCTGCAACCTCACCGCTAGATGCCGCCAAATCCTACACACTGCAACTTTAAATACAAATATATAACAATGCTCTGTGAACTCAAGCTTTCAATCGATTGTCCATAGTTGTGAGTAATCGCAAATTGATCCCACGTTTTTAATCTGTTCAAAATGTACCTTGAAGGGAGATTTGTCAAGTATTCAATACTCAACATGGTAGTGGGGAAATATGCTGCTTTATGCAAATGTGTGTATATATTTATTATTGGAAATCAATTAACAACACAAAACAATGACAAATGTTGTCCAGAAACCCTCACAGGTACTGCATTTAGCATACAAAATATGTTTAAATCATAACATGGCAAACTCAAACCCAACAGCTGTCAGTGTGTTAGTGTGCTGACTTGCCCCAAACTGCATGTGATTATCATAAAGTGGGCATGTCTGTAAAGGGGAGACTCGTGGGTACCCATAGAACCCATTTTCATTCACATTTCTTAAGGTCAGAGGTCAAGGGTCCACTTTGAAAATGTCCATGCCAGTTTTTCCTCGCCAAAAATGTAGCATAAGTTAGGAGCGTTATTTAGCCTCCTTCTCGACAAGCTAGTATGACATGGTTGGTACCAAAGGATTCCTTAGGTTCTTTCTAGTCTCCTTCTCTTTCTAGTTTCATATGATGCCAGTAAATTCCCTTCTAGCTTTGAAACTGAGCTTATTACAACCTCTGAAAGATCGTATAGCGGCCGGGCCCGACGGCAGCCTGTTGGATTTTTAAGAGCTTAATTAAAAGTCGCATGTTGCGTTAATGTGTTAAAGAATTTAGTGCCGTCAAAACGAATTTGCGTTAACGCCTCATCGCGTTAACTTTGACAACCCTAGTACATACATATTCATTTTATTTTCACCTTGCCTTTTTTAGGCCATCCTAAAGCCCATTATAAAGCAGACAGATGCCTCTAACTGTAGCTTACATGACTTGAAAGGCCAGCTTCTCTAACTGACTCCCCGGGGTGCTGTGAACACTTTAATGTGCTGTGTCCCCTCTTAATCAGAGGGTTTATCTTTTAAACAAACATACACAATGCTAAATTCTTTGGCATTTTTATGACAAAACAGCAGTTACTCAAGTCTAACCCAAATTCCTGACATTTAACAAGATGGTGTCTGAAATTGTGACTCATTCGTTCAACCTTAGGCATGATTTGACTCAGCCTCACAAGTCTGATCATATAAGCCTAATTGTGTTTAATTAAAAGAAAAAAGTACTGCACTTCGTGTTTAAAGGCTTGGATGTATAAAGCAGTGTCAACTAATATCTAAATCAGAACACTATATGATGAGACGTAGGTTAAAAATACCACCTACTCCTTCAAGCTTTTGGCAAAATGAAAGACACGCTTTGTGTCGACAGCAGCAACATATAAGGCCTTCGCCATACTGAAGCCTTCTTGATGTCAAACAGCCAATGAAACCTGGATCACGAGTGTTCAATCTGCTGTGACTCATGCATCCATTTTAAAAACACATTTTTTTTCAACCTCCCAATGTTGTTTGATTCCAGCCAATAGAGAGGATTTCTCTTTGTTAGCATAAGACTCCTTTTAATAATTTCTTTCCCTTTATGTTTGTGCTCTACAGCCAATTGCTTCCCTTTCTTATTTACACAGACCCTTCGCTTTGATAAGACTTTAAATTGGATTAAGGTCTACTCTTTATCCTCTTTGACAAAAATTACATTTCCATATCTTCCTAAAGTGTCAAATGGAGCCTCCAACAAAGCATCTTTCAGAGGAGATAACAGACATTGTGACAAAAATCAAACTTTGAAGACATGAATGTGTGAATGATGAGGGCTGAGGTCCCTACCTAGAAAACCTGTGAATGCAGAGTTTGCTATTGTTACACAGGCAGCTGTGGCGTCTGCAGCTAGTGGAGAGAACGCTTAGAGGATGCTCCCGGAGTTATTATCCATTCCCAGCAGTCAGTCAGTGTTTATTCTTCCACCAGTCGATACCTGACGTTGTCGGTGTACCCGGTGTGACTTGCTCAGAGAGGATGTGCAAACATAACAAAAGCAGGAAATTAACTGCAAACCAAGCAGAGATATTCTCTAACACATAACAGTGTGGGTGTTTCATTTCCACCCAGTTCATCAGCAGCGTTATGACTCAGTGCAGAAATTAGAATAAACCTTTTCTCTGTTTAAAAACTCTCCCTTAATGCATTGGTTCCCAACCTGGAATCCGGGCCCCCTTAGTGGGGCGCAAAAAATCATAGGGAGTGCGCCAAGATATTTCTGCTTTGAGGTTGTCATAAATTGTATTTGCTCACGTATAGTGCTGCAGGATGTATTTTTGTAGGCCAACGAGTCAGCGTGATAACATTTAGTAGTATCATTTAGCGACTTGTTAGCAACCGCCTTTTTTAAGACTCATAAAGACCTCACAATTCATGAGTGGGGTATTTATTGATGTATTTTATGTCGTAGAACAAAACGAAAGAAAGAACAAAACGTTAAAATCTCTTAAGCTTGTGTTAACCACAGACCTTATTTCAGGCATCTAACTAAAAACCCATTGACTTCCAGACGGGGGTACTGGAAGTGCTAAAATGCTAACTCATCTCTGAGATTAAGGACTCATTCCTGCAGCACTCTATAAATAAAATCATAATAACATACTAACTGGATAATTTATACAAAAGTCTGGATATCAATCCATTTAAAAAGATATGTTTTTTTGCTACTTAGTGGCAAAATTTTATGAAAAATTTGCTTTCCTGCTTTACACACCTGTATTAACTGGGCGGTCTAGCAGCAATCTAACAACACCATAAATTCAATTTATTTAACCACGATAACAAAAAATCTGTTTTGGCTCTAACACTATTATGTAAGGGATAATGTACGGCGAGCTGGTCATTGTTGTGAAATAAACGCCGACAGGGTGATGCGGCTTCACGAAGGGGTCTTGCATTGCCCTGAAGGGGGTTATTTCACAATAATGACCTGCTAGCTGTACATTATCACGCTTATTACACAGCTACTTACTTAAGAAATCGATAATTTGACACAAAAACGGTCCACCAGAGTCCGACACCAGAACGGTCTTAACAGACCGTAGAATGCCAGGATTGACCAATCAATCGAGTATTTAACAAAGCCATGCAATAAAGTAAATGACGTTTTCATCACATTACATTTCGTCAAGACCTCATCACTTTATTTATGTTAAAGAAACTAACGAGATGAACTAATTTAATACACTGAATCCATGTATTGAAATTGAGGATTTTGTTCAAGGATTTGTAATTTTTTTAGGGTGATGACGTCGGGGGGGGGGTTCAGTTTTTCTTAGACACAAGGAGATGAGGCTTTAAGGTAAATGGGTTTGAAAGCACTGGCTTAATGGATGTTGAGCATCAGCCATGTAAGGGAGTGTTAGTAATAATTGGTCATGGGGTGAAAACCCCTACATGTACAGCGTTGATTATCTAAAAGTATTCTGATGTAAACAGCTGTGTTCGAGATGATCAGCAGTTTATATTTAAATTCTTACATATCATCCCGCGACAGGTGAGACAACAGAAAAACAATGTCCAGATCCGAATGACTGGAGACTGTGTCATCACAGCGCTGTGTTCAATTACTGTGCCCATATTGCGTGGCTAATTGACTGTGTGCTGGCAAAGACAAAGAACAAAAGTGTTTCAACAGCAGCTGGAAGGAAAAAACAAGACCTCTTGGAAATCTGGTATTGATAATACTCATGCAGACTTCTTTTTTTTGTTGTTGCGGTTCTTTTTTTTCCTCAGTATTTTTATTTTTTGATGAAAGGTTGCCTTGTGTGTGCTTTTGCCTTTTAGCCCATAACGCCTCCTAAAAGGGGATGGAGAAAGGGAACGATTAGAAGCATACCAACACGGATTTTCACCAACACTTGTGTACCCTCCCTGCTATCTAAGCTTTCCCCTTTCAGTTTCAATTGGACATAAATCCTACATGTGCGCATAAGAAATGGGTTAAGTCCTGTATCTATGGTCAAACCCTATTCAGAGGGGATTTTGGTTGCAGGCAAAGCACTGACTTACACATGTGTAAGGCAGAGAGACTGAGAGAGAAAGAGACGGCATGATTGAGAGAGAGAGAGGGAAACTTTTTTTTCACTTTAGTCCTCAATTGGTTCTGCTGCTTGTTGCCTAGTAACCGCAATCCCCTTTGAAAGGCACTCTTCCTTGCTCAAAATATCACTAAAGATATATTCACATTCTGTCTACCAGACACTCTTATCGACAATGGGACAATAACGTCCATTCTGGAGAGACAATGCACGCAAGACCTTCTTTTTTTTCTTTCCTCGAAGATGGTCCTGTTTTGCTGGGTTTTCAGGCTGAGCTCGTCGAGTAGCCTTTGTGCGTAATGGAAGATAATGACTGCTTTCTGGCTGAAAAATGGTAGTTTGGTGCATGTGCAGTATGTTGGGTGTAATTGCAGTGGGTGACAGATTGTTGGCAGGAGGCGATCTGCGGATGTTTATTAACTCACTTTAAGTGGTGTGGTATAGTCAGTGTTGGATGCTAATCAGTTGATTACTGACAAATCTGACATTCCACTCACTCTGCTTTTGCAGCGGGTCACCGTAAAATATGAACTCATTTACCCTCAAGCCATCTGAGAGAAAAGGATGGCAAGAGATGGAAATGAATTCAGGAGAATGGTATATAGAAGAACATACAATGTTTCTTGTAACCCCTTTCCATTCTGCCTTCTTTTTTTAGAGAGGTAGTGGTGGAGGACAGGAGATGTTCAGGGAGAGATAAAAAGTCAACAGTATATGTCACATGGAAGTGGTGTACATCACCTGAAAGCTGGAAACTTAACGATTAATTTGAGGTGCAGCTCAGCACTGTGTGTCAAGTTGTTCTAGTCATTAATAAGAAATATAATTTAATTAATAAATGTATTAATTTAAATAAACAGTGAAATTGTATCAGGGCTTAGAACGTTATGATTTCACTTTATGATGGACATTCCCATGCTCTATTATGTCTCATAAGTTATTGCAGCAATTTTTGGGTTGATACCATTTGTTACACAGATTTGGTGTTAAATTTAACCAGTTGGAGAATTAATAAAAAATGATCAATAATCCCTCTTAAACACAACATTAAGACACCAAGACCTTGAGGAACATCATAGAAAAACCATGCTGGGATTCGGTTTACAAAGCTTTTGACTGGTACTGCATTTAGCATAAAAAATATGCTCAGATCATAACATGGCAAACTGTAAAGGGGGAGATTCGTGGGTACCCATAGGACCCATTTTCATTCATATATCTTGAGGTAAGAGGTCAAGCGACGGCTTTGAAAATCGTCATGCTAGTTTTTCCTCGCCTAAATTTAGCGTAAATTCATAGCTTTATTTAGCATGACATGATTGGTACCAATGGATTCCTTAGGTTTTTCTAGATTTCATGATATCAGTATCTTCCTTCTACCTTGAAAACTGAGCCTGCTACAAACTCCGAAAGACAGAATGGCGGCCGTCACAGTTTTATTTTTAGAGTAATACCGTATGAACACTGCCTAACAACTGCACAGCTTCCTTACACTACAGGAGAGGTTATCAAGTTTTTCAGTATTGCAAATTAAGTTCTCTATATGTCTATTCAACTGAAATACAAGGAGAATATGCTGTATGTTAAATTATGATGTTTGAGTATAATTTGCACTGCTTCTGATTATACCGCTGAGGGAACTTTAACAACTCAGCGTCTCATTAAATGTTAAAGAGGATCCTTGCTGGTCATTCACACTCTGTTTCATCATTACCCTGACTATTCTTCATATATAGCTAGTCCTGTTCACATGTTCTAGTGTAACACACAAAATCCTTCGTCGGATCCCTATAGTGCTTATTGGATGAGGTGGGATTTACTTGCTAAAAGGTAGTTATTGGAGATTGAGAGATAACCAATGTGCAGGCTGAATACGAGCCCCCTGCTGCTGTAAGAGTGCAGCCACACCGACCGGTTCGATCAACAGATGAAAAATTGATTACCAATGCTGACGCACATAAAACCCCTGTAGTTTTCTAAAACGTCTGCACCTGTCATCACATTTGGGACCTGAAAAAAATATAAAAATATTGTAATGGGTATTGATTCTAATAAGGTTAGAGACTCACCATGCTTATACATTACACTATTGATTTGGCTGAATGCACCAAGCACAATGGCCCATCGGTTTTTAGTCAGAGGGAGAAAGGCAAAAAATGTAACTGCATAGATCAATAGAAGTAAAAATTCTAGCTATTATTGCATTTGTGGCTGTTCTTGAGGTATTTATTACATAATCATTGGTTGAGTTACATTTCACTGTTATGTTACTCAGCACTTGATTCATTTTGTTACTGTTTGTCTTTATAAAGCCATTTCATTATACTTATAGCAGCAGGTAATCACATGTTGTAATTTTAATAAAATACATAATTTAATTAATAAAAATAATATCAATAGACATACTGACATTCTATTGTTAGATACAGGGTGTATTATTGTGCAAATAAGCAACATTCAAGTTTATATAAAATAAATAAATATTTAAAAATAATAGAACAAATATTAATCGAATAAAGTTTAAGTAAAAAAATATGTATTAATTTTTAAAAATAATTTATATAAAAGTTAAATTGTATAACAAAGCCATTTGGACGAGCGGTTTTGTTTTGGCGTTTTTTTTAAAAAAAATTGTGGTTTTGTGTATGTGAAATTCACCCATTAAGAGTATGATATTTAATGTCTAATGTCTTTCCTCACACATTTCCAAAGAATATCCAGATTTATTGAAAATTAAATCCTGTATATCTGTATACTGAAATCATAAAATAGTACATAACTGTGTTTGGCTCAATATTACAAAATATACATTAAAAATGAACATCAATTTACTCTATCTCATAACGGTCACTCTATGAATTATTGTGCAATATATATATATATATATATATATATATATATATATATTACAGCCATCTTCTTTTTTTAATTGTGTTGCTCTCTTGCAGTTGAGGCAATCATGTCGAATCTACCATTACAGGAACAGGTGTTACACTGAAACCTGTGACCATCGAAAACCTGTGACCGCACGGCTGTCATCAGGAAATGTGACCACACTGTAACCTGTGTAATCTGTCGTAAATATGACAGAAGACACACAAAACTATATATATATTTTTTTTTCAATTATTTTAATATTTTTACTTTAATGATATATTCACAAAACTCTAAAAGAAAAAAGAAAAAGATATGTACAGTAGGGTCACATTTTCTCCTCTGCGGTCACAGATTTAGGTGTAACACCCGGACCCCAGGTGAAGTTGATTACCTAGCTAAAAATCTCAATTAGCTAATGTGATGTACCCATGGATGTACCAGTGATTTGTCACTACAAGAATACTCATAACTCTGGGAAGGAACCGTGGAAATAACGGTGAAGTTAAGTATGTGTCAGTCTAGCCTCCTAACAAGCAAATTATAGAGAGTTAAAGTTAGCAACGTCTTTCAAAGTAATGTAACGTTTGCAACATTAGTCGACCCTGCAGTGGCTCTGTGTTGTACTTGCTGCGTAGCTAACGATAGATATGGAGGTCATATTAACGTTGAATATACTATATACAAGTGCCTTGTTTGCCTGTTACGTTGAAGTTGTTGTGTTATTGCTGTATACAGAGATGCACAAGCTGCTGAGTTTTTGCCATTTGTTTGTAGTCTAGTCAGCTATTGTTGCTCGGTTAGATTTGAGATATCCTGTAGTGAAGGTCTCACAGTTGGCTATTAAAAGTTTTCTATTTAAGCTGTGCTATAGATGAGTAATTAGCTTTGATGAGGAGCTAATGTACAATTACGGAAGGTATTTTCTGTGTGCTAAGCATATACAGGTAAGAAAGGTGTGTACGTCATGTATTTGATACATGCATTGCTTTCTGGTGTGTGAACATAGACTTTTTGAAGTCATTCGTACTAAATTAATATACAATCAGTGGTTTTGTTTACAGACAGACAGACAGAGAGAGAGAGCACAGGGGAAAGCACTGTTCTTCCACTGATGTCTTTTTTTTAACTTATTAACATAGCTTATTATATTTATAGCATGCCTGGGATTTCTGCTATGACTACTGAGTTTACAAAATTAAAAGCCGGTACTCTATTAATTTATGGAGACCTGCAAGTAATTGCTTTTTTACAACCCTTTCCTGCAAATATTTCAGAATAAAAGCATTGTGATGACGAATGAATTGATTCTTTCCACCAAAAAATCGCTACAGGGTTTTTATTTTGAAATGAAGACACCTGAGCCGCGCTGCTTATGCGGGCAGTGTGGCTGCTCTAACCTGTTAACATGGACACCGAAATAAAAAACAACAGGTTTCGCAGCTGCCACTCGCTGCTGACGTTCCCTGTGTGGCCCGGGCTTTAGACTTGAGAGTCCCAAACTGACATGTGGGTACCATCATGGGTCTTGATTGGTCATGATTCCTAGTGATACCAACCAAAATAAAAAAGCTGTTCCATTCGCTAATTATTCAATTCCCCTAAAATGATGGAAACGATCATGCAAAATGATGATTGTTTCACTGCCCGCATCATTGCGTACTCCCTTCCCCGTGCACACTGTTAAATAATTCTGTACACAGTTAAATAACTCTGCACCAAAACTCTAACAAAGATCATATCAGATGGGGTGCTTTGGAACAAGTGCTAATGAAATTGGGGGTCTTTGCTCTAATGTGTATCTAAATGGGTTTTCTTGATGTGAAAACATTTGGCGATTCCTCATTTAGACACTGAGTAATATTCCTAGTGAAGCAGTAAAACTATACGCTGCGCTACTGAATGTGTGACAATTTTGCCACCCAAAAAGCTGCAGCAAAAGTTGGGCTTTTGATGGAGCCTGTTTTTTCTGGCAGTAACCAGTTGGATACTGTCTTGCAGATTCAATCCACTAACCTGTCAGGGGATATAAATTGCCAGCGGAAATGGTGTGAGTGTCGACAGGGGGCTGGAGTGTGAGCGGATCAGACGTAAATGTGATTGGGAACTTGATCAAAAGCAACAGAGATCCAGTGTGGAAAGGAAGCACTCCTCATTCGCATTGCTTGGGGCTGAATAGCAGACAAGGTGATTTCCTTCTTAGTTTCCTCATGGGTTTGAAGGACTCAAAGCCTGATATAAACTCCTGTTAGTATAGGCCTTCTATTTAAATGACTCTGAGAAAGATGATTGTGAGACAGAGAGCTAAACCGAGTCAAGACAATTTACTTTTCAGTTAATAAATCTATACACACCATGGAAAGCAAAAAAGAGTTATTTTTGTTCAGCAACTCATTAAAACATGCTTGAGGCTATGTGATCGTATCACATGTTTTTGAGGGGAGGGGTGTGAGTGTTGCATGCTCAAAAATAGGCCATCCAATCCAGCGAGGAGTTACAGAGGGAAGTTATTCAAACGGATGATGACTGAATTGTAAAATACAAACACTTCCCCCACTTCTGAGAGAAGATATTGTTTCATTTTCACACAATTAAGATGGAAAATTGTTCAACGGATTCTCTCTTAGTGGCAGTAATTTTACAGTTACTGCCCTACCAGAGGGAAGACAACCTCAGCTCATGCGGCAAAACCTCCAGCTCTGCTATTTGTAAGAAGATGGTTTATAAAAGGCCGTTTCTAATTGTATTGCTGTGGGGATTTTCAGCAGTATATACGGTAATCAAAAGTACACCTTTTACATTTTAAGCATTCAGATAGTGGGATGAGGCAAGGTCATTGCCGCTTTTTAAGTGCAGCGAATGTACAAAGCATTGCAGACATACTATTTTTTTAGGAGACAAACTGCTTCTATGTATAAAAGTTGGATTGTGCAACTCAATATTAGTGATGCATCGATTTATCGGCTGAACATCGGTATCGGCTGATATTTGCCTTGCTGACTGCCATCAGCCTATTAGCAAATAAGATTACATTCGCCAGTGGCAGTGGCCGATGCTTATCTGTTGTTTTGCATCAATTTTGCGCCGGCAAAATGTTGTGTTGGTTATTTGCGGTCAGTGGGGGTATCCTCCATACCGTGCAGCGGCCTGTCAGCCCGCCCATACCGGGATCCAGTCCCGGGTGAGCAAAGTGCAGCAGCACATCGGGGCCGCCGCATCGTAGTCTCGCGGCTCCGCCGTCGGTCTGTCCAGCCTGGGCAGCTGAGGCAGCGAAGCCCGAGGCTGCACCAGCAGAGCGGAGCTCTCAATACACTCCATGGCGGCATTCTGCCGCTAGTAGTCCACTAGTTAATCGAATTCTCTCGGACGGATAAAAAATGAAAATGAAAAATGCTAAAATGGGTCGCCAAATATACTTAGGTGGCCATTAATAAATGGGTGGCCCACCCAAGTTAAGTCTATGTGTGAGAAACACTGTTTATGTTTCGCTTTTACATTTACATTTGATTTGTTTCTCAAAACAAATATTACTGAAATAGTACTGAAATATTCTTGTCATTGAGTAGGTAGTTATATACTGTAGCAGCTGAAAAGGCTTTTGAAGCAGCTATTTTCAAAAAATAATATTTTTCATGTGTAAGAAGGCTATAATAAAGGTTGTTTCATAAATTTCTATGATTGAATTTGTGCTCATTCAAAGACAGTGTAATGAAATGCTGAATGACTTTAAAACAGCTCAGGTATTTTATTTATAATGAAGGGGTCTTTGTTTCCTTGGCACAGAAGGGGAATAAATAACATCAAAAACGAAATAAACGAAATAAACAAAATCAAAGGTATCGGTATCGGCCCAGAATTTTGCAATCGATGCATCCCCACTCAATATATATACAGATTTGGAAAAATCAAAATATTATAATATAGAGACAGAGAATGTAGTGCAAGAACCCTGTTTGTCTATTGGCAGTGAAAACAAACTCATTCTATAAAGTAGCTCCCTTGTCATTTCTGATGGGACATCAGAGCTATAATAGAAAGGTTCCAGTTGCATTAGATGTCCCCATACATTCAAATGTGTTGGCCGAGCCGTGCAAGTAGTTAATAAATATGCATAAACCATCTGGGTGCAGACGGCAGTCTGACTGTGTGCATCAGAAACTCTGCATGTAAGTAAAGCTAACATTAAAAAAGCATTCTGTAAGTTTTTACTTTATTTGTCAGTAAAGTTATTGAAATGGCAACAATCATACTAAAGTGTTTCTACAGAGACAATATTATGTTTTATTTTCAGGGCCTTTTTTAACACAGTAAATATGGGCTTTAGATTACAACCAAGTGAAAACACTGTGCTTGGATTATATTATGATATACCTTGAAGTCAGCATCAGTACATTAAGCACTGCATAAAAACTGCCCATATTGACATTTGTCATAATCATAAAACAGTTTAGTTTCATTAAAAACGTGCTTGAAGGGTTTAACCTTGCAACTGAAAGCCTCGAGATAAATTTGAGTTGTTCAGGAAATCAAAACTTAACTTCCTCCATCTGGAGAGGTGAATAAATGTAACATAAAACTAGAGTTTATTGTCCATTGAATTATCCTCATATTTTCTCTGCTGTAGTTGCTGTTGGCTGTGAAGACCAAGGCAGGCTATTTATTGATCATTTCATGTGGACCAATATATGTGAAAAAAAAGTGTGATGTTTGCAATACTTATTTATGAAAGTGGAGAACAGCAGTAATTTTACAAAATGTCAAGTTCTCATCATCAGACTTGACCTAAACATTGCTTTCCTAACTTTGTAAAACAAAATGTAACAAATAAATACATAGATACACATTTTGTGAATTGATAATTATTATTAAATCGTACACCAGCAACTTGGCAAAACAATCTTCAAAATTCACAGGAATGACAATTCAGGTGTGAACTTTTTTAAATGCAGCAATAAATTAGGCGAAACGTAAACAGGAATTAAAAGTCTAGTCTATAACATATATAGTATATAAACATAGAATTGGATTTATAAGATCGGCCCCATTGTCACCGATATCCGATCCAGCTGTTTGAATCAGTATCAGCACGATATCTGATCCAGTATCGGTGCATCTCTAAACATAATATCCCGATACTCAAGTGTGTCAGTATTTTCTTACACACCTAATTACCATTACTTCTGCAATTTCCTCAAATGTTGATTAATTTCAACAAGAGCATGTATTCATATAGGCAACATTATTAGATTGCAGTGCATAGCAACCTCTTGCATATGTGCCAACGGATGTGCCCAGCTGTTAATGTAAACTATACTGAATTTTTTAACATGGTTTATATCTCTTTTTTGTGACTTCTTTTTGCTAAACTTGGGACAACTGTACTAATTGGCTGTCTACCAGCTGATAAAGTAGCTCAAACTACAGTATATTTATGGGTCTCTCAATGTAATAAACATCTGGTCACTGGGAGGTAGTTAGTGAGGCTTTGTGTTTTATTGTTTTTTATTATAAAACGATTAGCCTTTCCATCATGTGTTCTTTTCCCATGAGGCTTGTTGTGGAGTATCCCATATGTATTATCTGGCAATGTATGCTGCTATTACTCTTAAACTCCCCTTTTTACTGCATTATTTTCTAATGACTACGCTTCCTTTTGGAATAGTTGCCTTTACTTTATAGTCACCCTCTCCGAGAAATCTCCATATTCTCTGATTTTCTGTCAGTAATATAAGATTGAGTAATTCTTGTAATGTTTCCCTAACCTACCTGATAGAGTGGGCAATTTACTGAGTGAGTGGGCACTTGATAGAGCAGATAGGGTCAAACGCTGGCAGCATGTGTGTGTGTTTGAAGGAGGAGTTGCCCTTGTGCCCCAAGTGGGATAATAAGGGCATGTGCTCAGTCTCGCCACTCTGATATATTATTAACTGAGCATACACTTCAAGTCAAGCATGCTGCTCCTCCACTGTAATTTGTGGAGTCAGAGTCCACCGACCTTTGGAACTTTTGTTATCTGAGAGCGATCAGTGCAGAAAAGATGCATGCAGTGGTATTTGTCTGAGCACAACTCTGTCAGAGGTTGCTGAGTTTTGCTTCACGGAGGCTGGGGGTCTCAGTGGTTGCTGTGCATGTTATGACAGTCCAAGGTTTGTCATATCTTGAAAAATGGAGTTGTTTACATCAGACACGGCATACAGAGGACATGGCACCATCAAGACAGATGGCCTTCATTTTCCCACACGTTCCCTCTCATCTCCCTAATAGAACAGGCGCAGGCTGTCAGGAGCGATGTCGAGGAGGCTTTCATTTACATCCTGGATAAGGATCAATAACGTCTCTATTTAAAAATCAATCTTTCCTTGTCAGCCGGGCTGAGTTGTGTGATTGAGGTGTGTTACAATTCATAGTGCGTTCTTTCAGGTGACTGCACATGTGTGATGTGTGTCAAATGAAGCAACATAGGGATGATTTTCTCTTGTGATTTTAACATGTTTATGTTGGTGATCGTGTGGTGTACAAAATATATTTCTGGCAAAATATAGAGGAAGCTGGTGACCGCTTTGTGTGTTTCACCATCTAGCGGCGCAGCTATTACTGCCGTGGCAAGTTGCAGTGCCTCTCTCTGCTAACAGTATTAACTTGTGACTTTCAGCCGAATGCGTCCGTGGTTGCTTGTTGTAACTTATGTAAAAGGTTGTAGTACATAATAAACACAGATGAGTATGTATTTAAAATTGATTTAAGTAAAATGTAAGGCTTTTACGAGTCACTATGAGCAACCATGATGCCTTTGGCTGAGAGTCATCAGTTAACACGGTTATCAGACACTTTGTACGTGTTCTGTTTGTGATGCCGACCAAATGATGTTTACTTTACTGCCTCTAGTTAGAGCAAGTAATGTTATATTTCACAATAATGCTACAGTTAATAGATTGAGTTAATTTATTCCGTGGGACCACCGCAACCCCTAGACAGTGTCTCAGCACGCTAACGTCATTACCTAACGTTAGCTAAGCAGTGTTAACTTAGCTGACGTTAAATGTTTCAGGCTAACGTTAGGCAGCTAAGAACTGCTCAGGCTCTTCCCGAACTACTAGACATCGTTGTCAAAAGTAATGTTGCATAGAAAGTAAAGCTAAAAGTAGAAAATTGTACACTTCTTAGGACAGCTTGCATTCAAATGCATGTGTATTGTTGGGACATGCCACCACAGTAATAGTGACTTGTTTACTTCCGGTACTTCCCCGGATTCGTAGGATTCAAGTAATTTGACTAAAAACATGCACTAACTAGATGCAAAAGCTCCATATAGTTCAAATTTAAAGTATTAAATAGTTTTCAACATTTGGTACACTCAGTCCTTTGATAGAGTGGTTGGGAACATGCCCGCTGAGGATTTGAAATGATGGTTTCTTAGACAAACAGGTCACCAGAGTATATCAGACTGGGTCCCATCACCGTATCTGTCAGCGGCTAACAGTCACTCGGTGCATCCTGGGAATAATAAGGAGCTTGCATGTCTTCATACTGTGGTCCAGGCTACCTGTCGAAGCAGCAGAAATCTGTCCGCCTCACAGCGGCTGGAGGAAGGAGGTGGACCGGAGGAGAGTGAGGCTGCGTGGTTAGTGCTCGCTGGGCAAGAAGAGTAGGTGGACGCTCGATAAACTGAGCTGAGGTCACCATCAATCTCTCACCCAAAGGGAGAGATGCTTAGGAGTCCTCTGGCTGAGGATGATGAATGGTGGTTACTGGAGGAGAGGAAGCTGCTATAATATTTGGCGATGTCTGGGGCGCTCTGTAACTCCACGTTGGAGACAAGTTTCAGCATGTTCCCAAGCCAGCGGGCACAGCTCCTCGATGTCTGCTCTGCTGCTTATGCAGTGGGATTTCATGTTTGTTCAACTGTTTATCTGCATGGCAGAGAAAGAAATGTACGTGGGAAGGTAATGTTTTTGGTAAAATAAAATAACATAATCTGCCCTTGAACGTATTCAGGGTTAAACTCTCCCTTTCATATAAATATATCGTGGCTCGTACAAGAACATGGATTTAGTGCTGTTGAACTTCATTCAACACAAACTCCATTATATAGAGTGAATCCATACAGAAATACAGTATAAACGCTGGATTGACTGTCAGTCAGAAATGAGCCATCTATTAGGAACTGGTGGGACGGAGGCGAGGAAGCCATCCCTCTGCATTTTGGAGGGAGACGTCTTGAGGGGAGTCACGGTGAGATGGAGAAAAATGACCCTTCATCTTTGATGGCAATGAGAGAGAGGGAGAGCTGACAGTTATCCAAACAGCTTTCTGTGCAGATCCGCGGCTCAGAATCAGTCACGCAGGCAGTGAGTGAGGTGTACTGGGAGGACTGTGACCCCTGCCAACAGGGCCCCCAGAAAAAGAGGCTGTCAAAGAAAGAGACACTACACTTACATGATGTCTGACTGCCTCTGAGAGTCAAGTGCTCTCTGCATGCAAGCAAGCAATTTCATCTTTCTCTAATAACTGAAAATACTTGCCGGCATTGATTTTGGTATCACTGTGGTAGCAGCTGCTGGTGCAAAGGTAGCAGACTCCCCTTTGATTTGAATACATTCACATGATAAAACATGGATTCTCTGTGGAAGTTTATTTACATTTGATCTGGCTAGTGCTACAAAATCCAATCACAGTACACTTTAAATGGCGTGCTTGACTTTCCAGTGAATTGTGCACCGTGACAAAGAGCTGTTCGAGCACTGTGTTGTCAGAAACAATAAACCGTCACTCAATCAAGCATCTCTCCTGTACATCCAGTGTGTGACGGGCTCCGCTGCTTACGCAAATTGTCTCAGTCGAAGCAATGAACAACACTGCAACACCTTCGTAACACTGATCTTGAATACTGAAGCCACAGCAGTCTCAGACATCTTCACAATTGTCATCAAACTCCAATTTGCAGCCTCTTATATGAAGTGTTATATCTACAGTAACAATTACCCATCACTTAGAGAGCATAGAATTATGTTTGTGTCATTTTTCTCTCTAAGTATGCTTGCTGTTGAATTATCACAGCGTTTTGCTAGCAAGAGTAATGTGATTACTAGTAATGTGATTACTAGCATGGATATACTAATGTATGTCCATGCATTTTATGTTATCTGATTAAGGGCTAGAGAATACTAGGTACAAGTTTCTTAAATTGGATATTGGTAATCCTGGAAACAATTACTTCTCTTGTTGTCTGTGAGATCAGACATTTTACAGAAAACAATGAACATGATAGTAGCGCATGTTATATAGTCTCGCTTTCAGTTGATCAGTGTGATTGGATGATAGTACCAAATGCTTTACATGTGTAAGTGGATGACTTTAGAAAGTTCGTAGCAAAAAGCAGGTCTACCGAGCCGGCTTGATAAACCAAATACCGGTAAGCTTTTTCGCCCAAAATCACAAGTTAGTGTCAGCAGGCTTTATAATCTGTTCAGCATGCGACTCTCTTTATCCTTACACACTTGAAAGCAACGTAAAGCAACGTGCTTTATGTGAAATGCATAAAGAAACAAGTAACTTGTCCAGAAGAATATAATAATTAAAATGTAAAAAAATATAAGGATAACAAAAAACTCAACAAAAAAAGGAAACCTCAGGAACACATAATTGCCTTTTGCTTGTAAATACACAGACATTCCTTGTGATCATGTGCATCCGGTAAATACATTTAAAAATGTTTGACCCATGAAATAACCTTTCTTGAAAACAATTTAATGTGCATATAATTAAGAACTAATGAGGATGTAGCCTTTTCATTTCTCTAAAAGATGCCAAGCAATTCCGTAATCCTAATACACTTTTAAGACCGTCGCTTGTTGCCTTTTATCTCAAAAGCCCAGAGACAAAAAACAACTCTCTTATCCTAGGTCTCCACCTCTCCCTTACCTCCTAAAAACAGTAGTTAGATTAAAAAAAAAAGAAACCTCTTCATGTGCTCTTGTACACCAGCATAAGATGAGTTAACCCCACGAAATAGGAGTGCAGCCGTTGAAATGTACAAAACTCGACCAATCACAGCTTTATTCTCACTTTCGAATGCTGTTAAGAGGATTCGATGCAGAAAATGCCCCTAAAGGTCAAGCCCATAATTACACTCCTTTTACCTAAGTGGAGAGCATGTCACAAATCCAATCATCGCCTGAATGAGGGATACCCAATCTCCGAGTGAAAATGAGTTGGTTTGAGATCGGCTCTTGCGTTATTGCACTTACATTATCCACAGTGAGGCACGTAACACCTTTAGTGACCAGTGTCTCAGCCTAAACATAATTGATAGCGCTCTCTTGAGGGTGCTTATCTGCAGGATTCAAATAAGGGGTTGAATAATGATGTATGCCTTGGTAAATGTATTCCTCCCTGAATCATGTGCCACTTTACTGTATATTATAACAGAGGCAAACTTATATAATCTCCCAGGTCGTATTTTAAACTGGAAAAAAGCTCTCTTAGCCTGGATTTTGGGTTTATTTCCTCCTGCAAACTCCATCCTCTGTGTTGTCACCTCTGGGGAAAAATAGGTAGACTAAATGCTTTTTTGTGATATCATGAATGTGATTTTTCCCCTGGTAGGAAAAGAAAATCTTGTGCCAAAGATTTTTTTTTGTTGTTGCGATTGATTTTCAGTAGGATGCCGTGGTCAAATGATTGGCTGGCATGTGGGATTGGCAGCAAAGTGTTTTCTCAACATTCAGTCCTAGGGGGAATGCCTTTCTCAGTCAACAAGTCAAAAATCTTCCAACCTCTCGAAACAATAATCATCCCGTGGGACACCCATCAACTTCCTGTGAAAAGAAGTGTGTTTGGGTGTTTCTCTGTGGCGAAGTCTGGCTCAAAAACATGTTTTTCCACCCAGCACAACGTAGCTGCACCTGAGTTTCAGGTATACACAATAGTGGCACCCAGATGGCACATAGAAAAATGGACTGAACAGTAAATGAAACAGCATAATCTGAGCGTGCACTTTGCAGCAGCAGTGGATAATATAACAGCATTGCATATTGATTCAGAATGGAAAGTTTAGCTGTCAGGCACATGAAATAGGTCAGCCAAATTGGAGGCAAAGATGGAATAGCAGAAATGTCAGCATACTATGGTGGTCACTGTTTGAGCCGAGTGCACATTCACTTCGAAAAACTTTAGTTTAATTAAAGAAATGGCTATTGATGAGAACAGAAGGATTGTTTTCCTCTTGAAAATGTTGCCTACCTTTTGCAAAGCAGGAGGGAGGGAGGGGGGGGGGGGGGGGGGGGGGGGGGGCAGAGCGAATTGTGATGGTGCCAAACTGGAAGCATAACTACTAATGATTATACTTACTGTGAGGCACATAGTGGTTTAAATACAGAGTATTGCAGAAGAAAGGGGTAGAAAAAAGGCTGAACTCTAAAGTCAAACGGAGGTTGACTACGAAGTACAAATCAGTTACAGGGGTGAGGATTTTGACTTTCTTTCTTCTCAAAGCAGTAAGAAATAAATACATCTTGGTATGAGGCCGTGAGAACAAAGTCATATTTTTCTTACAACTGCATCATGAAATAGCGCTCAGCAGAGCAGAGTGTGCCGTGGCTCCATTCTGGTGACAAAAAGCAGACAAACACCCTTCTCATGAAAATCTGCCTGCTCTCTCTGCCAGAAGGACCGCATGTGTGAGGTCGTGAACCTCCCAGGGACCCCTGTAAAGACCCCCTGAATTGTTGTCAAATAAAGTCTCCCCTCGTTAATTGAGTGTTGTTAAGAACCGACGCGATAATGAAGGATTACTGAGTGCTTACACTTGGGTGTTAGAAGCCATGTTAAAAATGCAACGCAGACTAGTTTGCTGTGTGATGCCAAAAACAAAATTACAGTCTGTTCTTATTTTTAGGTCATGATTAATTTGTGGTGGTGCAGGTTTTGTGCCGCGTGTTAATTAATGCAAAATAAGCAAGACTATTGAATTTATGAATAACATCATCACAAAGGGAGAAATGGTCGTGCTCACCAGCCTACGGCTGGTATTCAATCATACTAGGAAACATAGTTGTCTGGATATGACAATTATTCAGCTCGTATTCTTACTAAGCTTATATAAGCTTGTTAAATATGAATATTTTTGTAAGCAAGTCCAAACCTGTCCAAACCTGAATGTTTCCTGTTGCCTGCATCAGATTAGTGTCATCCACCAAATCTACACACTAATGTGGTGCAATAAATTCATTACTCTTCTCTAAAGCATTTTGCTATTCCTGAAGTTATTTTGGTTGACTTAATGTCTCCTAAAGCTAGTGTGTCATGTTGATACCTTGAGGGAAGAATATGGACAAAACTCAAATGACTCACCTCTTCCCAGGCCCAAGGTTGTCCCTTTCAATTTGGATCAGAGCTGCTTTTGTGAGGTGAGGCCATTCTGAATGGCAAGATAACTAAAAGCCAGTTTGTTTATGTTTTGTGGTCAGGGGGTTCATGCTGAGCAGCAAAGCTAACCTTTTCAGTGAGTAAATTTTGTGGTTTCCCAGAGGCTAGTCTCTCAGATTAGCACAATGGGGATTATCCCGCCCAGCCTGTGTTGAGCCTTCCACTGGCTGACAGAGGAAATGCAACTGCATCCCAGTACAAGGAGGTGTGGGTGGAAGCAGGAAATTAGCTGAGCAGATTCACCGTGGCCTTACACCAAGGACAAAAACGCGCTGACAAATCTTATTGGCAGTTACACGTAGAGTTTAACCCTTTTTGTGCCCAAAGACTATAGCTAGTATGATAAGAAAAAATGCCACAACATTTGTTCTGATTGGTCAAAATTGGTCTTGAAATCTGGTACGGACATACTTTGGGCAAGTATCTAAAAGTACAACTTTGACTTTTTTAGATCACATGAGAAATTACATTTTTATTAATAGTCAGGATTTTAAAAAAAATTGGAAAAATGCTAACAGTGTCACCCGATTCGACTGTTGTCAGGCCATTAAATACCAGTCGCTATAAGCACCATAGATGTGGGTCATTAGGGGCCTACTACGTTGTAAAAGTGAAAGTGAAACTTAAAAGCAACACGTTCTAACATTGTTGTAAAACTGAATGAAAGGTCACATTTTGAACACATTTAAGTTTAGGCAATAAAACTACAACTTCTTTAGGTTTAGGGAAAAACAGAATCACATGGGATGCGAACTCCGGTCTCCTTGGGGTGAAAACCGTGTGTTTTGTGTCCTGTCCATCGTCTCCGACCTCCACCCCTTATGTCATTTCACACTTTTGTGCTCAAAGACTAGATATAGTATAAGAAAACTTTTCAGCCAAAGGGTTTTACCGACTTTTTTTATATTTCTTCACATTTGTGCTAAGGCAAGCCCAGAGAACACTTCCAACAAAGGATATCAAAAAAATTCAGTTGTGGGCACAAAGGGGTTAAAAGTAAGCATCCACTACAAGAGTAGTAGAGTGCCATCCTAGTGTGCAACCTGCTGACCTGCATCCTCCCAGGGTTGTAGGCAGCGATGTTTACAGTGTTTTAGCTGTGAGACGTGCGTTGTAACAACCCCATACTCTAACCTAGTTTACATTCACAGGTAGTGCTGAGGTCTGTGTAGGACACCACCAGCATGTTGCTTAAAGTTCAAAGTGAATTCGACATCCAGGGTCCATCACGGTGTATTTTTTTTTTCCAGCAGTGGAGTGACAGCCCTGTGCATTATACATACAGCCCGCCTGTAGAAGGAGAATAAAGAAGTAACTGCATGAAATGATAGCTTTCAATTTGTTTGCTGACAAGTAACCTCGCTGTATGTTTGGATAGTGATACGTGTCGCCAGTGTTTTCACAGCATATGTTTCACAGCATATGTTTCACAGTGCCTTGGCTCCGTAGCCTATGTTAGATTTTTGTGCTCTTGCATTAGGACTATGTGAGTCAGTGTGTGTGTACTCTGTGTACTGTGTAACTCAGTATTCAAACTGTCAGATGGCAGTATGTCAGAAATGTCACATTTCATGTGCATGGCAATTACAGTGAGTGTGATTCTGGTGAATGATATGTTGAGTGAATGGAGGGTTAAATGTTGCGGTAATTGTAGCCTCAATTGAAATTGAAATGATTGTTCTCGTCAGCAAAGATGACTGCTCCACCTCTGGAGTATATTTAAGAGGTGTCAAACAGGATCCCTATTGCTTCCAGGAGACTTTGTTGACAATGAAAATAATAGCTTTGGATGGCTTAATTAAAATGCCAAAGGCTTTTATTGGTAATGCGCCACATTCAAAAGTCCATGACAACATGCCCTTCTCTGTCATTTTATGTCTCTAAATTGTGCAGGTGATACAAGTTGAATCATTGCCACTTTGCTGCTCTGTCTGCTTATGTCTTACGTAGATTCCTTTTTCTATGTATGTAGTTAGCCTATTATGTATGTAGTGACTTATAAAGTATACTACTATTGCAAGTATAGAACAACTATTGTATTTTTATGGTTGTTTTGTTTTTTAAACAAATTGGAAATTGACACTGATTGGCAATTTTGCTTTGAACCACAAAACAGGGGATCATCTAGTACTCTAGTTCCCAACCTGGGGGTCTAGACCCTCCATTAAGGGTCGCCAAAGCTTCAAGGGGGGTTGCAAGGCCTTCTTGATTTTAAGGGGTGTAAGACCACTTTCTTTAATATACAGTTGGCATATATCTCAGCCTTTCACTCATGTATGTGAATACAACTAAATAAAATTGTTATTTTTAAAGTTTGGATTATTATTTAAGATATAAACATGATAAGGGATAAGACCTGAACTAAGGCTGTCGTAATAATGATTCCAAACAGCAGACAGACATAGGTAGCGACTAGCTAGTGGAGAAAAAATTTGGTGCCGGTCCATGTGTCCTGGAAGATTTCAATGTCCTGGACAGATGGGAGAAATTCCCATCATCATGTCCTTGTTTATTGACTTTTGATTGACTATTGATTACTGTGTGAGCTTTAAAACAATTGATTGGCTAAAAAACAACTGATAGGCAGGCTATGTAAAGAATGTTGCTGATGATTTTTTAAAATGTATTTTTAAGGTGTTTATACAAGTAGCCTTTAAGGAATGACCCAGTGTGTAGGTTGTGTGCGTAACGTTAGC